>NW_026590859.1:3477347-3479996 GCF_907164565.1 Psammomys obesus | reverse complement strand
GTGTGTGTGTGTGTGTGTGTGTGTGTGTGTGTGTGTGTGTGTGTGTGTGTTTAAACATTTATTATTTTGTGTGACAGAGGATGGGGTAGGCATTGTGGCAGTCGGGACAACTTGTGGGAGTCAGATCTTCTTTTCCTATGTGGGATCCAGGAATTGAACTCAGACCATGGGGCTTGCCAGTGGCTTTGTCCGCAGAGCCATCTTCCTGGCCTGGGTTCTTTTTAAACTGACACATAGTAGTCCACATTTGTGGGTTCACTGTGATAGTTCAGTAGTGCATTCTGTGGTGATTCCATCTTGGGAATTAGTGCGTTGCCTCATACACTTACCGTTTGTGGTGAGACCATTAAAACTCTCAGATCTGCGCCATGCCACTGCTAACTGCTGCTGTGCAGGAGCCCTCGGGGCACACTGCTCCTGCCTGCTGTGTCTTCATACCTGGGGCCCACACCTCCCCTGCTCCCCATCCTGCTCAAAACCCGTTGCTTTCTTCTGACCCGGTCAGCTGTTTCAGGACCCACATGAGTGAGCTCATTATGACGGTTGTCCTGCTGGGCCAGTGTCTGTCCTTAGGTCCGTCCACATCACAGATGAAAAGAGTCCCTCTTCCTTTTTAGAGAAGGGCTATGTAGTCCAGGCTGGTCTTGAGCTCACTGAGGACGATTTGGAACTTTTAATCCCACCCTGACTGAGATTTGGGTTGAAAGGTAGTCTGCGTAAATACAGAGTGCTTTCACCTGGGCTGAAGACGCAGGCGGCACATTCGGCTGCTGGAAGCGTCTAGATGGCCATCTTGTAATTGATCTACTCCAAACCCCGGTGTGCAAGATGAGAGTGGCCAAACAGCTTGTGACCCAGCTTCCCCTTACTCTTCCCTTCCGGACCATTGGGGATCAGTGCCAGGAGGCGTCGTGCCTGGTGGGGTCATTTCTCACCATAGGGTCTCCGTGTGTCTTTTGAGACACACACTCTCCCTGGCCTGGAGCAAGCTGCCTAGGCAAGGCTGGCCGGCGCACAAGGCCCCAGGGACTGCCATCTCAACTGGCCTGGCTCCGGGACTACAAGCGAGCTCCCCAGCTGTGCCTGTCTACATTCTCAGTCCTGGGGATTACTCGGAGCCTCACGTCCTGTACCTCACGTCCTGCCCCTCACTTCCTGCTCCTCACGTTGGCTCCAGTTCCTGGCTTTGGTGCACACACAGCTCTTTGATGCCGATTCCATCTTCCCTGGGTACATTGACAGATCACATATTTCTCTTCTTTCTTCATGTTGTTGTTTTTATGTTTTGAGACAGGGTTTTATGTACCTCAGGCTGGCCTTCTTGTGTAGGGAGGGTGGCCCTCATGATAGAGCCGCCTCCCCAACCCCTGCTTTTCCTATTTTGATGTAGATATTTGCTGTTGGGAACTCCTTTTTGAAGCTGGGTCACAGGCGTCCAGGCTGGCCTTGCTGGCCTTGCCATCTCACAGTCCTTGGCTTTCTGGTTGCTTGGGTTACAGAGCTGGGCCAGCACACTTGACTTTACACTGACTTCTATTCCTCCCATTTAGGGTTTGCAGAGGCCAGAGTTTGTTCCCCAGCCCTTACGCAGCACAGCTCACATCGCCTGTAGCTAACTCTGGGAGAGGCAGCGCCCCCTCCTGGCCTTTGCATGCATCTCTCCCACTTAAATTAACTTAAATTTTGCAAGTCGATGTTTTGTGACACAGTAATGCAGTATTCTGAATTTCATCATGAATTTACCCTTCCCAGAGAGTTATCCTGTGTGTGTGTCATAATCACCCCTGTGTTCGAGGCTGAAACAGTTCCATTTCTGTTTCTTACCAATGATGAAGACTCCCAGCTTTGCTCGTCACCAGAGGATTGTTCATCATCTTTATTTCTGAGAAGCCGTGTCACGGAGGATAGTGTTCTTGACTGTGGTGCTCTGCCAGCAGGAGTTCGCTGTCCTGTCTTGTTCCTTTATGCCTTGGCCTTCCAGGTTTCTACTGGGGAATCAGTGACCTAGCTTTGTTTTTTCCTTTGTGGTTTTAGGTGTCTCTCTTCCTCCCTCTCCCCTTTTCTTCATCTTTCTCTTCCCTCTCTCTTTTCTGTCTGTCCATCCATCCTTCCGTCTGGGTCTCTATCTCTGCTCTGGACAGCTTGCCTACAATGTTTGACAGAGCAATTTCTTTGGAGTGACTAGAACTTGAGTCCATGCTCAGCCCTTACTCAGTGGTTTTTAGTTATTTTAAGAAATCATGTTCCCTGTGTTTCCTTCATCGCCTTTCCTCTGATCTCTCCTGTGTGGACCTTCTCTTGCTGGCTTTGCATAGATGCTAGAGGCTTTCCTTGTAGCTTTGGCTTGGCTACAGATGGCTTACTTCAGTAACCCCAACGTCAACCCTAACCCAACGCTGCTTGGTCTTGTCTGCTGTTGCCTTTCCAGTTGTATTTCTGATTTATCTCTCACCCCTCACCACTGAGAATGTCTCTCTGTGTAGCCTGGTTGTCTGGAACTCACTCAGTAGACCAGGCTGGCCCTTGAACTTGCAGAGACTGCCTGTGTCTTCCTCCCCAATGCCACACCCAACTCGTCTCTCAGTTCTCAGGGACTGAGCCCGTTCTTCAGAGCTTCTCTTCTCAGTTCTCAGGGACTGAGCCTGTTCT
>NW_026590859.1:3417043-3477337 GCF_907164565.1 Psammomys obesus | reverse complement strand
CAGAGCTTCTCTTCTCAGTTCTCAGGGACTGAGCCTGTTCTTCAGAGATTCTCTTCTCAGTTCTCAGGGACTGAGCCTGTTCTTCAGAGCAGCTGCTTTTCTGGTTTCACTGAGGAACTGCTTGTTTCCTCTCACCGTGTTCTTAGTTGTCACTTGGAATTCCTCCTGCGTTTCCGCTAGTTCCTGGAGAATTACTGGGCCCTGGTGTTGTCATTTCCTTGCTTCTTGTGCCCCACATGGCGTTCCGTGTAATTCCATACCTGCATGCAGTACGCCAGTAAAAGTGTGCCCGTGCCAGCCTTCTGCCCTCCCGGCCTGTTCTGTCACTGCTGACCCTGTAATTCTGTCTGAGAGAGAGCACGGGGACTTGCTTTTGTGAATCTACGTCTTATAACACAAAGTTGTCTAGATCCATGAGTTTCTGAAAGTAGTATCTTCCACTTTTCTGTGTGTTCACATGTGAGCATTCGTATGTATATGCGCACGTGAGTGCATGTGTGAGCTGTTCCAGCCTCTGAATGGTGACACATGTAATCCGGGTCTTTTCTCCTTGGTTAGACCTGTCTGGGGATGAGTGTTTGGAAGCTTGCTGAGGTGATTGGGAATGTAGTCAGACTGGCAGTGCAGAGTTTCCTCACGAGCTGGGGAGATGGCTCGGGGCTGAGGAGCCTGCCTACCCGAGAGTGTTCTTCAGCTGTGGATGGGGCGTCTGCCGTGGCAGGAGCTGGCCGTGCTGTGTCTGTGGAACTTCCATCTGGCTGCGTTGAGGCTGGGCTTTCTCTTCCCCTTCAGCTGTGTAGCGCTGTGTTCTGTGGAGTTGATGTGGGTGTGCTAAACTTACAGTATTGTAGCTCCTGGGTTAGTTAGCCTTTTGGTCACAAGTCTCTGTTGTCCGGTGCAAATATGGCCTCTCCTTAAGGTTTTTTCGATTCGGGTTTTCATTTTCTTTGAATGTCATTTTCCATTCTTTTGCGTTAATCCTGTATGTGAAGTCAGTTCCTTTTAGGCAATATATATATATATATATATATATATATATATATATATATGCTTAATATATAAATATAATAATTATATATTTTAATTTTTAAGGTTTACTTATTTGGCATGTGCAAATGTCTACCAGCATTGGAGGGCCTGGGAGTTGCAGACAGTTGTGAGGTGCCGTGTGGTGCAGGTCCTCAGGTCCTCCACAAGAGCGACAAGTGTCCTAACTGCTGAGCCATCTCTGCAGTCCAGCAGGGCCGTCCTGTCTCACCTACGCCTTCAGAGCAGCGGTACTGCTCCAGCCTTGTGTGGGCCCTCCTGCTGTTCCCAGCGTCCTCCGCTCTCCCGCTTTGCTGGTTGCTGCAGCTCAATGGCTTCTTACCAGCCGGTCAGGCTGGTCACTTTGCGTCTCTGGGGTTTACAGCTATAGGTCTTTCTGCTGCTAAGTCATGGTTGTTGATTGACTTTGAGAGTACCAAGAAGGGCGGTGACACTTCTGGGCAGTGTGACCGCTTCTCTAAGGAGGACAGAGTGGTGGAGAAGCACCTGGACGGGCATGACACCCGTCGGTGCTCAGATGGAGGAAGGAGGGAGGGCAGAGGGAGGCGGGAGGAGGAAGAGTCACAGAGCCACTCTCTGCTTCCTGCTGCTTTGAGCCGAGCCACTCTGCCCTGTGGCCGTCTGCCCACAGATGCGGCCGCTGACCGTCGTGAGCCACGTAAACCTCTGCAAGTTGTTCTCTTAGGTCTGTGTCTTAGGTGACACAAACATGGCTCCCAGAGGCTGCTTCGAACGTCCTCCAGGGTGGTCTGTGTACAGGGATGCCTCAGTGTGCTGTCGTAGAAGGCCTTTACTCCTCTGGCCTTCCTGACGGGCAGGCTGTGTTACTGGCTGTAACATTCCGGCTGTAGGGTTCCCGCTGGGGTTGGCTGTTGCTCTAGTGGTACGCCCTTAGCATGGCATCACTTCTGTGTGCACGCTTAGCAGCTTTGTCTTGTGCTTTTGGCAGTTTCACTGTGACAGGCCGTGGTGCAGCTCTCTCTCTGGGCACGTGTGCACTGTGACAAGCCATGGTGCAGCTCTCTCTCTGGGCACGTGTGCACTGTGACGGGCCGTGGTGCAGCTCTCTCTCTGGGCACGTGTGCACTGTGACGGGCCGTGGTGCAGCTCTTTCTCTGGTCACGTGTGGCACTGTGACAGGCCATGGTGTAACTCTGGTCACGTGTGCACTGTGACAGGCCGTGGTGCAGCTCTCTCTCTGGTCACACCCATCTGAGCTTCTCTGGCCTCTGTACACATCTTTCCCAGGACTGAGAAAGTTTTCTGTCCATTTCATCGAGAAGGTTTCTGTTCCCTCAGTGTTTTCCATGCAGCTGTGGAGTATTCCACGAATCGGAAGAAAGGTGCACACGCCCTCTCCCTCTCCTGAGGCCTCACTGGCCAGTGTTTCCTATTCGCATCCTGCATCCTGTCCCCCTGAAGTCTTTAATCACAGGCATTTCTGTGTGTGAGCTGCTTGGGGCCCTTGACCAGTGTGGTCCCCTGCTAGGGTCCCTGAAGGCCTGGCTGCCACTCAGCTAGACACCCCCCCACACACACACATACCCACACACACACCCACACCTGCACACACACCCACACCTGCACACACACCCACACCCACATCCCCACACCCCCACACCTGCACACACCCCCCCCACACACACACACCCACACCTGCACACACACCCACACCCACATCCCCACACACCCATACCCACACCTGCACACACACTCACACACACCCACCCACACCCACACACCCGCTCTGCTTCCCCACCCCTTGGACTCTCCCGCCAGTGACTTGCGCATATCACAGGTCCGCAGAATGTCATTGGGGGGTGGCATGAATCTCCAGCAAACAGTTAGACTTTTGTGCCTCTCACAGGCCTTCTCTCCACAAGAAGATGCCCTCCTGCTGTCTTCCTGTGTTTGCCCATTCTTAAATGCCGTTGTCACTAAATTTCAGATTCATTGTTCTGATCTCACAGTTGTCACCTGAGGCAGGGGTGTGATCCCGCACTCCTGGAGCTGTGGTTCGAGCTGGGGAGCAGAAGCACCATGGGAAGGTGAACCCAGGTTGCCGTGACAGCTGCCATCTTGGGTGGCTCCTGTTAGGAGCTTGCGGCCTGGTGTCTTCCATCAAGGTCTTGCAGACCTGGTCTCCAGTGAAAGCTCTCTTCAGCTTGGAGAAAGCTGCCTTCCCCTGCTTCCTACCCCAGCTCTGTACTCTGCACACTTCAGCTAAAGACCAGCCCTCAGGGTCTCATTTAGGATAATACGTCCTCAGCCCCCGTTCCACATTCACTCACACTGGGGGTTAATTCGTGTGTTACTTTCCTCATTCCTGTGACAAAATACCCAACAGGGCAGGAGGCAGGAGGGTTTAGTTTGGCTCATGGTTTGAGAGACACAGTCCACCCTACTCATCGGCAGGAACAGGCATTGCTGGTCACATGACCCCTGTATCCGGTAGCAAAGGGAGGCAAGTGAGGTGCTCAGCAGGGAGACTCTGTCTTATTAACCTCAAGGGAAGGTTCCCTGGGAAAGGGGCTTTCTGGGTGAAAAGGGTGGAGCTGGTGATGACCATTCTTCAAAACAGGCGAGGAGTGGCAGGCGGGGTGGCCATGGCTGGGAGGGGAGAGACTGAGCTGGTGTTTCTCCACACCTTTTGTGATGAGGGCTGGGAGGAAGCAGCCTGCCACCAGCAGCTTGGTGACTGTGGTGTCCCGTCAGCAGGCGTGGACAGTGAGTCCGCTTCCAGCAGCATCCGCTTCAGCAAGGCCTGCCTGAAGAATGTCTTCTCCGTGTTGCTCAGCTTCATCTACCTGCTGCTTATGGCAGTGGCCGTCTTCCTGGTCTACCAGACCATCACAGACTTCCGAGAAAAGCTCAAGCACCCTGTCATGTCCGTATCGTACAAGGAGGTGGACCGCTATGATGCTCCAGGTATGGCGGCCAGGGTTTCAGCCAGCGAGCACCGCCCCGAGCCACCCCTGTGTTCCTGGCACAGGCAGGGTGGAGCAGGACAGAGTGGAGCTGTAGACTTGGATCTGGGAGTCAGTGCCAGACCCTGGAGCACGGGGGGGGGGGGGGGGAGGAGCAGGGAGAGCAGCATTGGAGCCAGGCTTTGTTAGGCATGAGGTGGGCAGCAGAGGAGGAGCAGGGGCCAGGGTGTGTGTGGGGAGGCAGGGGCCTCGTTGGAGAGAGAACCCTGGCTAGAGCTGAAGGCCAGAGATGAAGGGCAGTGTCTTAGTTACTTTTCTATTGCCAAGACAAAGCACTCTGAGCAAGGCAACTCATAAGAGAAAGCATTTCATTGGTTCACCGCTTCAGAGGGGTAGAGTCCATGATGGTGGACAAAGGCGTGGTAGCAGGAACAGCTGGAATGGAGAGCAGGAGGCAGAAAGCATGCTGGGAACAGTGCCAGCCTTTGAGAGCACCAGCCTGCCCCCTTGACACAGCTTCTCCAGCAAGGAGACACTTCTTAGTCCTTTCCAGACAGCTCCACCAACTGGGGATGGCATATATGGCAAAGGAGCCTGAGGGGCCATTGTCCTTCCCAGTGCCCCAAGAGTCAAGGCCGGAGCAGGGCGTAGGAAGGCGATGGGATGTAGAGGCAGGTGAGCAGCCATGAGGGCTCCAGGCCGTTCTGCATACCTTTCCCTGCATGTCGTGATGGCTGACCCCTGAGTTCTGTTGTCTACCAGAGTGGGTGATCGGCTGGCACCCTAAGTTGGCATTGGAGAAGGAAGGTGGGCTCAAGCCTTGCCCACCATGAGTGTGCCACCTGCTCTGACCCTGAATGACACCCGGGACTTCTGCTCCAGGCTAGGGCCAGATCTCTCCCTGCCAGGGGCTCCCTGACAGTCACCTTACCATACAGCCAGGCCTGGTTATCTCCTTCTTTCCCTGGCTTCGCTGTGTCTGCTTCTGCCTCTTTGTGGGACTTCCCTGCAGTCTTTTATCCCTCGCCTCAGCGCCATGAGTTGCTGTCAGTGTTTCTGGGAGCCTGAGTGAGAGCAAGGACACTCTATGTGATTTGTGTTCTTGGCTCCAGCAGAGCCTCAAATGAGTTCTCAGGAGCCTCAGAGCCCAGCCTTTATAGCACCACTGTGCTGTGAGGGAGGCATCCTGGTGGCCACATTCCAGGCAGGGTGAGGGAGGCGCTGGCTGAGGTGGTGGGTGCCCCCCACTGGAGTAGGGCCATGCCTTGCTCCTCTCCCTCTTCTCCTCCTTCCTGGCACGGTACCGAGGAGGTAGGTGTGAGGTAAGGCTGGGTGCTCAGGACTGTGACTGACCTGTGTCAATCTGTGTGTGTTCCAGGGATTGCCCTATACCCCGGTCAGGCTCAGCTGCTCAGCTGTAAGCATCACTATGAGGTCATTCCGCCTCTTGCCAGCGCTGGCCAGCCTGGAGACAGGAACTGCACCACGGAGAGGATCAACTACACCCACCCCTTCTCCAATCGCACTGTGGTAATGCCACTAGTCACATGCTCTAAGGACTCCAGCCTTCCTCTCCCTGTATTGGCTTGGCATGGGTCTTCAGTCCCTGGCAGATGAGTGGTATGGTGTGTGTGCTACTGGGGCTGATAACCCTCAGGGCTTCTTGCTCTGAGGTGGGAGGCCAGGGGGTGGGGGCAGGTGTGCTTCCAGGAATGAAGATGGTACACTGGTCTGTGGTGAAGAGAGCTGGCGGCACACGCCTTACAGCACAGCTCGCTGGTAACTCCCGCAGAGCACACCTGTCAGGGTTCCTGGCCAGGGATATGGCTTTGCATTCTTAAGTCTTGGCTCTTTTCCTTCGTCAAGAGGGACTGAAGGGCCAGTGAAAGCTTTCCATCCATCGACATAGGAGCTTCTGGGAACAGGACATTGCCGCCTGTGGTGGTCCGAGTGAGAATGGCCCCCATTTTGAATGTTTCAGTGCTTGGTCCCGGTTAGTGGAACCATTTGGGAAGGATTAGAAGGTGTGGCCTGGCTGGAGAAGTGTGTCACTGGGGGTGGGCTTTGAGGTTTCAAAAGCCCATGCTAGGCCTACTGGCATGCTCTCTCTCTTTTCTCTCTCTCCCCATCTCCCTGTCCATGGGTCAGATGTAAGCTCTTAACTATTTCTCCAGCACCGTGCCTGCCGTGTCCTGCTGTGCTCACAGCCATGATTATAATGACTAACCCTCTGAGGCCGTCAGCCAGCCCCAATTAAATGTTTTATTTTATTGTCTGGGTCACACTGTCTCCTCACAGCAGCAGAGCAGTGACTGAGACACTGACCATGGACCAACACTGCCCATCTGGGAAGGAGGATGGTGGGGGTGGCTCAGAGGGCCTTAGAGGAGAATGTGAGGTGTAGCTGTGGACAGAAGCACAGGCCTGAGTGTGTATCCTGCTGTGGGGCCTCCTGCCCCTGAGGGTGAGAGGAACCGCCATGTTCAAGATGAAGGGCTGCACTAAGACTGGCTGATCCTTTCCCAGGCCCCCTCCTAAAGCCTGATGATGTGATTCCTGTTCCCTGCAAAACAAGGTAGGGTAGGGCATGAGGACAGCCCCACACACTGAGGAAGGCTGCATAGGTCAACCAGAAGGCCGGAGGAGCCAGTGTAAGGTGCCTGGAATTAGTCGACGAGGCTTGCCAGTCAGAGAAGGCTCATAACCCAGGACAGAAATGCCAGCCGGTGTCAGCCTCTGGCCCCCAGCTCAGCATGGCTGAGTTTGGAACACGGCTGACTGCTGTGACTCAAGAACATTGCCCTCCCTGGTTGCAGAGATGCAGGGCAAGGTGCTTCTCTGGATGCCAGGCCTCAGAGCCGAGGCTGAGGGAAGGCCCTCCGCTCAGGCGTGGAGACAGGACTGCTGTAGGACTCTCCTCGGTCAAGGCCTGGGCTTCCAGTGTTCTCTGGCCACGGTGCCGGGGTGCCTCCATGGCTGGCCTTCAGGCAGGCAGATGTAAGCCCCGAGGGAGATGCCCACCCTTGGCATCAGAATCCTTTATTCCTAACTGAGAATGGTAGTCACTGGACTTTTCCATGAAGCCAACACTAAATGAAAGAGCCTGAAATGAAGGAGCAGAATCCAGTCTGGAAGAGGGAGACGGTAGCCAGGAAAGCAGTCTGGATTCCCGGCTTTCCTCACCCCTCTGAGAAACACAGTGGCTGTGGGGTGCCGCTGTGCCCATTCTGGGAACCTCTTCCTCTCCCCCTGTTGGCTGGCATATTTCCTAGGAGGCAGCTGCTCACACAGAACTGTTTTATTTTCTGTAGTTCATAATTTAAATATAAAACCTGTGAAACAAGGACACAGAAGTAAGGGTGTTTTCAAAGGAAGGAAGGTCAATGCATTCACTAGCCCAGTTCTGAGGGATGGTTAATTTTCTTCCTCAACTCCTTCTGGCCACGAGCTGTGAGCCTCAAAGAAGTTTCCTTCTCTCGTTCAACTGCTCCCTGAGCAAAAGCCAGCGTGTAAGGATGTACTGGGACTGGTGTGGGAGTCCCGGGCGCCCGGAGCTGAGGCGTGAGGACCTTGCTCACAGTGAGACTCTGTCTCAGAAAAGGAAACGAGTAGGATGCGCGCACCAGAGTGTCCATGTGGCGAGGAGGCCTGGAGTCTCCACAGCTGCCTGGCCGCTCCGGTGACAGCCACCAGGGCCTGTGCTTCTGCTAGTGTGCCGATGCCTTCCTGCTGCTCTCGGGGAGGCTCCGGTTGCCTTGGCCTCACCCACAGGTTGCTCTGTGTCGCTGGACAGCTGGAGCCGCAGCAGACTGTTAGGAAACTGCCCTTGGGATCGGCACTCTTTTGGTTGGTTGGTTGGTTTGCTTTTTTGCAGTCAGCTCCCAGCTTGAGTCATCTGGGGACTGGGGCTGAGGTGGCCGGCTAGGAGGAGGCCTGTTCTCACCCTGCCCTTCCCAGCACCCTCTTCAGTGAGCTGTTACTGTGCAGGCACTGTCCTGTGACAGTGACCCCCGTTGAGGGTCTTGTGGGGTCACTCTGCATAAGTCTTGAGTCTTTCGTTAATGTTCTGGTTTCTTGTGCTTTGGAGTTCTTGCGGTTTGCCTGTGGCCGTGATCTGCTTTTGTACAGGAGGGAGCAGTACCTGTCCCGGCTGTGGGCTGGTATCTGCTTCCTCACCGATTCCTCTCCCACCACAGCTGACGCTCACGCCGCCTCTGGGGCTTTGCTAGCTCCCGTAAAATTCGGTCGCAGCTGACCAAGTGTGCTAATCAGAGTTCAGGCCTAGCTCGTGTGCAAACTCTTCCTGGTGGAGCTGCCGTCAGGGCAGCCTCTGTCCCTGAGCGGCCTGACTGGCAGGCAGCTCACAGGGCACTGCTGCTCCTGGGGCTGCCCAGCAGTGTGCCCTGTTGTCCTGTCCCCGTGGTCGGGGCGTGAGAGGTGAGGGAAGGTGAGGCGGGTGGTGAGGTGGCATTCTCATGTTACACATCTCGTCCGTTCTCTTCAGTGAGGACATCCTGGTGCGTTTAGTTGGACATTTCGAGACAGCTTAAAGAACATTTAGAGGTGAGGAGAGCGTACTCCAACAACTAGAACACTGGAAGAATAATGTGGAAGGGGCTGGCCCGGGCCTGAGTCACCTGACAGAGCGGGCGATGCCATGGGCAGCGCAGCCCTGGCTCAGGGGCAGTGGAGGGTGAGAGAAGGCGGGCAAGGCTGAGAGCCGGGTGCTTACTAAAGCGGGGGGTCTGCATCAAGGTTAAAGTCATGACAGGGACATGCTGGGGAACATTGAGGGTTGGCGTACCCTAGCGAGCCAGCCTGCCCAGAAGGTGCAAGAGTAAACAGGCGCCGTTGGCTGATCTGCATTGGAAGACGCACGTGTAGTAGGTGCTAGGACAAAGTCAACTGGGGCACACAGACTCATAAAAGCAAACACCCTTATCCAGCGGAAAGGTCCCACGGTGTGGACGGCCCCGCCAGCTGGGCTGAGAAGTCCCCACGGCCAGCTTGCATCCCTGGGTGGAGGGCTTGGCTGTAGTCCCTGGAGGCTGCTGGGGGACCCTGTGCATTTGCCAGGCAGGGCTTGCGGCCGAGCGTCTGTGCGTGTGTGAGAGTCAGGAGCACGCAGCTCTGAGCGCTGAGGCCCTGGCTTTCTGTCCCTGCAGCAATCGGCCCTGATTGTCCAGGGGCCACAGGAGGTGAAGAAGCGGGAGCTGGTGTTTCTCCAGTTCCGCCTGAATCAGAGCAACGAGGACTTCAGCGCCATCGACTACCTCCTCTTCTCCTCTTTCCAGGAGTTCATGCAAAGGTGGCTGTTCACCGTTCATGGCCAACCCTGCCTTGCTGGAAATGTGGGGGTGAGGGTGGGAAAGGGGAGGTGGCCCAGGACGTGACAGCACTTTAGCAGATGTGGGTATAGGGTTGCTGGCTCTCTGCATGCATGTCCGGGGAGGGCTCTCTGTTGGCCGAGGTGCTGAGGAACAGGGCGCTGCCCTCTGGCGGTGAGCCTCCTGGGCTGCAGAGTCCTGCCTGCTGCCTGCTCGGGGAGCATTGCACTGCTGTCTCCAGGGCCGAGCACACTTGGGAGGGGAGGAATATGCCTGTCTGTCCCTGTCTAGTCTAGCTGAACAGGAAGTCACGCACTGCTCTGCTTTCCTTCCACTGGGGAGCTCCGAGCCAGCACCTTTCCTGCTTGTTGCCTGCCTGTCCTGTCTCCCTCCCGGAAGTCGTCACCCTGGGCGGCTTCAGGAAGGCCCTCAGCCTGGCACTATTGCTTGTGTGTTTTTATTCCCCAGCAGTTTCGCACATGCAGACAGTGCTCTTTGGTCATTTCCACGCTTGCCCTCATCCCCCTCCACCCGCTGAGTCCCTGTTCTTCCCAGTGAGTGCCCTACCTCCCTTCGTGTCTTTTTTTCTCCATGGGAACTACTATTTAATTAGAGCTGCCTGCGTGGGTGTGGGTGGGGCCGCAGTGGCTACTCCAGCCTCTCCCAGCAGCCAGTGGCTGCTAAGGTCCCCTGGGAGGATGTGCTGACAGGCCCGGCCTTGTGCAGACAGGCACCGCAGTGCAGTCAGCGGCTGTCACATCCAGAGATGTCGCCGTCTTCCTGCCCTTACATACCTCCTGTCCCCTCTTCTGTAATTCTCCAGTGGTCCCTGATCCTTCAGGTCGGGCGTGTCATGGCTGTCCCTTCTAGGGCAAAGCACTGTTTTTGCGGCAGGGTATTACTCCAGCACAGGCTGTTCTGGATTCAGAATCCCCCTGCCTCAGCCTCCAGGTGCTGGGTTGATGGGTCTGTACCGCTCTGCCTGGCTCTGCCCTGCGGTTTGCGCTTGCTTCCTTGTGCTGGCTTCTGCTGCACACACAACTCCCGGGAGACGCTCTTCCCACTGCTGGGCCTTTCGGAGGGAGGCTGAGTTCGTTGAGTGCAGCAAGCCGTACTTCAGGGAGCTTCCGGAAACCCCAGTGTGGGTGACTAAATGGAGGGGGGGTGCTGTGGAAAAGAGGTGTGCCCATGGTGGAGGTGGGGTGTGGGCAGGGATCACTGCTGCCAACTGGAGGTACTGTTTGGAGACTAAATAGAGGTAAAGAGAGCTGGGCGTTGCTTTTGATGCTAACCAGCCTGATAAGGTGCCCAGATCTGAGGGAGCAGGGAGCCCACGATTCCGATTGTACAGAAAGGGCCCAGCTTGAGACAGGAGTAGTTTGTTTTGGCCACAGTGGGCTCTGGCCATCAGGCCTGGTCAGCCTGGACCTCCCTTCCCTCCCAAGCCCGGACAAGGCGGGCTTCATGCAGGCCTGCGAGAGCGCCTACTCCAGCTGGAAGTTCTCCGGCGGCTTCCGCACCTGGGTCAAGATGTCGCTGGTGAAGACCAAGGAGGAGGACGGCCGAGAAGCTGTTGAGTTCCGGCAGGAGGTAGTGGCTTGTTTCCTTATCACACTTGAAGCTGGGGTGGATGGGGACTTTGAGGGCAGGGCTTTGGGGTGGGTCCCAAGGACAGGGAGACCTTCGGTGGCCCTCAGGAGGACTTCCTGTGCTGGGCACAGTTAAGCAGCTAGACTTCTCCACAGAACCGTCTCTGCCTTGTACAAGTGGGAAGCATTTCCTTATGCTGCCTGGATTGGTACAGCTGAGGGGAAGCCAGGCCCTGGGAGGACATGAGCGCCTGTGAGGAAGCAGGAGAACGCGAACTGACTGGAAAGCTTGGGCTTCCCCGGGCTGGAGCCAGAATGCTGGGTGTTGAGGCAGGAGGATTGCTGGATATCTTTTGCTGAGATCCGAGAGGACTGGAAGGGCAGGGCCATGGGGATGGCACTGCCGCCTCCCAGCAGACCTGGCGCTCTCCCGGAGGAGGCGGTGGCCTCATTCTCCACGCACAGGGCGCCCACACCCGGGTCTAGCCAAGGGACAGGATTTTCCCTGCCTTCGGTGGCGACTGCGCAGCCCCACAAAGGCTCACCTCACTCACGGGCAGTCCTGCAACAAACCTCAGCGTCTTCCCGCTGCGGCACAGCTGCTCTCATAGCCGACTGGGCGTTTTCTCATGCGTGCCTGCTGACTATTTATACTTGCTAGTGTGGAGTGCAGGCCACACTTCGGCCCCGTAGACTTGAAGGGTTGCACTATTCAGCTAAGTATTTTGAAATTTGGGGTTTTCTTTTTCTTCTTTTTTAAGATTTATTTACTTGTTATGTATAGTGTTCTGCCTGCATGTGTGCCTACACGCCAGAAGAGGGCAGAAGATCTTACTATAGATGGTTGTGAGCCACCGTGTGGGTGCTGGGAACTGAACTCAAGGACGTTTGGAAGAGCAGCCAGTACTCTTCTGATCCATCACTCCAGCCCAAAAACTGGGATTTTTCATTGCTTTGAATTTGTCTTTTGAAGTAGATCGACAGTGGCTTACCTGTGAGTCTCGACACCTGATGCAGATTTCAGTCACAGTTCTAAGCACTAGCAGGCATTGTGGTCTCTCCTGAAGGACTGGCAGCTGCAGGAAAGCCCTGGCTCTTGAACCAGTTCAAAGGTCTCGTATGTGGGGCTTGGCTTTCTTTCTCCCAGAGATGCTGTTAGGAGAGCCGAGGCCAAGAGCCTCTTCCTGCTCTTACTGCTTGTCCGCTCTGCACCTAGACCAGCGTGGTTAATTACATTGACCAGAGGCCTGCCTCGGAGCGGAGTACACAGCTGTTCTTCGTGGTCTTCGAATGGAAAGACCCCTTTATCCAGAAGGTCCAGGATGTAAGTACCGCCAAGAGCGTGTGCCTCACTTTATCCCAAGATGCTCTGAGGGATCGTAGCAACAGGGAAGAGATGCTAAAGCTTCAGATCCCAGGTGGACAGACTGTGCTGTCACCCCTGACACTGAAGATTGGCCCAGGCTCTGTGTGAGGGGTGAAGGCGTGACGCTTACTAAGACCAACAGTGTGAAAGGAAACAGTTTGGGCCCTGTGTGCCATGGTGTGTGCCCTGATTTTCTTTAACCTGATCTACCTGTTGTGAGAGGCTTTTATGGGCCAAGGAGAGCCCCTGGAGCCCCTGAATCGTGCAGTCCTGAAGGCAGAGGTGCTACAAAACCTAATGCAGTGAGGGGTTCTATAGCGCCCATACCACGCTGTGCGCCCTCGTCACTACCCCAGGCAACAGGCCTGGCATGAAAGGCTAGTGGGGGAGGGGTAGAGGCAGGTGGACATGGAGACAGGCAGACAGGCAGGAGCAGAGCCAGGAAAACAGAGAAGAGGGGCCGAGAGGGGGCGTATGCCTAGAACAAGAGGAGAGGGAGGATGCTGGGAGCAGGGAGAGCTGCAGTGGAGGGCAGGCCTTTCCTCTGGCCACACTCACCTGGCGGTGGTGGGCCATGACGTAAGCAATTGCGAGGGCCCTGAGGGCAGGCCAGTGGACCACCTGACCCTAACAGGAGGTGTGAATGTGGGCTCATCCTGTCTCAGACCACCCCATTGAACCAGGCCTGCAGGTGTCTTTGTTTAAACCACACAGGGGATTCCAAATTTAACTCTGCCGAGTCTGGTGAGGGAGCACCCTCCGAGGCGGTGCTCGTGTAGCATGCACAAGGCCCGGAGTCCATGCACTACCACTGCACAGATAAGAGTCTCTAGTGAGCACCCCACTATTGCTCCAAATCGCGACAGTAAATAGAGCTCTGTGGAATAAACAACTTTGTCAAAGGAAAAAAGGTTTGGCTGAGTGGGTGGAGGAAGTGTCGAGTTTAAGGATTATCTTGTCTAGCTGGGACCATATCCCAGCAAGGGGAGGAAGGAGCAGGCCACGGGATGAGCCTGAGGGACAGAGCTCAAAGCTGAGGTAACATGACACCACCCCGCTCTCACACCTGCCTCTAGGGGCCGAAGGTGTGCCCGGGCCTGAGCGCATGCCTGTGTGCCTGTCTGTGTATATGTGTGTGCGTGTATATGTGTGCGTGCCTGTGTGTGGCTTGGGTATAGTTTCAGGGGAATTTATTTGAGTCACTTGTTGGGTTAAGCCACAGAATTAAAGCTCAGTCTGGATGTCTGATTGTACAGTTTTGAGGCTTCTCCAGTCATTTCTTAAAGCCCCTTCTGAGCAGCTGCCCAGTAGGTCTGAACACGCAGAGGCACGTGACTCCAGAGTCTGAGGCCCCGGAGTCAAGGCTGGTGCCCCAACAACCCCGTTTTTGTCTGTTCCACAGATAATCACGGCCAATCCTTGGAACACCATCGCCCTGCTCTGTGGGGCCTTCCTGGCGTTATTTAAAGCAGCAGAGTTTGCCAAACTAAGTGTGAAATGGATGATCAAGATCAGGAAGCGGCACCTTAAAAGAAGAGGCCAGGCGACAAACCACATAAGCTGAGCGTGCCACAGCCCGAGCCCACGCCGGCCTCTCCCGCTGACAGACCGAGCCACCAGCAATCCTGTATTCACTTGAAAGGACGCTGCAGAGGACAGCCTGTCGCTCTGTGCAGCCAGACTGGCCCAGGAGGGGGCTGTTCTGAGCCCAGAGGGAACCAGTCAGCAAAGAACTGGAAACTTAATTTAAGTATTAAATTATTGACGGACGTTTTACAGAGCTGCCTCGAGCCTTGGAGAGATCTGCAGATGGCGGCATCTTCCGATTTGTTCATTAAATGGTTGCGCTCCAGGTTAAGGCTCCTTCTTTACCTTAGGTTGTTTTTTCTCTCAAATGGACTGATGTGCCCCGTAGACACCATCTACATTACTAGGCGAACAAGAACTTGTCAGAGCCTAGGTCAGACTTTGCTTCTTAAATGTAACCCTGCTGGGGACCACTGTGTAGACCAGGCCAGCCTCTGCCTTCCCGGTGCTGGGAATAAACGCCTGCCCCCACCCCGGCCTTCCGGACTCAGAGGCCTGGAAACCAGTGGTCACGTTCTGACGCAGCAGACACACGGCACGGTGCATCTAGGGCGCGCCTACCTAGTGTATCTTGGTCTCATTGGCAGGTAAATAAAGTTGGGCTAATACCAAAGGAGTGAGTGTGAGTGCCCAGTAACCCAACAGGCACCAATGCTGGACTCACTGTAGCGTGAGTCTGGACTGTCACTGAGAGGCTCTGACCTGAGCTATGTCACTGCTTCCTGGGAGGTCAGCTGGGCACTGGCGGCAGGACGAGGGACACGCCACAGTGAGTAAGCTGGCCACTTCCGGCCCTGACAAAACCAAAACCCTGCTTTGCACATGTCCAGAGGAGCATGGTGACACTGGGAGAATGCATGATTAGGCCTTAGGGAGCCGCTTGGGGTAAACACGGCATTCTGTCTGCACATTCAGCAGCAAGAAACTTTTGACCAGATTCCTAGACATGAACTTGTGTAATGAAATATTCCCTGCCGCCTTTGTTTCCTAGATGTACAAGAATGTACTTCTTTTTAAGATTTATTTGTTTGATATGAATACATATATAACCTATACATGTCTACATATAACAATAAATATGTACGTTTGTCCGCATGTACACCTGCACGCCACAAGAGGGCACCAGCTCTCACTAGACGATCGTGAGCCACCATGTGGGTGCTGGGAATTGAACTCAGGACTTCTGGAAGAAGTCTCTCCAGCCCAAGAATGGAGATTTTTAACCTAAATCTTTTTTATAAAATACCATTAGAGTAAAGTGTGTAAACACATATCAGTGGCATTAAAAATAAGTGAAAGATGATGTCTAGGGCAAGGTGCAGCCCAGCGCAGGATGTGTGTGCTTAGCACGTGGGGCCCTGGTCACAAACTCATCACCAGGCATCTACCGAAACCTGCCTCGGTGAACACTGGAGCGTTACTCTCCTGTACTGTGAAAAGCTGCGCTGTTACAGTTGCTTTAGGTGGCTCAGAAGTGTTCCTGCCTACTCAGATGAAAACCACCTCACCTCCTGGAAAGGCAACCTGTGTGGTGTGGTGGGACCGTCTGGGCTGAGAGCAGAGTGACCCTGGAATGCCCTCTGCTTGAAAACAGCAAAAATCTAAGCCGCTGTACTGCAAGGAAGGTTCCAGGGCCGCGGAGGAGGCCGCTGTGCTGGTGTTTACCAGGTATTTGGGAGAAACTGGGCAACAATTCCCCAGCTGCTGTTGCTGTCAGATTAGGAGACGCCCCCACCCACTGACTTAATTAAAACTAGCTTTAATGTTAAACCTGTCCTAGCACACATGGGGATGGGAAGTGTGAGATTTGATGAAAAGCTTTTTAAACTATTTATCTGTGGACCAGGAACATCCAAAATTAATCAGAACATATCCATACGTTGTAGCAATTTTCTGTAAATATCTTCCAGATATAAAAGAGCAAATGACATAAGGCAAAATACAAACATAGACTTTATTAAATGCTGCTCAATCCCCAGTGAAGAGCTTTCATTATAAAACAGTTTCCACGCAACTGCAAGGCGGGAGGTTGGAATGGTACTGACAACAGGCGTGAGAGATACCTGACCAGGTAAGAACATACAAGGCTTCTACACAGTCCGCTCAGAGGACGCTACTGCGCTTCCCAAAGTAAAGCCAGGCAGTGCCAGCAAGCAGCCTGCATCACACCGTGGGGACTGAGCCTCTGCCCTGCAGGCAGGCCCGGGTCGGGAGGACTGGCAAGGCCCTGCTCCAGCCTTGCGGAGGAATGGAGGCGGGGTGGGCCCAGGGTCCCCGCCTGTCTACTCTGGTCACGCCCTGGGGTGCTGCTGCTGAAGGGGTACTGGGAACAGTCAGAGTTTTGGTTTGCTTCCCCCAGCTTTTAACACCGTGTGCTTCAGAAGCCTGGAAATGGAAGGTGCGCAAACCCAGAGGATGGCAGTGTTTGCTGAGGCTAGCTCTCAGCCCATCCCCTCTCTAGGAGGGGCGAGGGAGGGGCAGCACCTCAGGTCATCTAACGGCGGCTCTTCCCTCCAGTGGAACTGAGGTCTGCAGCAGCGTGAAAGCGCATGAGAAAAGGGAAAGGTCCAGAAGACGACTTGATCTATGTGCAGCACAATCAGCGTTCAAGTCGTGATTTATCACTCCCACAGTCACCCCACTCAACACAGACAATGTGACGGAACTGATGACAAAGTTTACAATACACCATGGCCATGACATAGCACAGGGCTATGCTCAGTCCGTGTTTCTCTCGCTTACGCTTGCCAGGAAGAACTGGCTAATTAGGTACACTGCCGAGGTTTGCTCTGAAGTTCCCGTCTATTCCCAGAAGCGGACAGGCCCGCCTCCCGGGGGGCGGCGCTCTTCACTGGGCACTCGTGCTGCTGAGGAGACTGTGCATGCTGTAAGCACTGTTCTGTCTCTCCAGAGCCTTCTTCAGCTTCAGCTCTTCCAACTTCTTCCATAATTCTTCACGTTCCAATTCTTTCTTTTTCTCCCTGGAGAGAAACCAACAGTTTTAAACGGAAGTTCAGGGAAGCCACTTGTTGGCAGCTCACTGGGGAAAAAGCATTTCCGTCCCTGTGGATGCAGGCTGTGGGCCACATGGTGCTGACTTAGTGTGGTCACTAGAGTGACACTGAGGCCCCGGGGGACAGGCCGGAGCCCCGCCCTTCCCACACCCACAGAGTGGCAATCTTCTACTCTCATTTCGGTTTATGTTCAAACTTTGATCTTTAAATGAGGAATTTGGGTAATTTGGGTACAGGATGAACATGTAAACATGGGCTCTTATCTCTAGCTCTCTCTTTAAAGAATGTGGTAAAGTACAGCTGGGATACAAAGTAAATAAGTTGTAATAAATAGTCATACACATAAACCAAAAATAGATCTTTTAACATGAAAAAAAATAATCTGGTGACATAAACGTGAGCCATCTATATTTTCCCACACTCCTTTCTGTCTGTTGCTTTCTGGGCTCAGGTCATCCTCATTTCTGTGTGACTTTTGTGAAGCTTTTCTTTGTTTGACAGTCTCAGCTATGCAGTCCTGGCCCTGAAGCCAGAGATCTGACTGGCATCTTAAGTCACAGCTGTTACAGCGTATTTCTGAGGATCCGAAGCCCTGGAACTGCCAGGCTTTCAGGAAGGCAGTGTGGACAAAACAGTTTGTATACGTTACAGCGTACACGCTACTAGACAGTGAAATTACGGCTCAGCAAGAGCTCAATGGAAGACCACAATCTAACCGTTACAGGAAAGTCATGCAGTGACCAGGGCCACTTGACTGGGTAGCGGTTTAGTGCTCAGAGGCTCTCAGATTATAATGTCTGCTGCCTTCAGTGTAGACCCAATAACTAGGAGATGAGTAACCCTGAAATATCAAAACCTATCAAGTACCTCTGCCTCTCGGCTTTGTAGGAATTAGTAAGGTCATCAAAAAGCTTGCCGTTCATCTCCATGAGGGTTTTCAGCACGTTGTACACGAGAGCTACGATAGTCCTGAAAGAAAGAAGCCAGTTCTGGGTTAGAGGCCGGCAGCACTCTCATCTCAGCGGGGCTGTGTCAGGTGGGGGGACTGAAGTCAGAAACTGCTCACAGGAGCCAGGGGTGAAGTGCGCCCCCCCCCCCCCCCGATCTGCCTAGTTTCCCGCTAGCTAAGAACATAATACTCTGGTCCTCTTCATCTGTGATTTGTAGTCTGGGCAGCAGGTAAGGAACGTCACAGGAGTTGGAATGTGTGAGCTCCATGCTTCCCTCGGTCCTCAGCTCCAGAACACGAGCTGCTGCTGGCTCAGCCACACTGTTCCCACAGTGGGTAAGACCGCACTAAGGACCACTCACAGGCAGCGCTGTACAACTGTGATGTTAACTACCGCAGAGGTTACAAATCCGTGCAGGTTCCACATAACTCAGCACTGAGGCAAGAGACTGAGTTCAAGGCTAGCCCATGCAGTTTACACTGTTAAGATTAAAAAACAACTTACTGATTCCAGTGCTCTTTGGAAATTTTATACAGACTGGCAAACATGATTGGCAGAATTTTGTCAATATTGTCTTCAATCAAACTGAGGATGTATTCGTTGTTCCAGAAGAACAATGCTCTTTCTGCAACCTACGAAAGATATCAGAAATGCCAACGTTCCCAGGGAAGAGGGAGGCACAGAATCAGGATGGCACAAAGGGGGAAGCCGGTACCTGAAAGTGAGAGCTGGAGACGCACTTGGAGATCTGCTTGAAGAGCGGCTCCTCGATTTTTTTGAACTGTGTTGGTTCAATGACATCTAAGATTTCTTCAATTTCTCCTAGAAACATCACCTAGGTTTTAAAAAAAAAAAAGTTCTCTTAGAAAATCTACAACAGACAGGCAACCAGCACCCTAGGAACGGGGCAGGGCTCAGAGCTGCGTTACTCTGGCCCCTCCCTGTCCCTCCCACTCTGGAGGAGGCTAAGGCTGCAAAGCTTGACTTGAATGCATTTATTTTTACTCACACCCACCTCTTTCTGACTACATGTTTTTGGCCAAAATTTCAGCAGTCCTCTGATCACCTACAAAAAACAACCAACAAAGGTGAATTGAACTTCGTGTGTGGCTGTGCATGTCCATAATCCTAGCACTTGGGGGGGCTGAGGCAGGAGAATTCCAAGTTCTAGACCAGCCTGGGAGGCAGCCAGATGCTGTCTCACTCCCACCACTTAATCTCATTCTGAAGTAAAGCAGTCAGTACATGAAAATTCCTATTTCTCCTCAGACTTGGGCCCATCTTGAGATCCTTGACACAGATGAGCAGACAGAGACTTTCATGAAGGAGACCAACGTAAGTGGACGGGTCCAGCTGAGCTCCAGCCTCAGCTCGTGAGGGGGTGACCTAACAGCTTCTCATCGGCTGAACTTGTAAGTACATACCATAAAAGCCAGAGTTCCCAAATCATTTCATGACTGACAAAATCAAGGTACAACAAAACTTTAAAACAGTTAAATTTCAACAGGTAAATTTTACTGGTCCTAGGAAATTTACTAAGATTAGCTTACTAAATTATAACATGAGTTAAAAAAAAAAAAAAAAAAAACTAGAAATAGCAAAATGGTTCAACTCAGTAGGTTAGAAGGAAAAACAAACCTAAATGACCTTACAAACTCTAGCAGACACATTTAGTTATACTCTTTTTTTAAAGATTGATTTATTTATTATTTATATACTGTTCTGTCTGCATGTATGCCTGTGCACCAGAAGAGGGCACAAGATCTCATTACAGATGGTTGTGAGCCACTGTGTGGTTGCTGGGAATTGAACTCAGGACCTTTGGAAAAGCAACCAGTGCTCTTAACCTCTGAGCTGTCTCTCCAGCCCTAGTTACACTCTTTACCAAGTGGGAATCACTGAGGATATACAGGTAGTCTCTTCAGTGCTTATGGTTTCGTGTGTATCACTGGGCTAATTCTCATTTACCCTTAGAATCTGTTTGCAGCTGGGATACAGAAACTATGTCAAGATAGGGTTTCTCTGTGTAGCCTTGGCTGTTCTGGAACCCCCTCTGTAGAGCAGGCTGGCCTCCAACTCACAGAGACCCACCTGTCTCTGCCTCCAGAGTGCTGGGCTAAAGACCTGTACCACCACTGCCCTGCAGGTCTCTCTAACTACTTTTCAAGAGAAAAATGAATGCCATGCATTTCCATTTTCAAGCACCCCTTGGGTTAGCCTGAAATAGATGAATTTTAACCTTTCAGCTTCAGTATTTATGTTTGCACTCATTTTACTTAAGGTTACAATGGTTTGTATAGTTGGATGAGCTCAAAATCCCAGCATTTGGGAGGCTGAGACAGGAGCTCACAGCAAGTCTGAGGCCAGTCTAGGCTAAATACAGCTCTGAACAAGGTAGGACTGAAGGTCCGCCATGCCTCTGCGCCTTCTGTTCTCACCTGCCTCACCTCAGCAGCTACTACCTTTTCACTCCGCTAAGCCGGCAACCCAAACTGCTAAGGTGAGGGACATTTTCAGTCTTCTGTGCTTCTTTCTGAACAGAACTCAAGGGACGGTTCTGGGACTCGGGGGTTTCATTGTAAGAGGTGACAGGCTCCAGTGAGGATGGCTAAGCCACACACTGTTAACCTACCACCTCCCGACTGTGCTCCCCTCCCAGTCTCCCCACGGTTGCTTCTACTGTGTGACAACTGACTACGCGGGCTGCGATGAAATGCCACTGCTCAGACAAGTGCGTGAGCAGGAGGTGCACACTTACGGGCTCTGTCAGCGTTGTGTCTTTCTCCAGGAACTGCACAACACAGTACGCCAGCTGAGGGGCAGAGGCAAGTGGAAGAGATGTTAGTGAGGTAAGGGGATGACGGGACACTGTCACACTGACACAGAATGTCGCCTCAGGTGCTAGCTGCAGTCTGAAGTGAATATACTCAGGAAGTTTAAGTTCAACAGCTCCAGACTCAACCTTGACACCCCGTCTAGTCTTCTGGACTGTATCTACACACACACAGCATATGCTGATGTGACACTCAGGTTACAGTGACCACGGCCGTCCTGAGAGGTCAGACGCCATCTCCATCCGTGTGAGAGCCACTCAGGGTCACACAGCTAAGCGGTTTAGGTCCTAGACCTGACCATCCTCTCCACATCTAATGTATACACAAACTCCTAACCAAAGCTTGCCAAAGCAGATTCCATAATTACACACCAACCTAGCATCTTACTTTCTCTCAAATTCTTTGCCTTTATGTTATTGGAAATACTCATTTCATTTGCAATTTTTCTGAAATTACCTGAGCATGAAACAAAGCCAATCCTTTTGCAGTATGCATAGGAATAAGAACCTTCATTAGAAATTGCTTATGTTCTGCTTTCAGTGGCAGTGCAAAGCCATTGATGATACTAGAGGGAAGAAAAGGCAGGGGAAGGGTTAAGTAGTCACTCTCTTTCCAAAAGTTATACATCTATAGCACACAGGGCTGGGCTGTGCTTCGCGCTGAGCTGGAAGGCAGAATTGCTGCTGAGTTCTGTCCCTCCAGCACATGTAAGCTGACACCTACAGAGTGCCGCTTTAGCTCTGCGTTGCTGCCTTTACTTTTCCTCCCTGAAGCAACAGGAGAGGTTGTCTCAATGCTATTAGAATTTCCAGCATGTTCAGTGAAGTGGGGAGTTTCTCCTACATTTTTGAATAATCTTGAATTAAGATAATTCTATCATATCTATATATTGTATAGATCATATCTATCTATCTATATCATACGTATATCTCACATCTATATATTGTGAACAGAAAGGAAATGTGTATATAAAACCAAAGAGTGAGGAGGCGATGGTAGTGCACACCTTTGATCCCAGCACTGCGGAGGCAGAGGCAGGCAAATCTCTTGAGTTTGAGGCCAGCCTGATCTACAAAGTGAGTTCTAAGACAGCCAGGGCTACACAGAGAAACCCTGTCTTGAAAACAAACAAAAAAACCCCAAAGACACTTCTAAAAGAACAGCTAGATTGGGAACGGCCTATCCGTACTTGGGTAAGGATTCTTGTGTTGAACCTTTGATGAAGTGACCTTCATCAGCCGGAAGCTGGGAAGAGCTTCCGAGGCAGAAGGCAGGGTAGACCTTATGCACAGTGTACCCTATGGCACAGCCCTGAAACCTGACACTGTCTTGTGCTGTTTGTCAGGGACTGACGCGGCCCTGGCCTCTAGCACTGTGTTCTAAACTAAAGTAGGAAGGCATTTCAGCTCCAGCTGTACTGTTCAGTACATAACACATTTGTTTACTTATCAACCCCCCAACCTACCTTCCTAATATTTCAAGGAGTTCAGCCACACCATTGAAATGTTCCGTTTCATATATAAACCTGAATTTAAAATAAAGACAGATGTAATACCAACAGGCAAGAGGGTGAAGAGACCGAGCGAAGCGCAGTGTGGACGCTGGCACTGACTGGGGCACTCTGCTCACACCAGCTGTGTGTTCTGAGACATGTCTCACACCCGCCAGGCTGTCTTCCCGCCTACTCTGCAGCCAGTCGTGACCTTCTGACCGTGCTGGCCACAGATGTGTGCTTCCACAGCTACAATGAGCTACACCCCAGCCCACATCCAAACATAACAAAGGCTCTAGTCCCCCGAGTCACAGAAACCTCTGCTAAAGTGTGAGAACAGCAGCATCCTCTGGATTATTATATTTTACTTTTTATGTAAGAAAGATGGATTGCTCAAAGAAACCTTTTCAAAGGAGGAAACCACTACTCACAAAAGCCCAAGGACAAAGGGTCCATTTTGTCAATTGTCAGAATTGTTCTAGGCTACCTAGTTTTCTACTAGCAGACAGCCTTTAAGGCAAATGATGGCGTGAGGGGCACAGGGCAGCAGTGTTGAGGAGACGGGGTACTGACGGAAACCCCAGGGGACTCTCATCTCCCCTGCTAGCCTGAAACCACGGGGACAATGTGAAATCTGATGCAGAGCAAATGTTTCACAAGTATTTAAATCACAGTCCATGTGGATTTTATTTAACTAGTTTTGTCAGATCAAAAGCATTTCTGCAGGGATTGGCTTAAATAGTGATTGTTTAAAAAAAAAGTTCAGAGACAGTTTTTCAGCAATTCTTCCAACTCCAAGAGCACTGGCATCCCTACCAAGCACCAAGCACCGCCCTTGGCCATGCTGCTGACTAGCAGGGGTCAATTAACGTAAAGGAGCCTGGTGAGAAAGAAGGCGGCAGGAGAAAGGTATTCTCAGTGATGGATTACCTGAGGAAAATGTTGTTAATCTGCTTCCTGATGAATGCTCTCAGTCCGAGAAACTTCCCGTAGATCCGATGCAGAACCGTCTTCAGGAAATCGCGCTCTCGCGGATCTTCACTATCAAAAAGCTCCAGGAGCTTTAAGGAAAATCTGACAAATTACTTTTAAAAAATAATCGAGCTAAAACTGCTCTTTTTTTTCTAATTTTGATTAGAAGACTTAGCTATGAAATCTCTAACATTTTCTTCTAAATATTCTGCCTTCTTAGATTTATCCTTGCTAAGTAAATGAAACTAAGAAAAGTATGAATATTTTCACTAAATTCACCTTTATACATTGTCATTTTAAAGAATATAAAACACCTTTTAGACATAAGATTTTTTTGACCTTTCCAGTGACTTTAAGATTCTTTCCTAACATTATTTTTAGTGTTATGTTTAATGTTCTTTGGTAGTAAGTTAAAACTTGATATTTTTATTGGAGACAGGGACTCGTGAGGCCCACGCGGGCCTTGAATTTTCAGATGCCCTGCCTCTGCCTGCTGAGCACTAGTGTTTGGAGGGAGCCTGATGTGCACAGTGAGTTCCACAGCCCCAAGGTGAGACTGTCAAACAATGAGCCCTATGCAGACATGCAGTCTCCAGAGTCGCGTGGCCTCTGCTCTCAGCTCTGGTGCTGGTAGACAGGCGGCTGACAGGTCCTGGGCTCCAGCAGACACTCCCTCAACTTCATTTTGTCTCTGATTATGTGTGCATTTCAAACCCAAGCAGACATCCTGAGGTGCTAGGTCACATTCACGTGCCCTAGACAAGTGACTTTCTTGTGGTTTGCACTCATTTCTGGCTAGGGTAAGGTATTGTGTGAGGCTCCAGCCAAAAATACTTCCAAAGCACTGGTTCTCATTATGAGAAATGGCTAGCCTTCTCCTTTAGCCTTAAATTCTTGTTTCTGATGTGGGTTTACTTTGAGAGATGATTTTGTGAGTTTGAGGCCAGCCTGGTCTACAGAGTGAGTCCAGGACAGCCAAGGCTACACAGAGAAACCCTGTCTCAGAGAAAAACATGTGAACTGTATTAAAGGGTCGCGGCAGGAAGGGCGACACTGCTCTCGCTGAAATCCAGACTGTGCCTTTACTAGGTGTATGGCACCGGGTATGGGCTCTCCCTCCAACAAGCATTTATGAAGTACTCAAGTGACAGGTTCATGGCACAAAAAAACAATGAGTACGTCTTAGTTGTCTTTGGAGATGCTCTGATTTGAACATAAATTTAAATTTTGCAGGTTTTCCCCACCAACTCTAACTAAATCAGTGCCTTGGAGGAGCAGAGCTGCAGGGCAGTAGCCAGAACTGTAAAAATCAGATAATTGCCTTGGCTTCCCAGATATTTTAGGAGTTTGGGGTGGAGGGTGGAGACTGGCTCCCGCCGTGCCAGGCCAGGTTTCTCCTTGCTCTCTCAGACAAGCCCAGCAGTGTAAGTCCCAAGGCTCAGCAGCACGAAGGCAAGCTTCCCCTCAGCCTGCTGTCACCCAACAGCTTCATGTGTGCAGCTTCCCAGGGGCCTGAGGGCCCCACGGGTGAACCATCCAGAAAGTAAACGTGTGTTGCAGGCAACATCCCCGGAGACCCCAGGTTGGCTGGCCTGACGTCCTCCTGCAGGCTGCAGCTCTGACATGGGTCTTGTGCAGTTCACGGAGAGCCCTTGAAGGGATAGGCAGGCAGTGCTGCTTACCACACGAGCCGGGAACAGTTCTCCGTCTGTCTTATCACCCTGGGCACACAACAGTGGTCTGAAAGGTCTTCAAAGTGGACCTTAATTATGCTCTCAGCATCAAACTCCTAACAAGGGTCACGTATTGATAATGGCTTTAACAGAGAAAATGGATAAAAATGGTCTACCTGACAGTTCTGTTTAGGGCCAGACGATTTCAAATGACTGAAAAGAGCCTGTGAAATTGTCTTAAAGGATCTGACAACACACAGATACATCCTTACAAGTTAACTGCAGTTAAGTTCCAGAACTAGAGGTGATACCAGTGTCTTAAGTGTCACCAAGGCATTCCATGTGCTTAACACCTCCTCTCCTTCATGGTCCCATTTGATTTTACCTGTGGCTTGGGGGGGGGGGGCAGACTGTGGTGCTGAGGAGAGATGAGGAGAGATGAGGACAGGCAACTGACGTCCAGATGCTACATGTCCAGGAAGCCATGCATAGTTGGTCACAATGTTTAAAACACACAAATTTTACACAAAAGTTTCACCCTTAGATTCAATGTTTACCCCAAACTTTGAGGCACTGCATGAAGGGCAGTCTGACTAATTTCATTAGGTGCTCACCTGTGATTCAAAACTCAGCTTCTAAAAGCCACTTAAAAGAAAGTGTGTGTGTGTGTGTGTGTGTGCGCGCGCGCACGTGCAAACCTGAAGATTGCACCTGATCCCCTGAATTAACAGGTTTTCTGAGCTGCCTGACCTGCCTCTGGAAAAGCAGCAAGTGCTTTTGACCTGGATCATCTTGCCAACCCCTGGAAGCTGCTTATTTTGCTTGTCAGGAATAATTACACAGTACTTTTAAGTGATTACTCTTAATGACGACTATTAATAAGCACGCGCTAAGATACAAATGTGTGAGATCTAAGAGTCCCTTACCTGTTGTACAAATTTCTGATCGATGTATCGCTTTGCAATACTGGGCTGGAAATCAGGGCTCTCCAGGAATCTTAAGAAGAATTCATACACCAACTATGTGAGAAAGGAAATAAAGTCAAGATGATGCTATAAAATAATACTCTGAATTACAGTTCCTGTGTTTAAAAGAATACTTCCTTACCAGCCTGAGTTGGTAATTGTTTAAAAACAAAGTTTTAAAGAATCTTTGGCTTTTCTCTTAATGGGCTGTTTATCAACTTTACAATTATCTGGGGTGAGGAAGTCAACTGATAAAAATGCCTCCACAAGACTGCCTGTAGGCAAGTCTGCGGGGCCCGTTCTGATTAAAGACAGATGTGTGTGGCACTATCCTCGGGAAAGTGGTCCTGGGGCATGTCAGAAAGGAAACTGAGCAAGGCGGCTTTGGCTTCAGTTCCTGTTTCAGGCTGTGATGTGAAGTGAAGGGCAAATAACCCTCTCCCCAGTCTGTTCATGGCCCCGGTGTTCATGTGGCTCTGCATCACTCACTGGGCGGCCCGGAACCAATCACAGCGCCCTGCAGTATCAGGTCACACTCCTCCCCAGTGCACATCCGCCCACCTCAACTTCTCCCTAGGGTCCCGTAAGCACAGGCTCAGAATCAGAGTTGGCAGTTTTAAAAACCAAGTCTTGCTCTTAAACTAGGGCTCAGCAGGTAACAGGGCTTGCCGCCAGCCACTGCCCTGAGTCAGGACCAAGGTGGTGGGAGGTGAGGGAAAAATAGACTTCCACAGCTTGTCCCTCTGACCTCCACATGTATATATATACACACACACACACATGCTCACAAATGTAAAAGCAGAGCAGGGAAAAAGAAACTAAAGCAGTATACCTGGAGAATAACAAACCAAACCTGAGGAAGGAGCGTCCACACAACAGAGCAAACACGGGAGTCTTGTATCAAGACTCTCAACCATGCGAGCTGTATGACAGTCATGTGCACCTTACGACTGAGTCAGAATTAAATGATCACAGAGAAAGCACAGCTACAGCCTTTAAACAGGTGGGCGGTGACTGCATACGTCTTTAATCCCAGCACTCAGGAGGCAGGCTCAGGTGGACTCTGTGAGTTCAAGGCCAGCCTTATCCACAGAACAAGTTCCAGGATAGGCAGAGTGATTATACAAAGAAACAGTGTCTCAAGCAAAACAAAACAAAATCATAACTTAATAGCTGTTAAAGGTAAGAGATGGGCCTCAAGATACATCTTAACTTGTAAACACAAACAGTATGTCAATTAAGCAACCTAAAATTCAAGTTGTTATAAACAAAAATGAAAACCCCAACCATTCTATTTTATCAATAATGACTCAGGAGCCCGATGCTGGGGTGAAAACCTGCCTTAGAGGCAGAGAAAGCACCAGCTGACCTTCCTTCTCAGCTCAGGCCTGGATGGAAAAAACCCAAAAGGCTCACTAGCTCAGCTGACAGCCCAGGAGCAAAAGGCTAAAAAACCCAAGGCCAAAGGCTTACTAGCTCAAAGCTCCAAAAGCCAGGAAGCTGAGACACTGAAGCCTAAGCTAGAGCCAGAGCTTGAACTAAAAGCCCTTTCTTCTTCTCCCCGTGCTGTCTTAAATACCCCTCAACTCAAAGTCCCTCCTACTCTTTAATCCTTGTCAGCTGGTTTCTCCCTCCGCCTCTTGACCTAGGGTTAACTTTAGTAAATCCTGTGTGCAGAAAGTTCTTGGATTAAAGGTGTGTGATAGGGCTGAGCCACATCAATCAAGAAACAGGGTTTTAGAGTTCACAGTTTTAGGGTTCACAACAGGATCAAATATCCTGCAACATATAAGAGAATTAGATCCCCAAGTAAAAGGTCACTTACACCTTTTACATTTAGGGGTCTGGGAAGATGGCTCAATGGGCAAATCTCTTACCCAAAAGTGTGAGGACTGGAATTTGGATCCTCAGCACCTATATGAGAAACTGAACAGGGTCTGGACAGCTCAGCAGTTAGATTTCATCCCTCTGTTGAGGGACATCTGGGTTGTTTCCAGATTCTGGCTATTATGAATAAAGCCGCTATGAACATGGTTGAACAAATGTCCTTGTTGTGTACTTGAGCATCTTTTGGATATGTGCCCAGGAGTGGTATAGCTGGATCTTGAGGTAGCACTATTCCTAATTGTCTGAGAAAGCGCCAGATTGATTTCCAAAGCGGTTGTACCAGTTGACATACCCACCAGCAGAAAGACACACATGATATATATTCACTTACATGTGAATATTAGACATATAATATAGGATAAACATACTAAAATCTGTACACCTAAAGAAGCTAAGCAAGAAGGAGGACCCTGGGTAAGAAGATCAATCCTCATTCAGAAAGGCAAACGAGATGGACATCGTAAGAGGGAGAAAACAGGGAACAGGACAGGAGCCTATCATAGAGGGCCTCTGAAAGACTCTACCCTGCAGGGTATCAAAGCAGATGCTGAGACTCATAACCAAAACTTTGGGCAGAGTGCAAGGAATCTTATGAAAGAAGGGGGTGATAGAAAGACCTGGAGGGGACAGGAGCTCCACAAGGAGAGCAACAGAACCAAAAAATCTGGCACACGAGTCTTTTCTGAGACTGATATTCCAACCAAGGACTATGCATGGAGATAACCTAGAACCCCCACACAGAGGTAGCCCATGGCAGCTCAGTCTCCAAGTGGGTTCCCTAGTGTTGGGAACAGGGGCTGTCTCTGACATGAACTCAGTGGCTGGCTCTTTGATCACTTCCCCCTGAGGGGGAGCAGCCTTGCCAGGCCACAGAGGAAGACAATGCAGCCAGTCCTGATGAGACCTGATAGGCTAGGTCAGAGGGAAGGGGAGGAGGACCTCCCCTATCAGTGGACTTGGGGAGGGACAAGGGAGGAGAAGAGGGAGGGAGGGTGGGATTAGGAGGGGATGAGGGAGGGGGGTCACAGCTGGGATCCAAAATGAATAAACTGTAATAAAAAATTAATTAAATTAAATTTTAAAAAGAACAGCCAGTGTCACCTCTTAACTGCCAAGCCATCTCTCCAGACGCCTAATTTCTTAAGTAATTTTCATCTACGTAATTCCCCTGACTAGTGCAGATTAGCCAATACCTGCTGTCAGGAGCTAATTTAACAGCACTGACAACATGACGAAGGTTTATTAACACACGTGAACAAGCATTACAGACAGGAGGGAGAGACCACTGGCCTACAGACCTGACAATCCTTAAAATGTCACAGTAAGATGTTCCCATGAAATGAAGCTTGTCCCCAGAGCCGCTCTCTACATTTCTTGTCCTACACGACTTCAGACCTTTCACATCTGACAAAGGATGTTCACCACTATTTCTGGGTGCACACTGTAAAACCTGCAGTGATGGTGTTGGGGGCGGCTGGGTGGTTACTCTCTTTACTCCTAAGGTTGGAAGAGCACAGCAGATGTTCAATGAATATTTGCTAGCTATATGTGAAACCACAGTGATGAGACTGTTTCTGGGCAGTTACTGAAGTTTGTCTATGTCCATGTGACAAATTATAATTTGTTTTTAAGAGTCTTAGAGCACACTTCAGCAATGGCATTAATGAAACGGCAGACTTCACACGTTTGTTACAAGGCTGTGTAAGTACACACCCTATACCCTAAAGACAAGAGGAACATAAAAGAAAGAACCTGGGGGTAATCTTGCTGTACTCAGTCTTTTGAGACAATGGCTCATGTAGCCCAGGCTGGCTCTGAAAGCAAACTATAACTGATAATGACTGTGACCTTCAAATGGCTCCACCCCCACCTCCTGAGCGCTGGGGTACAAACTGACATGGGGCTCCATGCATGCTAGGCACACACTGCCAAGTGAGCTGCAGTGCAGCTCCACTGTGCTGAAATGCCTTTCCGAAGTTATCCCAATAAAATCAGAAAGTTCCATTCTTCATCACTAAAAAGATACAGGTCATGGGGGCTCACAGAGACGGAAGCACCAACCAAAGAGAATACTCGGTCTGGACCTAGGCCCCTGACCCAGTGTACCTGGGTCACATGGAAGCCATAGTAAGGGGAGCAGGGACTGTGTCTGACAGAGACTCTTGCCTGCTTTTGGCTTACTTCCCCTTAGTGGGGCTGCTTTGCCAGGATGCTCTCAGTCCTGATGTGACTTGATGTGCTAGAATGGGTGATACGTGTGTGTGTGTGTGTGTGTGTGTCTCCTTGTCTAAGCAGGGAAGAAGGTGGGAGGGTAGGGCCAGCCAAAGGAGGGAGGAACTGCGTTTGGGATGTAAAGTGAATAAATAAATACTTAAAAAAATACAGGTCCAGTAGAAAACAGTACAAATACTAAAGAATCTGAAAATAAGACCTATATAAGTAGCTAATGAAATTGGAAACATCTGACCCAGAGAAGAAAGGATGACTGAGAAGCAATTTTAAAGTGATGTGAAGGAGTTTTAAATGATTGCTCCATGAAAGAAATCAGGAGGAGGAGCGACTATATATTACATATATATTATATATGTTATACCAGACAGTTTACAGAACACTGCCTGGGCACAGTGAGCAACAAGAGAAGCCCAATTTGCTATCAATACTTCCCTCTCAATATCTGAGAAAGCAAGGCCAAGACTCTGTTAAGTATGTCCAGCCTGGATGCTCTCTCTCTCTGCTCCTTCATTCATAGAACAAAAACACAGACATCAACAAATATGCCAAACTGGACAGAGAGAAGCCTAAGCGGCCTCACCCTACACGGAGAACTGCAGGCAACTGAGGAAAGCTGGGAGTGGGAGAGGTGGGCCTCCCCAGGAAGAGCACACCATTGTCCAGTGCTAAATGGTCAGCCCTGGAACTACACACAGGTAACGTATGTACTCGACAACACGAGTTAATAATGTTGAGTATTAACATTAAATATTGTTATTTAATGTTTATTAAAAACAGTAAATGAAACGTTTTTCATTTAATGAGATGAAAAAGCCATAGATTTGAAGGAGTGGGGAAGGTTAGCAGAGGGGAGGGCTTGAAGGGAGAAACGTTACAATTAAATATAATTTCAAAACTAAACAACTACAAAAATGTGCTGGACATGGTGGCAAACACGTGTATCTAGCTACTAAGGAAGCTGAGACAAATCATCACTGAGCCCAAGAGTTCGAAATCAGCCTGGGCAGCACAGCAGCTCCCCTGCCACATACGGAGATCAGCAAAAATCATTAGTAGAGCCTACTCGCAACTAAAATGTTCATAAGTTAATCTCTAGGGCACAAAAGGAACCTTCTGTTGACACCTTTTTCCAGCACGGTGGCTTTCCAAGACGTAACCGTTCTACTCCATCACAGAACCTGCTTAAGAAGTGACTGCATCACCCTGGAGACACACAGTAGCTTCAGACGGCCCCAACATCTAATCGCCAAGTCTAAATGCTATACCAAATATCAGAAACTCAAGAAATTAGAATTGTAGACACGCACAGAGCACAGACGAATGAAAATCGCTTGTATGCCTGTGCAGTCTGAATGTGTCTTGGGTGAGAACCCATTTTAAAGAGAGAAAGGGAGAGAGTCGTGTTATGTTTGTGAGCGCACACACACTTGTGGAAGACACAAGTCACTGCTCAGTGTTACCCTCTGTCGCTAGTCTAACTACACTTACTTACGTGTGCATGCATGGTGCTGAGCGTGCCACCGCACGTGTGGCGGTCAGGAGAGAACCTTGAAGGAGCCAGTTCTCTTCCCCCACGTAAGTCCAGGGATCTGCACGCTTGCGTAACAAGCATTCACCAACTGAGTCACCCCAGCTCCCAGGAGCCCGGTTTTTGAATGACATTTATTTACTATTAATTTGTCGATTTCTGTGTGTGAATGTGTGTGTGTGTACACATGGAGTGCTCAGTTAGAGGACAACCTGTGGACTGGTTCTCTCTCTTCACCACAGGGTTATGTGCTTTTCTCTGCTGAGCAATCTCACCAGCCCCAGAAACTGTGTCTTGACAGCAATTACCACCTCCTAAAATGTTAGGAACCATTTCTGTCAGGGAATGTAAATGGAGCCTCAAGTTATACAAGGGAAAAATGGAAAACACACTGTTTACTTGGCTGAATTTCTTATGTTAATTTCTATGAGTATATAAAAAATATTCTGATGGGAAAATCTGTCTTTGCCTTTAAAATTTCAAAAACTAAGTCTTTCCCAAAGACTTTCCAACTACACACAATAATAGAAGTAACATCCATTAATGAGAATCTCATGCTTTAAAACCCTCCTATTCTTAAGTATAGTACCACTAATTTTACACCAACTATAGCAGAAAATGTCAGATGAACTTGTGCTCAATTTTATTAAAAAAATAATTCAAGGGCCTGGCATGGTGGTATATACCTTTAATCCTAGCACTTAGAAGGCATGAAGCAGGCAGATCTCTATGAGTTCAAGGCCAGCCTAGTCAACATAGCAAGCCAGGGCTAAATAACTGAGAGAGCCTACCTTCAAACAAAACAAAACAACAAATCTAGCACCTCCAACTCAAAGTGTGTAAGAGATTCAAAGAAACAAAGAGGCTAACAGTAAAAGAATGGAGAATGTAAGTCACGCTAACAGCAGCCAAAAGCTGGCATGGCTGTACTAATAACAGACAACTTAACTCCAAATAAGGACAAAGAACACTGTAACGCTAAGGCCAATCCATGAGGAAGACACAGCTATAAACATAAACAGGTGCCTATCAACCAGGGCCCAAAACACATGATGTAAAAACTCACAGAAATGCAGAGACAATTCAACGTATGGTGACTCAATACCTCTCTCCTCCCCCCCACTCTCGGCTGTTCTGAACTCCCTCTGTAGACCATGCTGGCCTTGAACTCACAGAGATCCACCTGCCTCTGCCTCCCTGGGATCACAGGCACCACTGTGCCTGACTCTAAGCCTAACCCTACCCCTAACCCTGTTCTGTTCTTTCAATGAACAGAACAGATCAGCAAGTAATGAAAGACTTGCTATTATAAAGCAGGTAGGTCCACAGAATGCACGCCCGCCCACTCAGCAGTAGACAGCCTTGACGAGCACAAGTACACAGGTAATCTTCTCCAGGACATGCTGCACACTGCCATAAACGCTACAAAAACTAAAGTCATGCAATACATATTCTCTAAACACTGAAAATCATGTGGGAAATTAGAAAGTATTTTAGATGAATAAAGACAACAACACAAACATAGCTTATGGGAAATAAATGTTCAAACAAAACTTACATAGGAATCTGTTAACAGCGCTGGTTGTACAGCCAAAAAGATAAAACAACTTTAATATGAAATAACTGATAATGGACTTTAAAAAAGCATGTATCTATAAATGAGAATACAGCCAGGCGTGGTGGCACATGCCTTTAATTTCAGAACTCTAGGAGGCAGAGGCAGGCAGATCTCTGTCTCCAAAGCAAGTCCAGGATAGCTAAGCCTACACAGAGAAACCCTGTCTTGAAAAACCAAAAAAACAGAACAAAAAAAACCCCTAATATTATTCAGCTGCAAAAGGTAATTATTTATGCTACAACATGGATGAATCTTGAAAATACTGAACTACGTAAAGAAACCAAGACATAAAAAGCCACATATTATGATTCCATGTATACAAAAGATCCAACTAGGTAAGAAAACCAATAGACACAAGGTATTTTGAATGTTTGCTCTGCGCTATGAGATGGGACACAGAGAGGTGCCAATATTGTATCCATCTGTGTAGATGACGGTGACTGAGCTTATACAGTAACGGCACTTACACAGTTCTCTGAACCAACCTAATACCCCCTTAAAATATTAAGATAATGTTTTATCTTAATGAGGTATATTTTATCACTGGGCATGGTGGCATTCCTTTAATCCCAGTACTCAGAAGGTGGATCTCTGTGAGTTCAAGGCTAGCTTGGTCTACATAGTGAGTTCCAATCCAGCCAGGGCTACACTGAGAATGTCTCAAAAGAACAAAACATTACTTTTAGAAAACAAAATAATGTTAAGAAAATGCAGTCAAATTAAATATATTTTTTGTCTGTAAAAAAAAAAAATGTGTCTCTGTAAAAAAAAGTGTCACTTATTTACTTTGTGTTTGTGAATGGGGGCCGTGAGCCACGCCTGGAGTCTGGAGGTCAGATGACAACTGCAGGGTCAGCTCTCTCGCTCCACCATATGACTGACTTGGTCCTCAGGCTTGGCGGCGTGTGCCTTCCCCACTGCAACACCTCCGTGGCCCATATTTTTGTTTTGGGGACAGGTCTTGAACTCTTATCTTCCCTGCCTCAGCCTCCCGAGAGCTAGGGCCACAGCCGCATGACATGCGCACACTGAAAGGTAAATCTTAAAGAACCTCGGAACCAGCAGACTAGGAAATAGGAACAATATGTAACCCTGACTTCCAGTGCATACCTGTATGTGAGGCCACGAGGCCTCAAGTGTGGGCTCATCCTCTTCTGGGTCAAACTCTGGATTATCACTTGGAGGAAGGGTACGGAAGATGTTAGCACTGATCTGAAAAGAAATTAAGTTTAGATTCATGTCCTTTGCTATATAATTGAATGAAAAAATGAAAAATAAAACATTCTAACACCATTTTTTTTAATAGAAAAAAAAACATACAGCTATAAATTTAGCTCAGGTCTATGAATCTTCAAGATAGGAAGGGCAGGGATCTCTCTCTGTGGAGTAGCTAACTTCCTTACACCAAGCAACTGATGGTGCAGATACCTCCAAATGCTTCCACACCAGCTGTTCTTTCCGAGTTCTACTTGAAATAAAGAGTTCAGGAATGAGGGGAGAGGGGAGCCTGGGCAAGAGGCAAAACAACCAACTGCATCTGTCTTGAATCATCCTTCTCCAATTCCTCCCAAACCCTAACTCCGCCGTGTTCTACACCTGTAACATGAACACTCTCCTTGTTACAAGTTATTAAACCTCATGAGGGTGTAATTCTAGGTTTCAAAACGCTGAGATATGACACTTTAAAAACACAAATTACTCTGAAACAAGGAAGTGCTCTGGCATTCATTTTAGAGCCAGTGGAAGTGCTGTTGTAATTACTCTTTTGCACTGGGCACACTGGGCCTGGTGGGGCAGGGCACAGCTTAACCCCAGCAGAGGATCTACAGCCACCCCCTCCCTACAGCCACCCCCTCCCTACAGCCACCCCTCCCTACAGCAACCCCTCCCTACAGCAACCCCTTACGAGCTCAGCCTTAGACTTCACTAAACTATCTGGTCTGTTCTATCTCGTTGGAAGAATTAGGCTGGGTTTAACAGCACACACCTTTAATCCTAGTTCTCTGGAGGCAGAGGCAGGCAGATGTCTGAGTTAGAGGCCAGTGAGTTCTAAAAAGCAAAAAGAATTGTGGTTTGGGACCACAGTGTAGCCTTTGCTGTAGAGAAAAGGATAAGTGTGGTTATTTAGGTCCGGGCTGACACAGATGATGCAAAGGAGGAAATTATTTATTGGGTTTTTGCTGTTGTTTGCATTTTTTGTGTTTTTGGTTTGTTTGTTTGGTTGGTTGGTTGGTTTGGTTATTCAAAACAGGGTTTCTCTGTATATTCTTGGCTGTTCTGGACTCACTTTGTAGAGCAGGCTGGCCTCGAACTCACAGGGATCCACCTGCCTCTGCCTATAGCAAGAGATGGCTGTAATGAGGGACTATGACTGCAGTGAGAGATGGCTGTCTGAAGCAAACTGCTAAGCTATGTGCCAGTAACCGATGGCCATCAGCCTCGCAGAAAACGGCAGCAAGTCTCCTGATTGCCACTAGTAAAGTGAGAAGTTAACCTTGAAACCACCAATAAAATACCCTGTGACAAATGTCCAGAAGCATGTCAAAAGAAATGTTGATCAGATGGCCCAAACACTTACCTAGAAACTAGCACAGAAATTAAAAACAAGGAAACACACATCTTTTCACTTGTATAAAGAGATTAAATGGCAGAACAATATTTAGAGAATTATAGAGTAACCAATATCTTATCAACTTTATAAAACAGAGTGTCTTCCACTGGAATTTCAAAAATACTTCAATAAAAACCACTGGAAATCAGTCAACAGAAGGCAATAAAACTCTTGAAATTGTAATAATAAAATAAAAATAAAAAAGGAAGCTCATCGGTATTTAAGATTTACATTCTCTCTTACTATCTGTGGGAGTTTATTCTGATTAATGTTCTTTCTATAGCCAATCTTTAAAAACAAACAAACAAAGAACCGCTAAGGCATCAATTTCTGTTCTTAGAAATACAACACAAATTTCTAAGTTCCTTTGATAGGTCTTCAAAAATCATACAAAGAAAACCCAACTCATTTACTAGGCGCAAGTATGTTTTTCCTAAATCCACTTTATTCTTCCCCCAGAGCATGTATAGGCTGTTGGTTCTTCTGTCCCGGTGTAGTTTAAATTATGCTCTCAGTGATTCTAACCATTCCCTTTCAAATGTTTTATCTCATTAGTGTAGGAGAAAAGGCAAGTTACAAATGCTGGACCAATTTCCATGGCTGAAGTATCATCCTAAACAATCTCACTGCATAAAGATGGCAACAATTTAATTTGCACATGAGATATCCCATAATATGGGATATCTCATATCAGCCTATATGTATATGTATGTAGCCTATATGTATATGTATCAGCCTATATGTATATAGGCTGAGTGTTCCATGTCTAAAATGCCCTGGACTTTGGCTTGCTTACCTGTACACTGCTATGATGAGGTACCCGGGCATCTAAACATGAGACCTGTTTATCACCTACTGTCAATATTTTTAGTTCACCTGTTTGGACTTTAAAGTCAGGTGTGAATTTTCCACTTATGGAGTCATGTCAGTGCTCAAATGTTTTTGCCTCAGATTTCTGGCTTCCGACTGAGGAGGCCTGACAGGAAGTACTACTAACTCCTGATGGGTTACAACTACTACATGAGGATCCCTAATCACAAGCTCTTTCACTTGTCTTCCCTGCCCTTTATAATCCCCAGGAACTACTCGCTCAGACATTATCTATCATCTGTACAGATGAATTTACACTGCCTTCTGTCTTTTCTTTTCCTTTCACTCTCTCTCTCTCTTTTTTTTTTTTTGAGACAAGGTTTCTCTATATAGTCTTGTCCGTCCTGGACTCACTTTGTAGACCAGGCTGGCCTCGAACTCACAGCATCTGCCTGCCTGTGCTTCCCACAGTGCTGGATTACAGGCGTGCACCACGGCACCCAACTCATTGTTTTCTTTGTAGTGACTCTAGTTTTAGTTACGTGTGTGTGCAGGTACGTGCACCTGAGTGCGGGTGCCAGAAGCCGGAGGCAGCCCTGCTGCAGGGGCGATACACAGGCAGTGAGCTGCAGATGTGGTGCCGGGAACCCAACTCCGGAGGCCCTAGACAAGAGCACTATTCCTGAGCCTACATCTTTCTCCCAAGTTTGAGATCTGCACTATCCAATAAGGTATGCAGGAGCCACAGTAACTAGTATCTTCTCAGACTCCTACAGTCAACTGCCGGATCGGAAAGAGAAAGGAGCCCCTCCCCCCCTTTGAGACAGACTCTCCTGATGCTTCCCTGGCTGTCCTGGAACTCACTATGCAGCCAGCTGACAAGATCGCCTGCCTCAGTCTCTGGGGTGCTGGGGTGAAGGGTGTGCCGCAGTGCCTGGCCCCAGCAGGATGTTTTAAGAAGATTGTTTTCGGCGTGTCAGTTACTGAACATACACCTCAGATCTTTGAGCTTACATAAATCTGAGGAATAGAATCTAGAGGCTTACCATTTTTACTATATCAGAATACGCTGATTCAACAATTACACCACGATTAGTTGAAACATACTCAACCAGTTCATTCAGGGTTGCTCTTTTAACTTCTTTGCTCTTCAAGTCTGAAACAGAGTCCATGAAATCAAACAGCACACAGCACTGCTGTAGCTTCTGGCAGAAAAGCTCCTGCTGCTCGTTTGACGTGGCATCTGCAAACAGAAAGAGAAAAACTCTGAATAGAGAAACACGAGTGCTACTTTTGTGTTCTTTAAATATGACTTGTAGAAGTCCTTTGCGTGCATGCAGTCCTCTAGGCGACTGAGCGGTAGATCCAGGTGTCTATCATTTCTGCTGGGCTGTTCTTGCTGCCCACAGCAGGTCAGCGAACATTACCGATTCTAACAGCAGTCATATCTCTTGTGACTACCCCCATTATTTCAGATGCTTATCATCCCTCATCTAGATTCAGCCACAGCAGACTAATCATTCATAACTAATTATTCATTTGATTTGCTATCCAAGCTTCTTAAAAAAGTTGAAACTCCCGTAAGAAAATCGATAATTCAGGAAGGAAGCCTCGGAGTCCCATCACGGTGCAGCCACCTTGGCGGAGCACAACACGAGCCAACGTGCCCACCCATCCTGGTGGACTGCAGCCCTCGGTTTCCTGAAGAGCACGCCTGCATCCTAAGCCCACAATAGCCATCTCCCTACATTACTGTCCTGGAAACCCTACTCACTGGTTCCATTCTGGCCTCAGTCAGGGGTTTCCCAATAGAACTGAAATAACCCACCTTACCCTACAGCACTTTAGCTGTGGATCTCTGCGACGGTGTTTTTGTGCTGGACTGGAACTGTATCTTGTGTTTTTATACTCCTAATCCAAAAGCTTTCCCCCAAAGCAGAAATCAAGTGTTAACTGGTTCCACCCACCAATTCTTCTCTCTTCTCTAATGCCTAGCATAGAGCCTAGCACAGAAATAAGTATTTGCCTTCTGCCTGTTACAAAAACAAGGGACATTACATCGACCCTAACAAATGTATTACAGCTTTTTGTTTTTTAGCATTACAACACTTAAACTCTGGACTTCATAATGTATCCACAGGAACCCGCCAGCCTCTTACTTCTCTAAGTCTCTTGTACTTCTGGGGTTAAATTTCTAAGATCATATATCTAAAAGCTGATGCTTAGGCGCATACTATGTAAAATTATTTCTCCATCCAAAACCAGTACCTATTTTATGTAAATACACAGAAAAGATCTTCAAAAAGATTGAACCCTCACTACGGGTACCTGCATGGGGGGTGCGTGAGTGTGAGTGTGCATGTAGGCTGTGTCCTCGTGATTGGGTGTGGGTGCATGTGTGTGGGTATACATGTAGGGGCCGAGGCTGATGTCAGATGTCTTTCTCAATCAATTGCTACCTTGTTTTTGAGTCAGGACTTTCACTGAGCCAGGAACTTGGTACTTGTCCATCTATCTGACCAGACAGCCCCGGGAGCCTCTGGTCTCTGCCTCCTCAGCATTGGGAGTACAGGTGCCTGACTTCTGTCTGTGGAAATCCAGCTCTGTCCTCATCACTTCAGGGCCCACCTTGAGCCATCCTCCCAGCCCCCTGTACTTTTCTGCTGTGGGAGTTATAAGGACAGCATGATTTCCATGACTGCCGGATGAGTGATGAAAGTAAAAAAATACAGTTTGTATTTGCTGTAACAGCCATCTGTGGCTGAAGTGCCTGAGACAGTTCTATGTCCACAGAGGTCATTGCCTGTTCTGTCCCAGAGCCAGCATGGGACTCTGTGACACAAAGGGACAGTAAGTAACATTTTTACTACCGTTTTAGTAGTCAGGCTCCTATGGAACTACTCTGAAGTGGGCATATTTTAAGATATCTTTTTTTAAGCATCATTAAGTTTGCAGCCGTGTATCATAAAAGTCATCTGTGCTCTGGATAATGAGAACAAAGCAGACCTGACGCACACAGCCAGCAGCCAGGCCAACCACCCTCCTTCCTCCCAAAACACCAGCAGGTGTCCACCAGCAGAATCTGCTCCAGCTCGGCTAAGGCAGTGGCGTCTGAGTGGCCTTTTTCTTAAATCTTTTGGAGTTTCCTGTTAAACAGTTAATTTCAATTAATAAATAATATTTCCTAACATTGTACCAAATTCATTAGTTTGAAAGACTAGAAGGTAAGACATCTCTTTTTTAATAAGCTTTTAGCATGTTGAGCTTTCTGGAACAATATGATGTATTATCCATTCAAGCCGCTGAAGATGACCCCATTCTAAGAACCCTTTCTCAACTCCTAGTTCTCTCAGTTATTCAAACACAGCTCTGTTCTTACTCAGGTCACTATCTCTATCACATCTTACTCTTGTGTGTCCGTGATACTGGGGATGACACAGGACTCATACATGCTAGACAAGTGCTCTACTACTGACCTATGTCCCAGCTCTGTACTGCATCTTTATAATTAATATGATTCCATTAGAATGATGACTTGAGTGTAACAGGCCATCGTTAGAAGCTGATGGTTTTAACAGTCTTAACAGTATTTTTGAGTATTTTTCTCCCTGATGCTGAAATGAACAAACTCATGCTTTATCCACTTCTACATGTAATTACCATCTAAGTCCTGTTCTCTCCTCCCACTTCCACAAGTGAGCCAATTTTCTTCTCAGTCTATAAAAGCCATGCCTCCCATTCAAAACCTGAGCCAGCAGCGGCTCACTCCCTTCACCCCTTAGAGACGATGGAGGGGGTTTCTAACAGTAAGAGGCCAGCCTCTGTCTATCATAATGCTGTTTATCTATTGCAAAGATTACGGTTTGAAAGTGCACTGTTCCCCACAAGCCCATGAGGTGAACTGTTGGTTCCCAGCTGGTTGGTGGCACTTTGGTGGACAATGGAAACTTCAGAAGGTAAGCCTAGCTGAAGGAAACAGGTCCTGGGGCATGCCTCTGAAAATTATAACAGCTTCCTGTCCACCCCGAGGTGAAGAAGCTCCATCTCCACACGATTCTGTTCTGCCCAAGATCATCAGCTAAAAAGAAAACCCTTCTTCCTTCATTTGTACCAGGTGCTTTTGTCAGAGCGATGAGAAAACTAACACTGATGGATAAATTCCCTTTTAATATGGATTCAATCAGCTCTGTTCCTCTAGACAACCGCAATACAAGGGGAATAAAATCTCTATGTACGACATTCTTTGTTTGAAAGACAGCGAGGCTGGTTTCATTTTTGGCTGTTGTGACTAGTGCAGTGTGTACGTTATCTCTGCAACGTGCTGACCTAAGAGTCCTTTGGATATCCACCAAGAGTGGAAGAGCTGGGCTATAGGGCAGGCCTATTCTTAGCTGTTAGAGAAACTCCCACACTCATTTCCAGTGGCTGCCCAGCGTGCCTTCCCTAGTGGCGCCTTGCTGTCATTTGTTTTCTTGCTAGCCGTCATGGCATGGGTGAGACGGGCTGTCAAGACGGTTTTAATTTGCAAGTTCTAATGGCTAAGGATATTCAATACTTTTAAAGTACTACTGGCTATTTTATTTCTTATATTGAGAACTATTTGGCTATTAGTTCATTTACTGACTGGATAATTTGTATGTGTTACATTTTTGCAGCTTTCTTTATATATTTGGACAAATCTCTGGTCTGATGAGTAGACAGCCAAGATTCAAGATGGCCTTGTTCAGTAAGCTATCTCTGAATTGTTTCCTTTGCTGTGGAGAAGCTTAATTTCGTGTAATTCCAATTTTGCCAATTCTTGGGGTTATTTCCTGGGCTGTTGGAATCCTTTCCAGCATGTCCTTGCCCGACAAATATTAGGAAGCATTTACTTCCAGAAGCTTCAAAGTCAAGTTTACTAACTTAAGGCCTCTGATCCATTCTGAGTTGATTATAGTACATCATGGTAGATATGGATGAGGTCCCATTCTTCCACATGGGGAACCCAGCTTTTCTGGCTCTGCTGTTAAGGAGGTGGGCTTTTCTTCAAACCCTAGTCTTTACATCTTTGTCAAGAACCAAAGATAGTCATGTTTTACACTAGATCATGGGCAAAAGGCCAAGAAATGACTGTCATTAAAAAAGAAAAGAAAAAAGCCAGGCTTACATCCCTGGCACGAATCTTACATGGTCAATACACTATATTCTACCTATATATTTCAGAATTCAATTCAATTTGCCAATATTTTATTCAAGATTTTCAAGTTATGTTCATGAGTTACACTGCTCTGTAATTTTACTTTTTTAGTAATTCAGAGTCAGTCAAATAAGACACATGTATTAAAATCTTTGTTTCTTGTGTCATTTTTAGAAAGATATTTACTTCAAGGAATTTCCCATATCCTCTAAGATTTAAAATACAAGTGCATAATTTTGTACCTGAAAGCTACGATAGCTAGATAAAAGGTACTAGTTACTACTCTAAAACAAGTTAAAACTGTACTAAGTCAAAGACCAACTTCCAAGAAGACAAGGGTAAGAATTCCTCAGACCACCTGCTTCCCCCAAAGTTCACTTTAAAACAACTGTATAGCTCAGGATGGTGGTTCATGCCTGTAATTCCAGCACTTGAGAGGCTGAGCAGAAGAATCACCAAAATTTCAAGGCTAGCCTGGTCTACACATAGCAAGACCTTTCTCAAAATAAAGTTTGTTGTTTTTTTTTTTTTTAAGATTTATTTATTTATTATTCACACAGTGTTCTACTGCGTGCCAGAAGAGAGTACCAGATCTCACTGTAGATGGTTGTGAGTCCACCATGTGGTTGCTGGGAATTGAACTCAAGACCTTTGGAAGAACAGCCAGTGCTCTTAACCTCTGAGCCATCTCTCCAGCCCCTCAAAATAAAGTTTTAAAACAAACAATAAAAGAGCATTTAAAGACTGGTGTGAAAACTAAGAGAGCCAAGGACAGCAGCACTGTGATATGGCCCCGACCACCCCGGGCTAACCTACAATGACCCTTCCATAAAGTCAGCCCTGCTTTCTCAAAGGACCCTTTAGCTTACAGGTATCCTCAGACACAGCAGCGGCTGTGACGAAGGACAGAGATTTCTAGACTCACCCAGGACATGAGATAACCCCAGGCCTACTCATTTTCAGAAGAGATCTGCAAAAGGGGGCAGCCTGGAGGAGCCTTCTGGTATAAGAACAAGATCACTGGCGTAAATCCCTTACAGCCTGAACTGGACTAGACCAACTGTGCCCTATAGCACTGGTAAAAGCCACTGAGCAGTCGAGTGGAAATAAGCAGAACTGAGAGGCAGAAGTACTGCCAGGAGAAGAGAAGCCTACTAAGACCACTGTCTCCCCAGGTCGACTGCGCACATCCAAAGCTGCGCCTCCCTGAGGGTGAGGAGACCGCTCACCCAGCCACTAAACACACAAGCGAGTAACGACAACAATCCCCAGGGGTGAGATCAGCACCCAACACACGTTTTAAACGTCATGTTCACACCCTTCCTACTTCCAGCCCTCCCTCTCGCTGTCTGGAAAAGGACAGCCCATAGGTTAACAAGAAGAAACGCATAACTTAATTGCTTGTGAGAGTTCACACTAGATTTAATAGAACATGATTTTCAAGTAGCCATTATTCAAAAGAAACCATGATTAAAGGAAACTGTCATACAATGCCATGTCAAATAGAGAACAACAATAAAGAGGAAAAAATACCAATTCAAAAATGGAAATTACAGATTTAAGAAGTCTAACAAAGGGCTGGAGAGATGGCTCAGTGGTTAAGAGCACTGACTGCTCTTCCGGAGGTCCTGAGTTCACTTCCAGAAACCACACATGGTGGCTCACAACCATCTATAAGGAATGTGATTCCCTCTTCTGCTGTGCATGAAAATAGATCATTCATATACATAAAATAAATAAATGAATCTTAAAAAAAAAGTCTAACAAAATGAAAACAATCACTAAAGGAACTCATCAGGAACTGAAAGACATATCAAGAGATATATTCCAATCTTAAAGACTGAAAGAAGGGCTGGAGAGATGGCTCAAAAGTTTAGAGCACTGGCTGCTCTTGTAGAGGACCTGGGTTCGAGTCCCAGCACCCCCACGGTGACTTACCACCATACGTTACTCAGTTTCAGGGAATCCAATGCTCTCTTTTAACCTCCACAGGCACCAAACACACATGGTGGAGCACATAATACAGATGCAGGCAAAACGTCCACATATAAAATAAAACAAATAATTTTTTTAGAAATGGAAGAAAATGGACAGAGCTTTAGTGCCCTAAAGTATTCATAATGGAAGTACCACAGAGATAAAAGGAGCAGAAAAAAAACATTTGAAGAATGAGTAACCAAAACTTTGCAAATACACTGAATAGTTCTAACCTAGTATATCTAAGCAGCTCAGCGAGTTCCAAAAATGAATCAATTCAGGCCAGCAAGATGGCTCATCCAGTAAGATGCCTGTTACCAAGCTAGAATCCACACGGTGGAAGGGAAGAATGGGCTTCTGAAAGTTATCCTCCGACACGCATTCTGTGGTACACAGGTGTCCACACAGCGCCCGTATCCATAGGCACACAGAGCAAACAAACAAACGTAAACTGAAAAAACAAAAGGAAGGATAAAATCAAGGAGATCCATAAACTACAGTCAGTGCAGTGAAAATTAGACAAGAACAAAATCCTTAAAATACTGAGATAAAAACAATTATTTGTAGGACATAAGATTAATAATGGAATTATCAACCAAGAAAACAGAGGCCAGAATATAGAATCACATTCAAAGTCTCAAAACACTGGACCACAAATCTTATACCTAACAAAGCTATTTTTAAAAAAGAAAGCAACATGGAGATATCAGATAAAAACCTGAGTGATGGAAAACACCCTAAAGCTGGCGCTGATGGTGGCACACATCTGTGAACATATTGACCCATTTAACTGTGGAAATGGGTGATTACATGCTGTGTGAATCTTCTCCAGTATCCCAAAATGGCCTCAAATCTGTTGTGCAGCCGAGGACCACCCTGACCCCTGACCCTCCCACCCCTAGCTTCCAGGAACTTCGGTTACAAGCACACGGCTCCAGTCTGTTTTGTCCAGCCCTGCTTATGTGAACCCGGGTTGTGCATACACAGCAAGCACCCCAGCAACTGAACATCTTCAGTCCAGTAAATCTTTTCCTAATAAGGCTCTTCTTAAAATGCAGTCCAGTTCTAGTCTCCAAATCCTCTCCTATCAAATTACCTGCCGTTACTGAGAGACAGTACAGTTTACATGTCAGCTCTAGTAACACCTCTAATCACGTCATACAAATGTCGGTCTATCACACACACACACACACACACACACACACACACACACACGTGCTCAGACCCCTTCTTTCGTTTTTATAAAGCATCTGTACCTTGTAACACTAAACTGGATTCAGGAAAATTTTATAAGGACCAGTAAATGAGAGCTCCAAAATCCACAAACAAAATAAAGATCTAGCAAATGCATATGAAACAATGATGGCTACATAGATTACTTTGCAGAACACTTTGCCAACCTGTCAAAAATTGCTACAGTGAAGATGGGTGTGATGGTGTACGCCTTTAATCTTAGCTCGAAGGAGGCAGAGGCAGGTGATCTCTGTGAGTTTGAGACCAGCCTGGTCTACAAAATGAGTTCTAGGACAGCCGGAGCAAATAGCAAGACTCTGTCTCAAAACAACAAAATAAAACAAAAAAAATTTTAACTAAATAACTACATCGATGTGGCCCTAAAGTATAGTTTTGCTAATACTATGCAAGGGCATCTCAGCAGAAAGTCTAGTCTGTTGTTTTGTTTGTTTGTTTTTTGTTGTTGTTGTTTTTTTTTTTTTTTTGAGATAGTGTTTCTTTGTATAGTCTTGACTGTCCTGGACTCACTGTGTAGATCTGGTCACAGAAGTCCACCTGCCTCTGCTTCCCAAGTGCTGGGATTAAAGGAGTGCGCCAGCCCTAGCTGGCTAGTCCGTATTCTTCTCAAGGTTTCAAACACCACGTTGAAGAACACTGGTATTTGGATTTTTTTCTCTTGTAAATTACTTATCGAGTATGACTTCTACGGACAGTGAGTGCATGCATGGTAACGGAAGAGATGAGGAGCCGCAGCCAACAACTGTGGTGAAACTGGCCCTTTCCAAGCCACAGCCCTTGCAGCCTTGTGGACTGGGGTGGTGATCCGCTGGGTGTCAGGTTTCTTCCGATACCTTTATGGAATAGACCAATGAGGATAACTCAAAGGATTGGATGTGAAATCTTCAGCAGCCTAGCAAGAATTCGAATTCAGGACTCTCAAAGACTCATAATGGCGTCTGGCTCTCTCCTCAGCAACAGACGGAAGGCTTCAGGCAAACTTCAGCTGGTCAACACCTTGACACAGCCTTGCTTCCCCTTCTATCCCAGCCTGGCAGCCTCCCTGGGCTGGGTGAGGAGGGAGGCCTGTGCAGCACAGCAAGCTGTCAGCACTGCCAGCAGCGGACTCTCTAGCCAGACTGCTGCTGCTTGCAGAGCTCCTGGGTGTATTTGTGTGCATTTGTATCTCAGCTCACCTGATGGCTGCTGCCAGACAGAAAGGGAACACTGATTCCTGACCAGCCTGTCTTAAAGCTCTCCTCTCCTTCACCATCTTCATTAAGTCAATGTGAGACACCCAGGCACAACTGAGTTATTTCAACTTTTTCATGTGTTCGTGCTGTGTTTAATTACAAGTATTTGAAAGAGCAGGCATAATCTGTAATAAGATAATTTTATAAACCATGCCCCCAGTTACTGCTGCTCATGTATTTGAAATCTAAAGTATCACCTCACATAGGATTCATGTTACAAATTATAAAACAAGTGCGGTGTCACAGCCCCCAGCACCACTCAGGGGCAGGCTGAGGATGTGGTCCAGAATTCTAACCAAGAGAATGACACAGGATACAGGACATGCAGCTTTTGGCAATGCCCAAGAACATTGTAACTAAGAGCTTAAACTTGCTTTTACCTAAAACTAAAGATCAGGCTATAGTAAGGAAGCAATGGAAATATTTATATTTATTTAAAAAAATGACTCAGCACTCTTAGTAAGTATGACTTAGCTAAGAATTTCATTACAACTGAAAATGGTGAGAAAAAAGTACAGACATCACATGTTAGGAAACTAACATTCACACTGTCAGTCTGATATTTTAATGTGTGTGTGTATTAAGATTAGCCACTGGGGGGCTGGAGAGATGGCTCAGAGGTTAGGAATACTGGCTGTTCTTCCTAAGGGTCCTGAGTTCAGTTCCCAGTAACCATATGGTGGCTCACAACCATCTGTAGTGAGATCTGGTGCCCTCTTCTGGCATGCAGGCAGAATGCTGTTTAAATAATAAATAAATAGGGCTGGAGTGATGGCTCAGAGGTTAAGAACACTCACTGTTCTTCCAAAGGTCCTGAGTTCAATTCCCAGCAACCACATGGTGGCTCATAACCATCTATAGTAAGATCTGGTGTGCAGGCAGAATGTTGTATAAATAATAAATTAATCTTTAAAAATAATAATAATAATAATAATAATAAATAAATAAATAATTCTTTAAAAAAAGATTAACCACTGGAACACTGCCTAAAACTTACAACAGCTTTAATTCCATCCAAATATAACTGTATCCATAACTATTGCTATAGAAAGGTGAAAGCACAGTGATCATTAAAAAAACTTACTGTAAGCTGGGTAAGGTGGCACATGCTTATAATCTCAATCTTTTGACAGCTTAGGTAGGAGAACTGAGAGCTCCAGGCTGGCCTGGGCTACATATCCCAGTCAAGAAAGGGAAGAGGAAGAGGGGAGGGGAGAGGCAGCAAAAGATGGAAGGAGGAGGAAAGGAAGAAGGGAAGCTAATTATATATTACCTCTTTAATTTCAAATGTCACTTTTGATAAAGCAGCGAGAGCAGGAACAAAGACGAGCTACTAGGCATGTTCTATAGATCCTCTGTGGAATCAACCAGCATGCAGCTGACAACTGCCTCTTGGAAGAATAAATGCAAAACTTATGTCATCCCCCTAATCTCATTTGAATATGAAACCTGCTATTCATAAAACAAGAGTATGTGGGATTCTAAACAGATCTTTACAAAAGGAATAGAAGGCTAAGGCAGCTACAGCTCCCTCACTTTACAGCTGTCGGGACGTCTATCTCACGCTGATCCCTGCACAAGTCTTAAACCCCTGCTGGACTCAGAACACGGTACCTTCCTCAGCAGGCGCTCAAATACGCAGCAGAACCTCAGCTGCTCGCCAGCTCTACTTCCTTCACCCTCAGCTGGGTGTGACAACCTTAAGATAGTCAATCAATTTTTCTGGAAAAAAAAGGATGGATTTAACTGGATTTTCTAATAGATCAATGTATAAACTCCTAAAACAAGACTCTTAGAAATATTCACAGCACTTACTGCTTCTCATTCAATCTCAACACTCCAAAAGAAAAAAAAAAAAAATTAAATAAGCCAAGCACTGTGGCACATGTCTGTAATCCCAGCACTTGGAAAGGCAGACAGGCAGATCTCTATGAGTTGAGGCCAGCCTGGTCTACAAAGTAAGCGCAGAACAGCCAAGGTTACACAGAGAAACCCTGTCTCAAAAAAACAAAAAACAAAACAGCAACAACAAAAGTTAAAGGAGAAACCATTTCTGAGCCAGAGGGGCAGCTCAGCAGGCAGGCACTGCCAAGCCTGACAGCTTGGGCTGCACCCCAGACCCTCCATGTTTATCAAGGCATGCCTGTGCCTGCACACTCATGTACACAGACATAGAAATAAGTAAGGAAATAAAAGTTTAAAAAAGAAACTTCCTCTTATTTTATGAAACTTATTTATTTTAAGCTGAGTATCTGGTCTCGGGGCATGGGGTGGTCCCTGGGCTTGGCACCAAGCACTTTCTGCCTACTGAACCATCCCATCTAGAGTATGGAATTTATAACCACAGTTTCAAACGATCCAATTCTGCACTTCCAGAAGTACTTTATTCAGAATCAGTTAAAAATTATTTTTCTTTCAGAAAAATCATGCTGTTTATAACGTCCCATGAAGTTAAAGCACCGGGTGAACCACCTACAGCCCCCAGTGCCTCTGACAGCGAAGCACGCGGTGTTAAATCTGAGGTTTGCTCCAAATGGGGAGTTTTGTTTTTAATAATCTACAAGCTCTTTTAAAGAGTCACATAAAGAAACAAGGTAGTTAAGAATGGTATTTCTCACTGTGTATTCTTTAAATGAGTTTATTTCAGAAAACAATGAAAACTGAGACTTATGACTCACGCCAAATATTACATCCTAAAATAGTCATTCCTGCTCTAGAACTAAAAATGAGTTTCCAAGTGTGTGCAGGGTCATCCAGGTACCACAGCAATGCCAGCTACCAGCTAGACCAAGCACCGGGGCCGTCCCCGGCTGCCCACAGCCAGTGTATGACCCCCAGGGAGGAAGCAGGACTTCAAAGTAGCCTAGAAACATCCGCTGCCGGGGCCACTTCCTTCAAGTTAGGGCTGCGCACCGACTGCCCGCACAAACGCACCTGATACCTTAAAGAGATGGCACAGAATTGTCCAATTTCATCTCTAGAAACTTCAGGAGACCAAAACTACTGAAGTGTCTGACAAATTTTCCTAACTACGTTTATATGCAAATCTCAGTTATCTCAGCCCACATTATTTCCAGCTTTCAAACTGGGGGAACCAATAGGAAAGACAGTATGTGTAAATGTGGCTGCAGCATAACAGAATTCCAGTACCCTGTGCACAGATCCCCAGAAGAGAGCTGGGTAAGTGGCCTCAGCTCTTGGCAATCTGGGACTGCACATTCAAGCTAACACTTTCAGATAATTGTAACTGAGTGGCAGTGACTCTGATTACAAATCTAGCTGTGTCACAAATGTGCTGTGCCACTGACAATTATCAGGGTCCATTCATAAAGCAAATGTTCTCCATTATTTTTAGAACAAACTTTAGGTGATTTAAGGGCAGTAGGGACAGTGAGTGTTAAATATTCCCCAGTTGTCAAGCCCGTAAGCCAGCAGCTTTCTTGGAACGCTCTGAACCACTAGTCTTTCTCTTGCACAGACAGAAAACAAGGTGCTCAGTCTTACTTAAATGCAGTCAACATACATCTTCAGTTTAACTTCAGGGAAGTAAGGTTAAACTGTAAGGGATCAGCAAAGAATAAACCTAACCTAGACCAACTCAAAACGCTGGTGTAGCTACACGGTACTCAGTTATTGTGGCGGTTTGCAGTATCTGGTCCCTAGTTGGTGTGACGGCTGAGAGGGATTGTGGATGTGGCCTCGTTGAAGGGTGCATGTCACTGAGGGCGGCCTTTGAGTCTTTCAAGCTCATAGTCCCAGAGAGTCCCACCCCAGCCCACCTCCTATGCACAGATAAGACGCAGGCTCTCAGCACCGTGCCCACCTGCCGCCATGCTCACAGACATGACAGTTATGAACTTTAATTCTCTCAAAGTACAGATTCTCAGTAAACTCTCTCCTCTATAAGCTGCCTTCCTTGTTCATGGTGTCTCCTCACAGCAACAGAAAAACAAGTCATAAAACATAAAATTGTTAACTATGACTTTATGTTGTTCTTTAAATCAACTTACTAATAGCGTTAGCCTCTTTATCCCACTCAATAAACCTGCAGGCTGTGTGTGTAGTGTGGGGACATAGCAGTTTTCAAAGCCTCTGGTGTAAGGCACACAGCAGACAGCTGAAGAACTCACACACTTCTCCCAGAATCCCGTCCCGCCTCAGCTAACACCTGCGCTGTGCACACACAAGACCCCCTAGGGACGGGTCCTTCATAAGCAAACCTGGGAGTCTGAGCTGCTGCTGACGGTAAAACAATGTTCTCAGGTACAAGCTGGTGAGGTGGGGCAGGATCACGGCGCCTGCCTCTACGTCTGTTGACCTGCACCCATCCTGAGAACACGTGGTAGAGAGAACCAATTCCTGCAAGTTGTCCTCGGACGGTCACACATGCATGAGTGTGCACACACAAAAATGTGGAACAAAAAATCCAGAGGCCTTTTTGATATTTAGAACTGTATTTTAAAACAGCTTATGAGTGTGCACACACACAAAAATGTGGATCAAAAAAAAAAAAAAAATCCAAAGGCCTTTTTGATATTTGGAACCGTATTTTTAAAATGTAAAGTTTATAAAATAAAATGGGATCTCCATCTCTACCTGGCTCTTTTCCAGAACACTCGTGGTGGTGGTCATCCAAGTGTCCAGGAGAAAACACCTTGAGATGACCCCCCTTCATCCCACCTCTTCCCACTCCAGACAATGAGCTAACCGTCCTACCTGTAAGGACCGCCAATAAACCCCAACAAACCCCTCCCCGGCTCTGCAGCTGCCCTCTGGATGGAGCTGTAGCTTGCCTTAATGAGGCTGTAAAAACAACCTCCCGACCAGGTACTCCTCCCTCCTTAATACACTGGTCCACAATCTACTCTCCCTTCCGCAGCTACAACACATATCTTTTTAAGGTTTGTTTTTTTAATGTGTATGGGTGGTTTTGCCTGCATGTGTGTCTGTATACCTTACATACGCCTGAGGAAGGCCAGAAAAGTGTGACAGAGCCTCTGGGATGGGAGTTAGAACTGTCGTTAATGTTATACGGATGCTGGGATATGAACCCCAGGTCCTGTGGAAGAGCAGCCAGTAATCTTAACCAGCGAACCATCTTAGTAGCCCATGTTTAAATGAACACACACACACACACACACTTAATCTTTACCCTGCAAGTGTCTCACTTCAAGTCTATCAAACCTCTGCAATGTTCCCCACCCCCAAATAGCCAATGACCCAAGAATGAAGACTGCCAACAGCATGGACTTGAGTGACTTTTCTGCTGTCATTCGCTCTACCCACCCAGCGACTAGCCCTCTCCTACCGAGGCTTTGGGTGCACACTGTCTCCCCGCCTCTCCAGATGCCGGTGTGCCCTGGCCTCTTCTCATTCTACACATTTCTCCTGAGCAGCGCTTCAGCTTCCACTGCTTCCAACGCCACTGGCGAGCGGAAGACCGCCACGTGCACACGTGTTCCGCTGTACCCCCAAAGGAACTTTCCAAAGGCGGCCTCACCTCAGTGTCCCACCCAACAGCGGATACTTTTAAAGCCTGGCCCTCCCTGTGGCTCACATCCGTAACTTCAGCGCCCGGAAGGCTAAGGCAGATCACCACGAGTTTGAGGCCAGCCTGTGCTCAGTGTGATCCTGCCTCAAAAACAAATTTTTAAGCACTATCAACAAAAATATTATTTCCCTCCAAATCTGATTTGTCTGAAATCCTGTAATCTTATCACTGAGACAGCTAAGTAAGGCAGGATTGTTGAGTCTGAGGCTACCCTGGGCTACCTCCTCACAAACTGCTATCACACACCTAGGTGTTTAAGTGAGTTCCTCACTAAGCCCTGTCTAAGGCGCCACTCCAGCTCCATTTAGGAAGGCTATTGTAATCATCTCGTGTAAAGATTACAAGGCTGGCGTCCCTATTCCATCTCCCACACTCCTCGAGGGGACAGTCAGGGTAACCGCAGTGTAATGCCTGTCCCCACTCTTTACACAACATCCCAAAGTAAAGCAAGCTCCGAAGCGCTGCTCCGGAGTCCTCCCTAACCACAAAGGCTGGCACTCCTCTGATGTGCGGTGCTCCACTGCGGGTCTGCACATCCTGATGGTGGGCCTGAGACCCCATCTCTCTTTGCTAACACCTTCCAGCCAGTTAGCCGTTAGGTCTCAGCTGATTCTTTCTCCTGGAAGTTTTCTTTTTCCTTCTCCCATAACAACAATAGAGTGGGCCGTTCTCACACACTCCCCTGGCATCCTAACACTGAGCAAACCCCTCTTCTCTTCAGAGATTCTCTGACGAAATGCCTAGACTGCTGTGTACTTAGAACAAGAGTGAAATCCGCTCCCAAAGGAGGCCCAGGAGACTGGCTTCTGAGGCTTCCTGTTCGGAGTTGCGGGCTCAACTAGAGCTCACGGTGGCTGGAGGAGGTGAATTAGCTGTTCCAGGAGGAGTGTGATCCCAAGAAATCTCTTTTGTTCAGTATCCGAGTGAGAAAAGGTTCTCTTAGACCATGAAACCTACCCTAGCAAGTAAACTACAAAAACGATAGGCATGAGCAAATGAAACCTGGTAAGTTTCTTTAAGGAAATGTGAACCAAAATGATAGGGTTTCTAAAATTCCTCCTTACTCAAAAGCTCACAAAAACAAATTTCTCCAGGGACGAGTTCAAAAAGATGTATATAAAAAATAGTCTTGAAACCGCTTATTACTCAATTATTGCTCACACAAATAGTCTGTTCTACACAGACCAGCCAGTCATGTCAAACGTTCAGCAATTGGGTTTCTTGTTATGCAATAATAGACTAAAAGTAACTACACATTTTAATCTGTTTCTTTTTTTTTTAATTCTTTATTAATTACACTTTATTCACTTTGTATCCCCCCTATGGTTCCCTCCCTCCTCTGGTCCCAATCCCTCCCTTCCTCCCCCCTCTGCATGCATGCCCCTCCCCAAGTCCATTGATAGGGAGGTCTTCTTTTCCTTCCTTCTGATCCTAGTCAATTAGGTCTCATCAGGAGTGGCTGCATTGTCTTCCTCTGTGGCCTGGTAATGCTGCTTACCCCTCAGGAAGAGGTAATTAAAGAGCAGACCAATCAGTTCATGTCAGAGACAGTCCCTGTTCCTATTACTATGGAACCCACTTGGATACTGAACTGCCATGGGCTACATCTGTACAGGGGTCTTAGGTTATCTCCATGCATGGTCCTTGGTTGGAGTATCAGTCTCAGGAAAGACTCCTCTGCTCAGATTTTTTGGTTCTGTTGCTCACCTTGTGGAGTTCCTGTCCTCTCCCGATCTTACTGTTTCCCACTTCTTTCATAAGGTTCCCTACACTCTGCCCAAAGGTTGGCCATAAGTCTCAGCATCTACTTTGATAGTCTGCAGGGCAGAGCCTTTCAGAGGTCCTCTGTGTCAGGCTCCTGACTTGTTCCCTTTTTTCTCCTTCTTCTGACGTCCACCCTCTTTGCCTTTCTGGATAGGGATTGAGCATTTTGGCAAGAGTCCTCCGTCTTGATTAGTTTCTTTAGGTGTACAGATTTTAGTATGTTTATCCTATTCTATATGAGTGAGTATATACCATGTGCGTCTTTCTGCTTCTGGGATAGCTCACTCAGGATGATCTTTTCCAGATCCCACCATTTACCTGCATGATTTCCTTGTTTTTTATTGCTGAGTAATATTCCATTGTGTAGATGTACCACAATTTCTGTATCCATTCCTCCACTGAGGGGCATCTGGGTTGTTTCCAGCTTCTGGCTATTACAAATAAGGCTGCTACAAAACATGGTTGAGCAAATGTCCTTATTGTGTACTTGAGCCTCTTTTGGGTATATGCCTAGGAGTGGTATAGCTGGATCTTGAGGAAACACTATTCCTAGTTGTCTGAGGAAGCACCAGATTGATTTCCAGAGTGGTCATACATTAATCTGTTTCTTTTACTTCCTTCAAGGAATCTTTGTAAATTAAGACTGAACCTCAAATTTAGAGATTAATGTAAACTAGCTGGACACGGTCCTACAGGCATGTAATATCATCATTTGGGAAGGAGGAGGATCATGAGTTCAAGGCCACTCTGGGCTACACAGTAGTAAGTCTGAGGTCCAGGCTACATAGTGAGAACCTACCACAAAATAAATAAATAAATACATAGATAGACAGATAGATAGATAGATAGATAGATAGATAGATAGATAGACAGGCAGATAAATGGAATATAAAATATAAATATAAGCTCTCATTTTACCCAATTTTAAATACACATAAATCCTTATCTGCATCAACCTTATATTACTTTTCCACACAACGTTACATGACTGCTTTTCTAGAATAATCTGGATTAGCCCACACTATAGCAAATGTAATAGCAAGTACCTTTGTTTTAATGCAGTATTTACTGTGCTCACTTCAGCAGCACATACACTAAAGCAAAACCAAGCCAACCCCATATTTACTTTTTACTATCAAAGTACGAAGAAATCAGAATTCCTTTCCTTAGCCTGCACTGTTTTAGGCATGAGAAGAGAACATATCTCTAACAGTCAATACTGAACACCCTGGAGCCCACTATAAGGTGGGAAGGTGGTGAGTACAGACAACCACAGTCTCACAAAACAGCGGCTGTGCCGACCGGACATTTGTTACACTGTCCTTAGTCTAGACAGCCACTTTGCAAAATAAAATCTGCCATGTTGTTCTGGAAAGAAAACTACCACATATTAAAATCAACATATGCTAGTATTATTTAAAGTGGTTAGCAGAAAGGCCAACGACAAATTAGGAAAATGGATTAAAACTGGCTTTTAGCCTCACCATTACCTTTCACAAAAAAACATGGTCAAGGTTAAGTTAACTGTCAACATGAAAAATGCTCTGGGGCTGGAGAGAAGGCTCAGAGGTTAAGAGCACTGACTGTTCTTCCAAAGGTCCCGAGTTCAATTCCCAGGAACCACATAGTAGCTCATAACTATCTACAATGAGATCTGGTGCCCTCTTCCGGCACACAGGCGGAAAACTGTATAAACAATTAAATCGAAAAGAAAGAAGGGAAAGGAAGGAAGAAAGATGCTCTGGAAGAAAACACTTGATATAATACAAACATAAGGCATGACCCCAAACAGTTAAAACTCAACAGTTCACTTTCCCTTTTTTTTTTTTTTTTTTTTTTTTAAACTTTTTTTAAAAACAGGTCCACTATGCAATCTAGGTTGGCCTGGAATTTGCTATGTAGGCCAGAATGGCCTCAAACTCGGAGTTCTGTCTGACTCCAGAGAGGCCAGATCAAGGGTGTGCAACACCATTACGCTTTATTTGATATAGCCGGTAGAAATATTAGGCTGAGATCTTCAAGAAATAGAAGACATCAGTCTGATACTCCAAAGCGACTGGTATCATTACCTGTGATTCTGAAAGATGGGATTAAAGTTAAGCCAAACTCAATCATATGATCTCAATTCTTGCCTGCTCAATCTCAGCTCTAAAACAAACCTGATCACTGGGCACTGAATAACAACAGTTGGGCTTTCATTTAGATAATAAAGCAAGAACTAAAAGACGCTGACATCCTTCCCTTTAGAAAAGCTCGAATCAGCCAGCCATAGGGGGGCAGCAGAGTTAAGAGAGTGAATTGTAAATCCAGAGGGTGAATGAGGGCAGGAAAAGTTAATGGGCTGAGTTGAGAGTAAGGAGCCGGAGTGGAGAGAAAGACAAAGCTTCAGTTATAAATTAAAGCAGCAAATGCCCAATACTGTATTAGTGACGGTGGGATCTCACTCTGAACTGCACGTGAGAATCACCCTGGGAGTGTCAAAGATAAACACGCTGCCTACCCAGGGCCTTAGAGTAATTAAGGCAGACCAAGGCACAGGCACGGGGCCAGGTATGCCTGTTACTTTTAAGCTTTCCAAGTGGATAGAAGGACTACACAGTGTAGCACACAGTATGCAAAACAAAAACACAAAAACACTGACCCGAATCTACCCCGATGATACTATGTTAAAAGATAAACGAAGGAAACAAGCAAAAAAATTAAAAAGCAAAAAACTTATTTCCCAAATGTATTATTTTGTAGCTAAACCTTTGTCTCTAAAACTCAAAAGGGCAATACTAACCTAAAGGCCTGTCTTCACAGAGTCTTTACCAAGGAGAAAGCTTTTCTCGTAGCTGAAAGCTGAGTTCACAGGGACTGAACAACTAGCCCAAAGCAATGGCGAGTCCTCACCGAAGCAGGGACACGATTCCAGCCTGCTACCTACAGGACAGCACTCTACCCCAATGGCCTTACCAATCTGCTAGATATATTTTCCTAGATTATCACTTTTCTCAATTAGATGCCTCCAAAAATAAGCCAAAATCAAATTAAGAAACATGACCAAATAAATAAATAAATGGGGGGGGGGTGATCCTAAATAGGAATTCTGAAGATGTCAGCCTTAACGGAAAAAAGATTCTTCACGTGAAGACTAACGCTAGACACTATATTTAGCGATTTCTAAGTATATCCTTGAAAAGGAAAAGGAAGGGATATGACAATGGTCAGAAAATAGTCCCAAAATAACTCAAATGTTATAGGCGCTGAAAACACCTCTCAGCTGATTGAGATGAGTGTCAACCTCACCTCACTGTTCCCAATCACAAAGCGTTGTGTTCGCAGTAGTAACAACCTGTGGGTCTCCATCAGCCTTCAAGTTAAATGGGTAGTGGGGGCGGGCCCCTCCCCAAATCAGGACAACTAACAAACCAAGTGTGTCACAGTTCGCCCAGAAGACCACACACCTGCACAAAACAAGCCATGCCTCTCCCCACTGCTAAGCAAGCTACTTCAGTTAGCAGCCACGCCCTGGCCCTGGCCTCAGTTCCTCAGAGATCAACAATGCAAAATAGGATGATTCCCAGGAAGCTCTCTACCTCACCTTCCTGTTCAGTTATTTATTTTCATGTGTTGGGGTGTATGTTTGTGTGCCACCTGTGTGCCTGGTGTCCTCACAGGTCAGAGGAGGGCACTGGATCCCCAGAACTTTGACAGATGACGCTTGTGAACCACCACGTGGTCGCTGCGATCGGAACCTGGGACCTCTAGGAAGAAGAGTCAGTGCTCTTACCCACTGAGCCACCTCTACAGGAACCTCTTCACCTCATCTGAGGAGTTCAATCTCAAGTCAGTTTCTGTTCCTTGCTGTTTACTGACTACATTCTAGGAGAAATACATGTCTGTATGGTCATAATGACTAATCTGATTCCTTTTTTTGATTAAAAAAAAAAAAGTTATTCCTACAGGCTGGGAAGATGAGCCCAGGTTAAAAGCATGTGCTCCTCCCCAGACCCCAGTTCTGTTCCCAGCACCTACGTCACAGCCACTCACAGAGCGCCCAGCACTCTGGCCTCTGCAGACACCTACGATGCCTTGCACACACATATTTAAAAATAATGTTCTAGGAAAGCTTATATTTAGGTACTATAATAATTCTTCACTTAAAAATATCTTAATCTGGATCTCACATACAACAGAGTGGGAGCTGGCATTCTTTGCATATTTTTAGGCACTTAAATTATTTCACTTAGTCTCTCCAATCCTGGGAGACAGTATTATTCCCACTCTACTGATAAGGAAAATAACTCAGAAAGAGCAAAACCTTACTTTCACCCGGGGCTCCCTCCACTGTAACTTCCTCAGCCATACTACTTCAAGTTTATGTAAAATAAATTGACAGCAAAACGACTCACCAGAGCTGCAGTCAGATGGGGCACCACCCAAATAACCGCAGGTTTGAAACTAGCCTGCTTAAGCCTCAACAGAGTTCTAGCCTGTCACAGAAGAGCGCGTCAGGACTACCATCGTGGGTATGAAAACAGAGATAACGAGGACTAACGATGCACAGTTTTAGGTTGTCCAGTTGTCACAGACAATAGTAGTTTGTCATTTTGTTTTAGGATAATTATTTAAAATACTAAGCTGTTATATACATGTAAGGGATCAGCTATTTTACTAATCCAATCCTTCCAGAAATATAAACCAAAATAGGATAAACACATTGAAAGACTACCTATTTTAAATAACAAGTTTCCTAATTGTTCATTTTCAAATAACAAGTTTTAGGCGGAAAAATTACAACCTACATGAGCATAAGTTTCAAGGCCAGAAACAATGATTCACATAAAATGTTCCTAATTTTATTTTCTAGCATGTAGCTCTCGAAAAACTTACTATTTATTTTTAACATTTTCAGCAACCCACTCACCTACATGATTTTGCAAAAAATAAACTGAAAAGGTTGGACTGTTTTGTTAATCCTTACTCGCAATCTGCTTTTAAGAAAACTACTTGGCGCCTTTCCAGTTTAGATCCGCGTGGACAAAGCGTAAAGTAAGCAGGCTGATATAAATACTTGAAAGATCCTGGGTGCCCACGGATCTCTGAATCACTCCACAGTTAAGATTGTTATTTCAGAGCAGGAAGGAAAACTCTCTCTCATACTAAAGGGTTTCCTCTGCTGTTGTTTGTGTTAAACCCACAAATGGGGGTGGGGATACTCTGACAGAGAAAATACAACGCTGTGGTATCAAGGGCCCCCACAAAGTACTAAGTAAAACAATTCTACGTAAAAACCACTTTTCAAGCATTCTGACAACTGGAGTAAAAGGAGTTTTTCCTATTTGCGGGTTTTATTTCCAAGTAAAAAGTTTTATTTCCTTGATTGAGTCTGCACCAATTTATTGTGAATAATACCTTAGAGGGGTTACTATACGTGCAAATGCCTAAAATTAAGTTTCCTTTTTTTCTACTACTGACCAAACTCTAAATAAAAACATCTACGCTAGCTGCAACTTCCCGAACCAAAGAGCATGCAACTTAGAATCTTGATGAACTCCTGTCAGCTTTAAAAGCAAGATCTTCAAAGCTGCGTCTCTCGAGGCTAACCAGATGTTTAAACTTCCGCTCAGAATTCAGTTAGGTCAGAGGACGGAGTACTCCACTAAGAGCAAGGATAGCTCACGCTCGCCATGAAGTACGACAGAAAGACGGTCAAAGCATAAAATAACTTGATTAAGGATGAGAACTTAAAGCTCTCCCAATCCACCATCCTCACGGGTCGGCAGGGCCATTTTATGGCACTCGCTTCCCTTACGGCCGTGCTCCACCAACTCTGACAAATGCGGTCCGTGCGTTAAACAATCAGTCGTAAATGAGATCGCACACACTAAACCTACGTACACTGTGGTCAGAAGGCGGTTCGATTCTAGGTGTGGCGTGCCCTTGACTCAGAAGCACCCCAAGAGGCAGGCAGAAGCAGGGTCTACATGGGGCTCCAGAGCAGTTGCTGGTCAACAGCTGATCTGATCTGGGATTCTCTTTACACTCCTCGACAAACTGAGTCAGGATTCATAGACTCAAAGACACACCAGAACCAGACTGGCCTCGAAAGGGATGCTGGATCTCAGTCAAACGCACTCAAACATCTGCTGGTCATTTATCTATTTTGGCCTGACCCTTTAGTGTCTTGGCCTTGTAAATCATCCTCTAGATTTCTATCAGGTTGCAGGAACTTCTCAAACGCCTACGCACACAACCATCTTTCCCATAATGACACCTGGCTCGTAAGAGGCAAAATTATTAAATCAGAAGCCAGTCATTCTCGAAGCACAAGCAGGAACACCACGAGGCGACTCGCGGACGGCCTCCAGAGCCGGTGGGGAAAGAGAGGCCGAGGGCGGGCCAAGCGTCCCGCAAGGCACGGATACCAATCTGAACTGCTGTCCGAGACCGTACGGAGTGCCTGGAGGCGAGTCCCCGCTCTCCGGCGAACCTCTCCACAGAGCGCCGAGGTCTTCTGCGCGACGGCCCCCGCCCCGGCTCTAAGCTTTTTCCGCAGAGCTGCGTCTCAGGGCCAGAGGTGCGAGCGGCCGTCGGCCGGGACCCCGGCTCGGGCGGCGCAGGGGCGGGCGGGGAGGCGGAGAGAGCGGGGCCGGCGGTTACCTTTGAGCTGGGGCAGCGGGTGCAGCTCCGCCTGGCCGCCCTGGCTGCGGAACTGCGAGGAGCCCTGCGAGCGCTTCTGCCTCTGCGCCTTGCGCACCGATTTCCGGGTGAAGCCGTCCACCTTCTCCGAGGCCGAGATGGCGGCGCAGGCGGTCGGCGCGGGCGGCGACGGCAGCGACATCTCCGCGACCCCGGCCTCCCGCGGCGGCCGCCCGGCGAGTGCGGCGAGCCTGCGCCCCTGCGCCCCGGCGCCGCGCGAGCCGCTCCCC
>NW_026590859.1:3389961-3416643 GCF_907164565.1 Psammomys obesus | reverse complement strand
CCCGGGGCGCTTCCATCGCGGGTCCGCGCGAGCCGCCGCCGAGCGCCCGCTCCGCTGTCAGCGCCGGCCCCTCATCGCCCGGGGCGGCCGCCCGCGCCCGGGTCCTCGCAGCGTCGCCCCGCTCGCCCCCACGCGCCCACCGACCGCCCACGGAGCACGCCGGGCGAGCGACTGCTACAACTCGGGCGGGCGGCTGGTCCGGGCGCCGGGGGCTCGGTGCGCGTGCGTGCGCGCTCGCGCGGCCCCGGGGAGGGCCTCGCGGGGGGTGCGGGGAGGAGTTTGACTGACAACTTCCGCGGGGTCCCACCAGCCCGCGGAGGCTCCGGAGGGGGCCGGGGCGGGAGAGCATGCCAGTCCCCTCGGCCAATCGCAGGGCTCAGCGGCGCGCGGGGCGGGGCGCGGCCTCCCGGGTGCCAGTCAGGAGTCCCGGGCCGGGAGGGCGGGAGGGAGGGGCTGCGTGACAGACGCGGGCCACAACCAATCACAAGTGAAGGCGCTGCGCGGTGCCGCGTGCGTCACAACTGCGGAGCCCGCCCTCGGGAGGAGAAGGCGAGGGGAAGCGCCGCGCCGCCGGGGCCGTCGCGTCCGCCTGCGCTCGGCTCCGCGCCCTTCAGACAGCGCGTGAGGGAAAGGCAGCCGGGCAGTCCAGAAGGAGAGGCGCGTCCTCTGCATCCCGCCAACGGGGACCTGGGCGAGGACGGGGCGCCCAGGGTTGCGTCAGCGGGACGGGGGCGGGGCAGGGCCTGTCCAATCGGAGCGCGGGGCTGGGCTCGTGGGCGGGCCTTCGTCCTGTCCGGTCCTAAACCGCGGAATTGGCGACTGGGGAGTCGCCTCTGCCACTTGAGAGGCGCCTGCGAGTGCACGCCCTCTGAGAAGCAGCCTCCCGTCTCGAACTTAGCCCCGCGTGACCCCCCTCGGTCCTCTGTGGTCCAGTTGGGGTTCTCCGATTGGGGGTCGCGGACCTCTTCCCTGGAGATACCGTCTAGACGTTACATTTAAAGCCAGGACTGTCCGTGTGAGTTTTTGTTAGCGCTTTCCATACGCTGCTTCGACAGTAAGTGACCCCAACAGTGTCCCCTTCACTCTGCAGTCTCTCCTGCAAGTGCCACACCTTTCCCTTTTGACGTAATAAAAACAACTGAGTTGAAGTGGCCTGACTTGATGAGTGAGGGGCATCGAGAAGTGTGCACGGGTAGAATTGTAGACCTACACTCAAAACATCTGCTTAGCCAAATTACGGCACTAACCTAGGTGTCCAGAGGAATGGATAAAGAAAATATGTATACACAAATTTTTCCACCATAAAGAACAAAGTTATCATTCGTAGGAAAATGGATCCAACTGGAGATGATCTTATTAAACTGATTAAGCCAGTCTCAAGACATAAATCCCTTGTTTCCTCACGTTTGTGGTTCCTAGATTTTTACATGGGTACATTAAATCATGATGTATTTGCAAAACAAAAGTCGATGTGACGTTGGCTAAGGGATTTAAAGGGATTAATGGGGGGAATAAGTTTGATGTACAAGAAATACTTGTATGAAATTTCCAATAGAAAAAAGACTTTTTAAAAAGGCAGCTGGTCAGTGGCTCCTGCCTTTCATCCCAGCACTCTGTGAGTTCAAGGCCAGCCTCGGCTACAGATGGAGTCCCAGGACAACTAAGGATGTACAGAGAAACCCTGTCTTGAGAAAGAAAAAAAAAAAAGGTTGTATCAGATCTTCCCAGTCAAGGAAGCTCTGACTGCATCAGCAGCTAGAAGGTCTCCTCCTCTCATCCAATCCAGAGTAAGTTGACTCTACCTCACGAAGGCTCAAAACTTCTTTAACAGTTTGGAAATGAATCACAACTCAAAAGTTTAACGATCCCGGCCAGCTGCCTTTGCAGAGGGTACTTTCTTATTGAGATTATAATTAGATCATTCTCCCCTCCTTCCAAGCCACCTCCTTGTTCCCTTTCCAATTCATAACCTATTTTTCTTTAATTGTTGAGATTATATAGACATTTATACATATTATGTATGTATATGGTGTATGTATATATAATACATTCATAAGTATGTAAATACAACCTGCTTAGTCCATGTAATGTTATGTATATGTTTTCAGGGTGACCATCTGGGATTGGATAACCCGATGTGTGCTCTTCCCTGGGGAAGACTGTTTCTCCAGTTCTCAGCATTTCCTTGGTTGCCTGTACTTGTCTTCTGGACCAGTACGTACAGAATAGAGTCCAAACTCAGTGAGACTCCAGACTTGCCAGGGGCAAGCCCCACTGCATGTGCTTTCTTCTTCTTCTAGCTCGGACGGTCGCCCATGGGTGCTCATGCTTCCTCAACACTGCAGCTGTCCCACCATCTTGAAATGGTCCCCTCATCACTGTTGGCTGAACCCTGTCTTTTCTTCAAAGCCCGGCTAGACACCTGCCCTCTGTGAAGCTGTTCACAGCAATCTGCCTCCTTATGTTCACTTGTATGTGTTATTCCTGTCACTCACAGGGCCTGCCACCCCAGACTCTCCCAGATGGCGGCACGCCCCTCCTCTGAAGACTTGGAAACACCAAGAAGCAGGAATTGGGTTACGCAGCTGCTCTTAGCTCTGCTGAGATAGACAGGCAGTGCAGAGCAGTGTCATTTTCAGCTCTCAGCAACTTCTCAAAGTGCACCTACTGGATTCCTTGTGTCACAGTCTCTGAGGTGATTATCGACATGCAAACTCCTGGACCCCCAATCTGATGCACTGTATCAGGAAATATGGAGAAAAGATTGGGCATCTATTTTTAATATGCTCTCTATTGTTATGCAAGAGAAGTCTGATATCAAAATTCTCTATAGTCACCTAAATATTATCACAAATAGTGTACAGGTCTGGAGGTGTGTCTCGGAGGTAGAGCACTTGTTGGTATACACAAGGCCACAGGTTCAATGCCCAGCACCACAAGAGATGGTAACTGTCCAAAAGGCAGGGGAGTGCTACTTACAATAAAGGGGATGGGTATAAGAGTGAGAGAGAGAAGAAACGAGGGAGGGAGAGAGATTGGGGGAGGATAAAGCATGACGCAACCCTGTCTCAAAACAAACAAATCAAAAGACCCAACTTAATGTATTTTATGAGCCACTGAGTCTAGTCATGGCAGCCCTTCTGTGCGTGGACACAGGGCCATCCACAGGAGCGTGGGAACCCTACCAGTGAAGTGGCCCAACTTTAAATGGCATCAGTGACATGGTCCTATCGTCTCTCGCCTTGTCAGAGCTTATTTTCTGCATTCATACAGGAATTCAGAAAAAGAAGAAAAAGCGTGCACAGCCTCCTTGGATGGGTTGGCATGGGTTTTTAATGTGGCACCTGAAAGACAGCACTTGAAGGAATGAACCTTCCATACACAGTCCTTTACACACAGGTATTTGTCAAAAATCTATTTCCCACCCTCTGTCTTGAATAAAGTAGGTACTAGTAGATCCATCAGGTCCCAGACAGAACCTTGGACACTATGAACCATCCACATCTGGACATGATAGCAAACACGGGTCCACCTAGCCCCTGGGAGGCAGAGGAAGGAAGACTGCAGAAAGTTCCAGGCCACCCAGAACTGCACAGTGTGACCCTGCCTTGAACAAACAAAATTGTCTTACCAGAGATTTTCCTTGCTCTGTGAAAGACAATCTTTGAGTAATAATTTGCCATGTGAGCAGTTGGAAGTTATGGAAATCTGGTTTTCCTGAACCAAACTCTGCACTTGGCTGTTTTTTTGAGGCAGGATCTTGCAAAATTACCTAAGCTGGCTTCAAACTTGTAATTTTCCTACCTCTGCCTCCCAGAGTGGTAGAATTAAAGACCAGTACGACCATGCCCAGCCCTTTTATAGGTTTTCAAGGACTAAAGTTACAGGTGGCTTATCTCAGGGTGTGTTGAGACGATTAGCATTCCAGTGACTACAGAAAGTGGAGAGCAGGGCAAGGTGGGAAGTCAGTTTCCAGTTGGTTTCATTTTTCTCTTTTTCGTTATAAACTTTCCTCTAAGTTCTTCACTTTTAATGCAGTTTGTTGTGGGCTATTGTGTTGTTCAACCAGGACTTTTCACAAAGGCACTGGCAATCGGGGGGACTGCTGTGGTGAGGGTGCAGGGGCCTGTAGGTGGACTGAAGGGGAGCTGAGGTGTCAATGCACCTGACGGTCCTCACTCTCCCTTCACAGCTGGGAAGCTGTGATCTACCGGGCTGAAATCCTAAATGTCTGCTGCACCTGCTCTACCCAGTGTTTGACCTCTACAGATGAGGAATCAGAATTGTAAAGTTCGTGCTGTGTACCCTTGTCCTTGCCAGTGCTTGCCAGCCTACCCACCCTATAAAAATAAAATCCTACACGCATTCTGTAGGTGTTTTTATGTTGGGCAGTAGGCCAGTTGCTAGAAATGAAGAGATAAAGTGTGGACCTTACAATCAGCCCAGTGAGAAGGAACAAACTTAAATGCAAAGATAGGTTGGGCTGGCGCATACTGCAGTGTCGGCACTCTGGAAGCAGAGGAAGAAGGCTTGGAGTCCGAGGCCAGGTTGGATACATAACAAGTTTGAGGGCAGCCTGGGCAACATGAAACCCTGTGCAAAAAACACAAACAGAAGGAAAAAGTAAATAAAAACTACCAGAATGAAATAAGCACAGTCACAACAACACAGACGAACAGAAGCTTACCACCGATGTTCTTTATGGTACCGTGGAAAATGCCTCATTTGGTTTGGGAAGAAAGAGTCAGAGGAAATTTAACAGAAACCATGTTTGAAATAAATGAGACTAGAAGAAAACAAACTTCAGACAACACTCAGAACTTTCTAAAGCTTGCTGTTTTAGAAATCAGCTTCCTGACGTTTCTTCCTCACCATAAAGGTTTGCGTGTTTTACACAACACACAGCCGAAAATGAAAATTCCAAAGCCACAGGAAAATACCTTATGCCACGTCTTGTATTAGAGTTTGACCTGCCGGAAGAACAGAGGGGTGGGCCTTGCCACATGACTGTCCTCTGGGCATGTTATGAAAAGCAGTGAAGTAGAAACCTGCGTGTCTGCTTGGCGTTTATGTAAGTCTGCGTGTGCGTGTGACCTTTCTCCGTGTACCTGGAAGAAGCGTCTGGGAGTTTCGAGGCTGTTGTAAGCCACGCAGCTGCTGAATGTCAGCAGTCAGCAGTCGCCTCTTGGCTTACTGCTCAGGCTCAAGCAGGGAAAAATCAGTATGAAAAGCCAACAAACTGATCTTTATCTGCAGGAGTGTGCTGTTGTCTACACCTGGGTGAAACAGTAACTGCAGTGTGTGTGTGTGGGGGGGGGGGGGTCAGCAATCACTGAGTTGGAAATACTCAGGCATTTTCAGGGCTGCTGCTTTGACTTCCAGAACAAAAGCTGTCAGTTTTTCAGAACTGGGTGAAGCAAAAGCAGGTGGAGTTCTGTGAGTTCCAGGACAGCCATTTAGTGAGACCCTGTCTCAAAAATGACAAAAGGCAAGCAAACCCTCACCACCACCAGCAACAAACTGTATGAATCCAGATGAGTGCGTTCATAAAATCCTACCATTTAGGAAGCTGTGGCAGGAAGGTTGGAAATTTGAGGCCATCCTGGGCTACTCAGCATCTTACTGAAAGGGAAGGAAGGAAGGAGGGAAGGAGGGAAGGAAGGAAGGAAGGAAGGAAGGAAGGAAGGAAGGAAGGAAGGAAGGAAGGAAGGATGGAAGGAAGGAAGGAAAGAATGAAAGAATGGTAGGGAGGGAGAGGGGGAAGGGAAGGATGGAGGGGGGAAAGGAAGGGTGGGGAGGGGCCTCGAGTCGATAACTATAACCTCCATTTTACATGTTGCACTTCCTGTGTGTCAGGCTCCTCGTGAAGAACATGGCAGCAATGAAGCTGAGCTTCTCTTAGGGTCACGCTCACGTGTATGACACTCCTCTGTGCTCCTTGGTTATTTCTGTCATGCTCGGGAACATTTCTTTCTGAGACTCCTCAACCCAGGCTCTTCTGAAGTTTACTCTATATCCCACGATGGCCTTAGACTCTCAGCAATTTCAGTCTCCTGAGTTCCAAGGATCCGGGCGGGAGTCACCTGCTGCGCTTTTTGCTGAAGCTCAGGGCTGAAACCACAGGCTCCCCATCCATCCATGCTCAACAGGAGTTTTGACAAAAGATGACAACAGAATGAGCGGATGTTTGCTACCACAGACCCTTGCTCTTGCTAAGAATTGGGGGGAGGGTGTAACCATAGAGCACACTGCTTAGATGGAAACTGAGCTAATGGTCTTTAGTGTTTTCATTCGTTCAGAATTATCCATTATTCTCAAACAACAGGCTTTTCCCTGCCAGCTGTTTGGGGTACAGCAGCAAATGGGACAAGTTCATCAACAGAGGTGAAAATTCACATCAGTAAAACCCAACTGTGGAAACTAAGTAGGTCTGCGCAACACCTAAAGCATCTTCTTGAATTATCCTTTGATGCTGTGCGCTTGCCTTTCCCAACCCGGTGGAACTGTAAACTCCCAGACAAGGAGCTGTTGCCCCTCACCTTTGCCCCCTCTCTTCTGATTAGGGGATGAAAAACAGTGACAGGCCAGACCCGGCCAGTCTACTCCAGGAGTCAGCGGGCTGTGGACACACACAGACACAGAAAGACACTGAGAGCTGAATGGGAGCAGGCAGTGGGCTGGGGGTGTGAGCAGCTACCTGGAGAACACGGAACAGTGCAGCTGGCCAGGGGCTGGGAAGCAAAGCAGGCAGGAAAGCCGGGTGGCTAAAGGAGGGGTAGGAATTGGAAGTCAAAGGTGAGGACTCTTTACATAACTGTTTGGGCACTGGCGAGCGCCCACTGGAGAGTGAAGTATCTGCAGCGGGAAGTCCTAGATTCGACCTTCCTCTAAGAGGCTTCTGCTGGTTAACATTTTGAAAACCTGCTCAAGCTTGGGTCATCTGGGAAGAGGCCTCCATCCAATGGGCCTGTGGAGTATCTTCCTGTTTAATGATTGCTGTGGGAGGGCCCAAAGCACTGTGTGGGCTGGTGGCCCTGGGTGGCATACTAACATGGGCTGAGCAGAGCCTGGGGAGCAGGCCGGTGAGCAGGGTTCCCCCGGGGTCTCTGCCTCAGCTCCTGCCTCCAGGTTGCTGCCCGGCAGAGTTTCTGCTTTGCTTCCCTCAGTGATGTATCAGCCAAATACTCGCACCCAGTCTTCCGAAGGCTGCTGTAGGTCACCGCCTGTCTTGCGGTGATAGGAAGTAAACTAAAGGTTTAGTTCCGTTCAGTGGGAGGAATTCAGAGTGAGGAGAACAAAGGCACGGAGCAGTCTGGGACACGTTGGGCTTAACCTGTCTGTGCATTCTCTGAGTGGAAAGAGGCCTGGCCTTCAGGAAGAAAATACGGTTTAGTCTATGCAGTCCCAGCTTCTCCATCCCAGAGGCCAGGGCAATCACACTTACTTGAGGCTGTTCAGGGGACACACTGCTTCAGGAAACAGCACAGTGCCTGACTCATGGCAGGTTCCCCAGCCGTGTTTGTGTTTACAGCAGAGGTGGGCATGCCTCCTCCTCGTAGCCTTTCCTTCTCCCCAGACCCTCCCTCGGCGCCGGTAAACAAAAACACATGCGGCAGCCTCGGTCTCCCCCTGCAGTGGCTGACGCTGCACTGAAACCACGGTTAACGGGCTCCAGTCTTCCCCACAGCAGCCACGTTCGGGGTAGACGCTCAGCCTCTGTAAATGGAAGTTTGTTCTGTTTTCGTTCTCCGTGCACAAGGGTTCATGGAAGTGAAAACCTTTATAAAGTAGGTTAAAACAGGTAAAGTATCATGGATCGCTTATTAACACACGGAAAGTATAAATGTGTATGTGTACAAATTCATCCAAAGAAAACTTCATATTTCATGTCCCTAAGCTATAAACACAATGTGTACTGTCTCTCTCTTACACACACACACACACACACACACACACACACACATATATATATATGTGTATATATATATATATGTGTGTATATATATATATATATATATATATATATATATCACGCATGCGCACATTATGGGCCCTGAAAACCCCAGTTCAGATTTAGCGAGAGACCAAAGTGACAGCTATCAGCTATCGTTAAAACCTAGAGTAGGTGCGGTAAAGTAGTTAGTAATGCCCTGAGGGGAGAGCTACCTCGCTGCATTCTTTCCCCACCCACTAGAGATACAGTTGCTAGGAAACTGGACCATCCCCCTAGGAAGGGACACCTGGTCATTAATGGCCTGGGAACCTTCCTATAGCCAATCGATTAAAAAATGTAGCATTTTGACCAATAGATGCTTGCCAGGCAGGAATTGCCCCTGCCTTGGCTATGCTGGGAGGGACCAGAATCTATAAATCACCCAACTAACCTGGGGACGGCGCGCTCAGCTCCCACCACTTCGGTGGTGGGGCTGTGTTGGCCCAAGCTGCAGCTTGTAATTTACAATAAAAAGACCCTCATGTGTTTTGCAACGGAGTCGATTCCTGTAGATCTTTTGGGGGCTCGCGAACTGGGTATAACACGAGATGGTTCACTAGAGTGGGTAAAGATGCTTGTTGCACACCCTTGAGACTTCACTTTGATCCCTGGCACGCAAGTAAAGGTGGAGGAGAGAACGGATGGAACAGACTCGTCCTCTGGTCTCCACACACGTGCTATGGCACACACATGCACAGCCATGATATCAGTAAGGAACAGCTTCAAACACACAAATTCAGTGAAAAGTTCTCCCTGTGAGGACAGCAGCAGGGGAAGACAACCTCCACTCACAATGCTCTACATGCTTCAGTGACTGGATGATTGTTCTAGTCTCGACAGCGTGTGTGTTGCAGGGATAATATGCCGATATATGCATGCAATTTTAGATCTTGGAGAGAGAAGGGTCGGGTCTTCTATTTTTGAATGGCGAGCTTGAGCTGGCATCCGGGCTCCGACAGAGGGAAGAACCCTTTGCCGCCTACATCTGATCCAGCCAGAAGACAGACTGCCAACCTCAGACACAGCAGAGGAATTCCCACAGAAAGAGTGGGATCCCGGAAGACAGTCTCCAGCCCCCCTCAAACCCGCCACCGAAAAAGCAACGCGGAAGTGGCGGCAGCAGAGGGAAGGCTGCAGGGACAGATGGGTCGCTAAAACGAAGGCAAGGGAAGGCTCTTCAGATTTCTGGGGAGAAAAAAGCCCAGGAGAGGAAGGGAGAGCCTGTTTGTGGTGGCAGGGAAGAAAGCAGGTGCAGAGAGCTGTTGAACTGTCTGGAAAGCACTTGTGTTGACCCACGTGAGCAGTGCAGACCGCCTGCTATGGAGACTTCCAGACAAATGCCCCAGAGCGGGGCTTGCCTGCTCACCAGTAAACAGGAGAAAACCGGGGAAAGCACACGGAGAGAAGTGAGCTATCCACCCCTGCAGTACCCCTGGCTCTCTGCCGGGGCTCTCCAGACCACAGGGGACATCCTGGTGGAAGGGACAGTCTTGCTGAGGTGAAGAGGAGAAAATCAGCATTTGGAAGGCACAGAGGCGGCACATCCTACGGCCCAAGCCAGATGAGCCAGATGCTCTCTGTAAGCCAATCATAAGAGCCAAATTCAAAGTGAGAAGCAGAAAAAGGATACTAACTCCATGTTGACAAGACCGACAAAAAGATCCAGTAACCCCTCCAAGGCCATCTTCAGGGTCCTGAAGTGATGGAAGTTCAGAGCCAAGCCCATGCATGTCTAAGCATCCTGGTCAAGGTGTGGTCCTGTCTGGCTGTCAGTTCTCACCTTGTAAGGTGTGTTCACAGCAAGAACGTGGAATCTTTTTCTGGGAGACAGGTTCCCATTCTGGCTAGCACCTCCTCCTTTTCCCAGCATGAGGTTCCTGGGGACATTCCCATTCTCTGGGGTCTACTGGTTTAACAGTGCGGGAGGCAGACTGAGAACCAGTGTCTAAGATATCCATTCCAGCAGGCCTGTTCCAGAGGCTGGTGTCTGTGAGGTAGACAGGCACTAGAGAAGGGAAAGCTTGCCAAAAAGAGCTTCCTTGTAGCAGATACAAAGCTTCAGAAGGTACAGTCAGGCAACTGGACAAAGAAAGCCCCTGGAAGCCCAAAACTAACAGTTTCCTGAGCTTGGCGAGGCAGGGAAACATTTCAGTTCCAACAAGACAGAACGGGCAGACCTGAATCCTTCCGGTCTTTGAGACTAAGAGTAGCCTTGCTTAGCACATTCTTCTGTGGAAGCTCCAAGGCCACACTGTGCCAGGGGTCTTTCCGGAGACCCAGCAAGAACTGAGGAAGGCATTCTGGACTTGAGATCTGGATTTGACTGACAGGTAGGGAAGGTCCTGCTGACTGACAGGTAAGGATGGTCCTGATCCATGGTAAGGATGATGACTGGCTTGAATTCCCATACCCAAAAGAGAAACACTTTTAGATGGAAAGGTGTCCAAAGACATTACCATCTTCATCTTGAAAATTCTGTTGGAAAATATAAGGCAAAGATCTGAGAGACATTTTTATAAGCTCAGCACAGCCGTTAAGGGAAACAGTTGGAAAGTTCTTCAAAAAAAAAAAAAAAAAAAAAAAATTAAAAGCAGAACTACCATATGGTCCAACAATCCCACTTCTGGCTATTGGTTTTGAAGAGATCTTTAGACTCTGCTCTCTCCAGTAGAATTTACAATTTTACAGTAGCCAAGACACAGAAACTGCCTAATGCTTGCTGGTGGATGAATGGATAAAGAAAACATGAGATAAACATAGACAGACAGACAGACAGATAAATGTTTATATCTGCCAGGTGTGGTGGTACATGCCTTTGATCCCGAGAAGTACTCAAGAAGCAGAGGCAAGTGGATCTTCATGAGTCTAAGGCCAGCCTGGTCTACAAAGTGAGTCCAGGAAGCCAGACAGCTAGGGCTATTACACAGAGAAACTCTGTCCGAAAAAACAAACTAACTAACTAATATTTATTTATTTGTTTATTTGTATCTATAGGATCCTGCCTTATAAGGAAGGAAATGCATTTCCTGGATCATGGGTGAACTTGGAAGAAGACATTGTGCCAGGTAACACAAGCTAGAAACACTGGAACAAACGCTGCACCAGCTCTCGTGTGGTGCCCAAGGAGTTAAAGAGCATGGTAGTCACGGGAGTGGGGGTGTGGGGTGAGGGAAGTGGAGAGCTCCTCACCTGCTGCTGCCTTTGGTCTCTAAGCAGATCTGCTTCACAGTGTAGAGATCTGCCAGCTGCGGTTAAGAAAATGGCTCCTGGGGTTGGGGGTTTCTTCGTGGTAGAATGCTCGCCTATGGCTCACTCCCCAGCCCAGGAAAAGACAAACTAACAATGTATTAATTAGATACTGAGGAAGCATATTAATCTGAAGTATTCCCACCACTCACGAAAGGGTACTCCTTCGCTAAATACTTGGCTTTGTTTAGGAATCACGCCACAGAGCTTATCAGATGCACGTGTCTTAAACACATACAGCTTTTGTGGGTCATTGCTCCACGAAGCTAGAGGGAAAACCTGAAAGTTCTACAATTAAACAACCGAACAATCGACCTTGAATACAAAGTCTTCCTGAAACCCGGTCAGTCGCTTCCTGTCTAGCTCTTAAGGACTTTCTCCAGCTGCAGAAGTCATGTGATGTCAGGACACAACAAACTGATACTTTGGATATGTTTGCCTCACAGGGTTTTCAAACTTTTCTTTCAAGTATTGTCATCCTGTAGCTGAATGTTGAATTCATGGTACAGGCATTTGCAAATTCTACATTTGTCAAAGCATAACTTCTGTGAAGGGTGGTTAAAAGGCAGATCAAGGCCTGGGTTGCCTGTGATGCTTGCTTCCTTGCTTGGCTTCAGTGCTAAGGCCAGGACCTTTCACATCCCAGGCTAGGGCTCTACACCTCTGACCCTTGGCTTTTGAGACGGGGTCTTCTCCAGATTTCTAAGAAGCTGGCTTCAGCTCTCTTCCTGTCTCTGCCTCGGTCTCACCACACTTTGGTGGACTGTTGCAGTTTCAAAGCAAGAAGCTCATCCTTTGCTTGTTTCTTTACTCCTTTGTTTGTTTGTTTGTTTGTTTGTTTGTTTGTTTGTTTGTTGAGATGAAGTCTCACTGTGCAGCCCAGGCTGGCCTGGAACTCACTGTGGCACCAGGCTGGCTAAATTCACAGAAATCCCCCTGCTTTATCTCCTGGGTGCTGATGGGACGACAGGCATGCCCCACCAACACCTGGCTCTTCGCTCCAAGTAACTGATACATGCTGAAGATGTTCGTGCTCAGCTTGCCGAGTGAGCTGGTGGGTGTAATTCTTAGTTATCCCGAAGGTGTGCACGTCTATGATTCATCCTCAGCGGAATGCAGAAATAGAAGACAGTGTGCTCTCTGCCAATGCTGTGTGTGTGTGTGTGTGTGTGTGTGTGTGTGTGTGTGTGTGTGTGTATCATAAAACTAGGGAGGTGATCATGAGAGAGGAAGAGGTCTTGAGGGTGTTTGGGGAGTGGAGAGGGTGGAAAGCAGAGCAGGCACCTACCTGTTAAGAAAAGCATTGGCAGAGAGGTGGAGAATCTTTGTAAAGATTTCATGGTTAGTTCTTCTGTAAGATTTTCCTGAAGCCAGAGGAATATCTGCAGATAGTCAATAACCTAAGACAGCAGGGTAATTTCTGTCTCTCCACACCCTGTACGTCAATGAGATGATTTGGAGCCCCAAGGAGAGCAAAGCTTATCTGTAATCTAGATTGGGGGGCACAAAGGCCTATGTTGAAACTGAATTTTTAAATAATATGAATCAATCATTTAGTATGCAGATTTTCATTGTAATCAAGAACATTGTGCAAATTAGTTGCAAAGACTAAAGCACGTAAACTAGACTTTAGAAATTTTGTTTCACTGAAGACCCCTTTGAATTTCATGTTGCTGGTGAGTTGACAGAAAGGCAAGTATCCCATGTTTTCTCTCGTATGTTCTGTGCAGGCTGCTTTTAATTGTCAGCTGGACACTGCTGAGAACTACTTCAGCAGAGGGTCTCCGTGAGAGATTGTCTAGGTCCAGTTGGTCTCTGGGCATGTCTGTGGGGTCTCAAATGTGTTAGCTGGTGTGGGAAGAGCCAGCCTAAAGATGGCAGCACCATTCCCTGGATTATATCTGAGAGGCAAAACCAAGCCAAGCAGTGAGCGTGTGTGTGTGTGTGTGTGTGTGTGTGTGTGTGTGCGCGCGCGCACGCTCATGTCCCTCTGCTCTTGATTGTGGATGTGACAGCCCAGCTGCTAAGGTCCCTGTTACCTTGGCAACCCCTTGGTGATAGATGTAGCCTGGAACCATAAGCTAAGATAAGCCCTTTTAAGTTGCTTTTTGTCAGGGTGTTTCATCACAGAAACTAGACATGATGACATGCATACAGAAGGGCTATGACGACACCCACCATGTGTTCGCTAAACTAACAAATAAATACATGAACAATAGCACAGATTTACACAAAGTCAACGAATTACTTAGACAGTTTTGAAATTGATGCGGTTTAAAGTCGGTTCTAAAATAAAATAACTAGACTGGAAAGTATGGATGTAGATATTAAGAAAGAAAATTATTTTTGGTACTTAGACTAGATATTGGAAAGCTTTTAAGTTATGGAATGTTTGGAATAAATCAGGTATGTGAATACTTTTTCAGCCATAAATCAAGTGAAATATAAATACATATCAAGTATTTCTGATGCAAGTTTAGCATTTGAGTGGAAATATGCTGTGGGTTTAAAAATACACAGATGAATTTGGAAGAGTTCATATGAAAAAAACAAAGTGAAATGAAATTTTTATCGTATGTATGTGTAAATGATATTTTTGAGATATTTGGAGAAAGCAAATGTGTTATTAAAATGCATTTTCTCTCAAAACAACCCCCCAAAAAGAGTGCTTCAACCTGTTTCTCTTCATGCTACTCCAAGTTCATGTTCTGGTATGCATGTGGCTTGCGTCCGGCTTCTGTTGGCAGCTGTGCTTAGGAGGAGCCCCGCTCTAGGCAGACCAGTCCAGCCTATGACAGTTTTTATTTATACACAGTGGAAGCGCTGGGGGTTTTGCTTTTTTACTCAGAATGGAGGATAAGGGTGCTTTTCCCCCAGGTACTGTTTTAGGGATGGTTGCTTCCTGTCTGGTACTAAGTAAAGGCCCTCTGTAACGGGATCACCCTCCCCAGCGCTGTTCATTTCACCGGTGCTGTTCATCGTGTGGTCCCGAGAGGGTCCTTCATCATTGCTTCAGCTGAGTGAGATAAGGCAGGACAGCTGGACCTGGTGTGCACGCCTGTGATCCTAGCACTCAAGGAGTCAGAGGCAGGCGTCAGCTTTCTGGGAGTTGGAGGCCAGCCTGGTCTACAAAGCGAGTCCAAGACAGCCAGGGCTACACAGAGAAACCCTGCCTTGAAAAATAAAACTAAAAGAAGAGCGAGACAGAGACAGAGAGACAGAAGATAGGCTACAGTTTAGAGCAGGTAAGCACCAGGCTGCATCTTCCTGAATCTTTCCTTCCACCGTGGGCTGACTCAAGCTGTGAGCTCCTAATCGCTGTTACTTTGTTGTCTCCAGCTGGAGGCTCCTTCTGGAGTAACTGCCTTAGCCACTTGCCTCTAACTTCTCTGAAGGTCTGTCCTCAGCCACAAGACAACCTCCCTCTCCCTACATTCCTTAATCATTTCTTGTCTGGTGTGTATGTTTGGCATTTAGTTCTGTGCTGCCTTGCATTGTTGGGTAAGGGAGTTGAGTGTATTTTCTTTCTTGTTATGTCAGGGTTAATGTTTTAAAATTTGCAAATTCCCCAACAGGGTATAAGTGCCTAAAAATATATATTTAGCCAACAGCAGAGGGGAACATTTGGAAAAAATAAAAGAGAGAGAAAAAAAGAATTTGACCTGTAGACCCCAGTATTCCCAAAAAATGCCACTGGAGAGAAGCTTTAGGTACAAGTTTGAGGTAAGCAAGAAGGCCTGAGCAGAGCTGACAGGCACACAAAGGGTAGTGGCCATGAGCGAGCTGACGGCCACTCTGCCACACAACGCCACACTTGAAGGGGACCTCCCATCCCAGCGACTCCCAACAACTACTCTTGCCACACTCAGTTTCAGAAAATGACACTGGTCCTGATCCAGTCACTGTGGCTCTCAGAATGCTCATCCCCAGGGCTAGCTTGCTCTCGCCTGCCTCTGGAGTCTTCTCCCACACCTAGGCGTTTCTGAAAGCCAAGCATGGCGGCACATGCTTGTAATCCCAGTACGCAGGCAGGCAGAGGGGTGGATCACTGTGAGTTTGAGGCTAGCCTGGTCTATAAAGCAAGTCCAGGACAGCCAAGGCTACACAGAGAAACCAAACCGTGTCTCAATAATACAAACAACAACAAAGCCATTTGGAAAGGCTTTCTTCCACAGGAAGCCTTTGCTGACCTCTGAGAGTGAACGGAATCAGGTCCCCAGCTTGCTGGCCTTGCTCCCCTCCCTGTACCCCAATAGTCTCTCAGCAGAAGACACACGGCTACCTGGGTCACTGCGGAACTTGTCACCTCCCAACACAGTGCCTGCGCCAAGGCACTGAATGAATGATTGTCACAGAGTTGATTCTTGTTTGGGTCCCAGACGACATGGAAAGAAAGAAGACGCTGTTCAGCTCTGACTCCTGGGCTTCGTGCCCAGCACAGGGTCCAGCTTTGTTCTCAACTTCTGTGGGTCCAAACTTACTGTGAATTAGCAAGGCGAGAGGGAGCCAGCGTTGAGGAGCCCAGAGACAAGATTCACTCCTTGTCACCCTCACAGACTGCAGTGTGAGCTTGGGCTGCTTGTGCAAAATGCTAAGGTGACTTCTCATCTCCAAGTTCTGTTATTCGAAAGTTAGACTGTTGTTACTGGAGGCGGTCACTCTCAGTAGAGATGGACACTATCCATGGAGAAAGAACCGTCAATCACTAGACTTAGGGAAGGAGATGTGTCTGATATAGTCAAGTTAGTCTTGAGGCGCCAAGGCACAGGGCTCACAGAGACCAGGGCTTGAGGGACTCTGCCCTCCAGGAATCCCCATGGCTGTTGGGGTCATAAGTCATGGTGGTTATGACGGACAGCCCTGTCACAAGCTTTCCTGTCGACATGAGGAAGTAGAAGGCACGTTCATGAGGTGATGCCTGAGATGCTTTCTTCACTGAGGACATACACATGGTTAACAATGGCTGGGGAAGACACTTTTCCTTGGCGATGTAGCCGCCTGTAAGTTGTCCACGTTCCTCTAAGAAACCCCTCACCCAGGCTGCCGTAAGCAAATCTAGCTAAACTCAGCGGTTCGCTAAGCTGGACTTGAATGCTGCGTTGCCTCATCCATTGCTGCCCTGTCTGGGGGGATGACATTTGCTCATGTCTCCCAGGAAGGGTCAGGCAGCATCAGCGTGGGGAGACTCAGACAGCTTGATCACTGCCCCGGGTTCTCTTCATGCAGCACAAACATCTATGTGATCTGATGCCCGTTTCTGGTGTGCAGACATACATGCAGATAGAGCACTCACATGAATACATCTTTTTTTTTAAGCTGCTCTGTCCCCCAATATCTGCTGTGCATTAGAAATCAGATGGACATTTAAATTACATTGGAGGAAAACAAACGACTCAAACGAGGTTAAAGCTCTCGCACAGGAAGTGGCTACCTGGCATCAGGTATATGGCCCTGAGGTTAACTCCACTGCAGCGGTCCTGTCTGGTCCCCCTGCCTTCCTACAGCTTGCTCTAGGCTGGTCGCACGATGTCCACGAATATGCCAGCTCCTCGTACTGGGTACAGAACTTTCCCTGGGGTTTTGGAACGGCAGGTGAGAGAATAAGTCTTTGGGTGGGCCTAGAATTCAACAGCCCAACAGAGTGCTTGCCAACATGCCTAGCAGGCCCAGGCTAGGCCTCCCCCAGCACCAGAAAGAAAAGGAAAAAGAAAAGGCTTTGGCTGCATCTTCCTAGCAAGTCACGTCGGTCCTCTGGAGACTTAGGACACTTTGGGTGGAGCTGTGGGGATTCATGGGGAGCACCAGGCTTGCGGAATTCCTTGGTGGAAGCAGAATTGCTGCCTTCACAATATTCTTGGGGTGCACACTGCTCACCCCAAAGGGAGAGGGAGATTCTGGGAGTGGGCGGGGTAGGGGGTGAGAGGGATAGACAGTGGGGAGCATGTCACATTCTCTTTGAAAGCTGCTTTCTGTCTCATCCATGCTTTTGAATCAAGCACTGATTTTATTATTTCCCTGACCAAGACCTTCCATCTTAGCTAGACATATTGGTTCATGCCTTGTAATCCTAGCACCTGAGAGGCTGAGGCAGGAGAATTACCCTCTTCAGTAGTCCTGACTTGTTTTGGGGTAATTCACACCTGCCATCTTCCCTCCGGTGTGCCTTTCAGGGAAAAGATGGCAGATCTAGAATCTGGCTTTTCCAAGGTGGAGAGTCACTAAAACACTAGGTCTCTGCTGCTCTTGGCCGTCCATCTGTACCACATATGATTTAGTGGGTTATTCATTTATTTGAAAGATCAGGAGGTTGAGCTAAATCATTTTCACCCACACCCCATGGGCTTCACTTGAGAAATGTTAGCTGAAGTTCGGAGCACGCCTGTGACCTTGGCCCTGATAACACTAAAGCAACTAGGATGCGGACCCAGAGGCCTGGCAAACAGGCAACTTGGCAACAGTCCTTTTGAAAAAGAGCAGGCTACCCTGCAGATGACCAGTTATAGGTCCCTGGGGCTTCTGGAGCAGTCTCAGCCTGGTTCCCAGTCCTTGAGAGCCTGTCTCACTTCAGCAGGTGGAAACAAGTCAAGGTAAACAGATGCCTTGATGGTCAGGGTCTGGGGAATCTGAGCCACATCCCGCAGGCTGCCACTGGGCCACTATCTCAGCCTGAGCCCTCTAAAGGGAGCCGCCTGGGGCTGAAAAAGGAAATCTGAGCACAAGCTCTGCACTGAGTTTGGGACGTCTTCATGTATGGTTAGAAATGGCTCTATGTGCCATAGCTGAAGGATTGCCAGACCAGAGTGGTGCTGGCTGTGTTCTCAGGCCACTGCCCCAGTCACTCCTGCTTTCTCCCAAGGTGACCCAGCACTGTGCTGCCAGCTCTGTCCAGAGCTGCTGAGTGAGGTAAGACTCTTGGCCAGCATCTGGCTGCCTGGGCATGACCCCTGAGCCAGAAGCTGTGGGGGAAGGAGCAGAAGGGGCAGGGGAGAAAGGGGGTGTCAGTGGGTGGGCCGGGACTCAGGAGCAAGTGGGTTTGTGGTAGAGTGAGCACAGGATAAAGAGAGACAGGTGGAGCTTTGGGAATGTTTTTAACCGGAACGAAGGCAGGTGAGAAAAAAAATAAAAATCTACCTTCTACTTCTTTGGCCTCTTGCTGTCATTTCGGAAATGAATCAGAAACAGCCAACAAGTGGCTCCTGAGGTATGGCTGAACACAGCCCTTTCCTTTCTCCTTCTGTTTGCTGGTAGGATGGGGGAGGGGTGTCACTGTCTTATGGGTCACTCCCCAGAGTAATGGTGTTTTGTGGATGGTCAGGCCATCAGACCATCAGATATGACTTTTTCACCCTAAAATTGCATAACCCGGTGTTACTTCTACTGGCCGCTGAAGCAATCTCAGACTTGAAATCATCATGTGACTATTTTTTCCTTGTTTGTCAGCCCCATAATTAAATAGTCATGAGAGGTAAACACGCCCCCCCAGCTCCGCCGTGCATGGTCTGGGTGGCATCTTGAGGAGGATTCAGGGTGTCCCAGGCAGCCAGGAGGGGTGACAGGGTTCGCCCACCTCTAGAACCAAGGCTGAGCTTCTTGCTGGGTCAGATGAAGAGCTCACTCCCATGGCACACCAGAATGTTGTTAGCACATCAGGACATGAAAGCCACAGGAAAGCGTAGTTTCAGAAGTGTGGGCCTCCTCGGGGCCTCCCCCACATCCCTCACAGTGTCATCCCTGTGTGCCCCTCCCTCGCCGCTGGTGACAGTCTGTTTTCTCAGATGGGGATTTTGATCTTTAGCCCAGGCTTGAACCTTGGCCTCACTATGCAGCCCAGGTTGGTCTCAAACGCTCAGCAATCCTTCTGCCTCAGCCTCCCAAATGCAAGGTTCACAGGCATTCAGGAGTGCTACCTGGTCCTTTTCCGGCAGCTTCCTGAAGAGCCACCAGCAGACTTTCACTCCCTTGTGAACTGGGCTTATCACTTCTCAGCCTGGAGGGAACAACAGCCCTACCTGAGGCTGTCTGACCACAGGAACTTCCTGGCTGTGTCTCCCCTACACACAGACCTTTATCACCACCTGGGGCATGAGGCCTTGCCTGTCTTCTGGCCGCAAAAATCCCTGAGCCATCTCGTCCTCCCACTCTCCTCCTGACAACTGCTGTGATGACTGCTTCTGAGCCCTCTGGGCTCCTGGGATGCTAACACGGGAGATGTGGAGAAGGAGGAAGAGAAAGGGAGGAACAGAGGGAAGGAAGGAAAGGAGAGGAGAGGGAAGGAGGAAAGAAGGGAAAGATGGAGGTGAGCCGGGGAGAGGGAGGAGAGGAAGGCACAGTTCAGGGAAGGAGGGAGGGAGAGGGAACATCTGGGCTTCAACAATCTTCCTCTAAGGACTCTAGTTCTCAGTCCAGCACCTCCAGCCCCACCCCCCCAAGCCCTTCCACACACTGAAATACAAGCAAGCAGAACCAAACCCTTAGGTTACAAAAACTCCCAGCCTTGCGTCAACAACTCTCTGCTGGTTTCAGTAGCCAACAAGTTTCACCATATTTATTTGTTTCCCCACCTCACCCTCCTCCTTCTCTTCCTCTTCTTCTCCACCCCCCCCCCGCTTTTTTGGTTTGTTTTCTTTTTTTAATAATTTATTTAATTTTATTTTATGTGCCTTAGTGTGAAGGTGTCAGATCCCTTGGAATTGGCAGTTACAGACAGTTGTGAGCTTCCACATGGGGGCTGTGGACTGAACCCGGGTCCTTTGGAGGAGCAGACAGTGCTCTTAACCACTGAGCCATCTCTCCAGCCCCTTTGTTTGTTTTCTTTTGTTTGTTTGTTTGTTTGTTTATTTATTTATTTATTTTGAGGCAAGACCTCACTAAATTTCTTAAGCTGGCCTTGAACTCACTATACTCAGGCTGTTCTTGAATTTTGTTCTCCTCCCTCAGTCTCCAAGTGGCTGGGATCACAGGCCTGTACCAGGGCCTCACCCTCTGCTTCCCTCTCTATGTGGTACTGGAGGCTCAATGTAGGGCCTTGCTTCATTTAGGCTTTTTGTTCCTTTGTTTTGTTGTTGCTATTTTTCCATTTCCTTGAAACAGGGTCTCACTGTGTAGCCCTGACTAATTCTGAAGCTTGCCATGTAGGCCAGGCTGGCCTTGTACTCACATAGATTTGCCTGCTTTTGCCTTCTGAGTGCTGAGCTACATAGTGAGTGCCCGGCCAGCCAGGGCTACACAGTAAAGAGCCTAGAGAGAGAAAGAGACAGACAGACAGACAGAGTCTACCCATGCTAAGCATGTGCTCTTGCACTGAGCTAGACCCCAGCCATCTTTTAACCTTTGTTAAACAAGGGTTGACTCTCATGTTTCCTTCCATTCCACTGACTAAATCAGCTCATGGTAAACCAGGGTGAACACCAAATGTCCGTGCTCCTGGGTTGCCCGACTGATTCCTTGTGGCAGCGTGTTCACCTACTCATCTCAGCCATGTTTCTTGCCTGCTACCCTCTTGTGTCCACGGTAGTCGCCTGAGGCTTGACTGAGTCGTGTGGGTGCACAGAAGGTCTCTGCTTGGCAGCTTCTGCATTTTGGCCTCACTTTTGTCTATGTATGAATTGTTGCTTCCCAGTGAAAGAGAGAGCTCTCAGACAGAGCCTGTCACATGCCTGAACGTGTGTGGCAGCCACAAGAAAAGCCTTTCGTGAACCAGGTCCTCAGCAGCACCTGCTGGATAACGCCCACTGCACTGTCCTCTGGGGAGAGCAATGAAAGGAGCAGCTGCTATCTTGTCATTGCACAGGGTGCTGGTTCTCGTGCAGACAGGGGCACTTCAGGACCACTGGAGGGCTTGTTAAAAACAGATCCGGCATGGCGGTGCACACCTTTAATCCCAGCACTTGGGAGTTCCAGGCCAGGCTGGTCTACAAAGCATGCCCAGGACAGCCAGGGCTATTACACACAGAAACCCTGCCTCCCAAAACCAACAACCAGACTAGGGTGTGGGTGGAGAGGTGGCTCAGGGTTTGAGAGCACTGGCTACTCTTTCAGAGGACGCAGGTTCAGTTTCCAGCGTACCAGTTAACAAATGGCAGCTCAGAGGATCTGATGCCCTCTTCTGACTTCCACTGGGTTCTGCATGCATGTGGTTTGCACACAGACTTGAGTATACATATGTACGTATTAAAAATGACGGGGGAGGGCTGGAGAGATGGCTCAGAGGTTAAGAGCACTGACTGTTCTTCCAAAGGTGCTGAGTTCAATTCCCAACAACCGCATGATGGCTCATAATCATCTATACTGAGATCTAGTGCCTTCTTCTGGTGTGCAAGCAGAATGCTGCATAAATAATAAATAAAGAAATCTTTAAAAAAAAAAAAAGACCAGGGATGCTGAGATGGTTCAGTGGGTGAAACAGCTTGCCATAGAAGCCGGACAACCTGGGATTGGCCCCCGGGGACCTATAGAGAAGTCAGAAAGCACTGACTCCACACAGTGTCCTCTGATCTGTAGGCGCACAGCAGGCCATCTACCCCTCCCCCTCCGCACAGTGTTAGCACATGAAATTAAACAGGACAACAGACAAAGCATACTGAAAGCTGGCTATGGTGGCCTGCTGCTCCATAGTCCCAACATTCCTGAGACCCAGGCAGGAGGACTTGGCAAGTTTGAGGCTAGCCTGATCTATGCATTGAGCTCCAGGACAGCCAGCACCGCTTCTCAAAATAACAACAACAGATTGGAGGGATGTAGGACACAACTTAGAGAAGAATGCTTAGCCAGCTTGGGGCCTTAGATCCCGACCCTCGCCCTCGGAGCACAGGCTAGGGCAGCGGCAGAGGACCGCCCTTGCAGTGAGGTCTAGCGTGGATCCTGCTGTGCACTGGGTTCCTGGCTGCTGCCGCTGCCTCAGGACCCACTATTGGAGACCCACTAACATCAGACAGGACCGTTACAGTCTCCCACGGTCTGAGGCTGTGCTCCTGAGAGCTGATGGAGCTTTGGGGAAAGCCTGGTCACCCAATCTTTCTGGTGCCTTTGGGGACTCGTCCTCCTGGCTGCTAGGGAGCTGCTAGTGGCTAGAGGAAGACCTCCCTTGAGGGTGAAGTGGCCAGTCCACTGGGTCTCCGAATCACAGGAAGTTGGCTAGGAGTGATGGGCAGCGGGTCTCCTAGATGGCTCCTGAGCATCGTGAGCAAGGTCTGTGGGTATAAAGTGTAGCCTGCCACCCTGCTGGCTGATTAATGCGGAGCCTACCGTTGTAGGACCGTCACAGGGCGGGCCACCACCGAGGCTGCCACTGCCTCTGCTCTAGGGTTGTGCCCTAGACACAGAAAAAAGTCAACGACCACAGCATCGGCAGGGTGCAGACAACACGAGAGAACTTGAAAGTCTTCTCTGTGCCTCCTGGAAGCAAGTGACTGAATTTTTAAGTTTTATTTACTTTTTTAAGTTTTATTTTATGCGCATCGATGTTTTGCCTGCACGTGTGAGGGTGTGAGACTCCCTGGAGCTGGAGTTGCAGATGGTTGTGAGCTGCCTCGTGGGTGCTGAGTCGGACCCGGGTCCTCTGGAAGAGCAGCCAGTGCTCTTCACTGCTGAGCCGTCTCCTAGGCCCCCTGAATTTTTTCGTGGTGTCTCTATGTAGTCTTCACTGGCCGGAGGTCACAATGTGGACCAGGCTGGCCTTGAACTCACAGAGATCCACCTGCCTCTGCCTCCTGAGCAGGGCTAATGGTGTGCACCACAGCACCCAGGGAGATTTGACTTTAAACCCTGTTCTTTTTCTCCACGCTCTCAAGCTTTCTTCCACCCCAGGCTTTCTTCAGTAGATGACTGCCAGCCATTCCCTGATGTTTTCCTCATAATTGTCTCTAACCATTTGTGCTTTCTGCTCCTTCCTTCCTTCACTGCTGGGGACATGCTCCTTTTTCTTCTCCCCTCTCTCATACTTGAGCAATTTCTATGTTCTAAACTCCACCCATCTCCTCTCGCTCACAGTCCTGCCTTGAGTGATGTCGTCTCTCTCTGCAGCTTGAGCTTTCGCCGTATGTTCATGGCCGTACCCCAGATCTCCCTCTTGCTCAGGCCACGGTGCCACCTCCCTGCCCACTGGTGTGGCACTGCACTGATGCTATCCGTGCCACCACCTACCTCTGCCCCGTTCTTTGTGCACTGTATGTTTTCATCTTCCAGTCTCTGTCTGTCCTCCCCACCTGCCTTTCTTTGACTCAGCTCCAATCTTTCCCAGCTCTTTCCTGGATCACTCCAAGGTAAAAAGGAGAGCTATCATGAACGGCTTGCTGGGCCAGCAACAGGCTTTAAACCCTTATCACACATCTTATCTGATTTAATCAAAAGCTAAAGATGTAGTTGTTCTCACATTTTACAGATGAGGGCAGAAGAATCCTAAATAAGTTGACCAAAAGCCCCGCTTGCTGCTAGTAATACCTAAGCGTCTCTATTCTTTTCTCCCTTTCGTTTCATGTACGTGGGTGCTTTGCTTGCATGTATGTCTGGGCCCCACACGATCTGGAGGCTAGAAGAGGGCATCAGAATCAGGTAACCTGGGGCTGGAGACAAGAGTTACAGCATAGTGTGCTGCCATGAGGATATTAGAATCAAACATATATCGCATACTCTGAAAAAAACAGCCAATGCTCTTAGCTACTGAGCCATTTATCCCCCAAACCTCTGTTCTTAACCTCAAATGCTTCTGGGTCCCACACCTGGTTGAGAGCTTTTTAGACCACATTATTCCAGACTACCTAGATCAAAGACATCCAAACACCCTGAGGCTGGGCCTCAGATGATTATCCTGCGCAGTCGAGTTCATGGGCCCCTGGGGAGGCCATGGCCACTTTTCCTGCTCCAGCCTGCAGAACTCCTGCGTTGCCTACAGAATGCTGTCCCGTTCTTTTCAAACATGGAGGCAGCCTGATATGGAGGCACACACTTGCCATCCCAGTATTTGGGAGGTGAAGGCAGGAGGATCAGGAGTTCAGCTACAGAGCCAGTTTGAGGCTAGCCTGGGCATAGACAGACACCGCCCTGGCCATGCTCCTGACCTTGTGGAAGCCTCACTCATTCCATTTCCTTTGCCTACAGGCTGACCTGCTGGCCCTTTGCACCCTCAGGTCTGAATCTTCCTTCTTGACTCATGGCCTGGAGCCATGCCATGCACTTGGGAGTTCCAGAAGCTTCACACTCACTATTTGCTCAGCCGTGCATGGCCTATGGCCTCCCTCCTCCCTCTTACTCTGCCCAACCTTAACTTAGGCAAATATTTTCTCCTTTTGCTTGTACGTGAATGTGTGGTTTTGAGATACATCTAAAATGTCACCTCTACAAGTCCCCTTGGTGACATTAATCTCTCCTGTTTGCTCTCCTGGTAATTTGCCCAATGACCCTGACTTGAGGTAATTTATTTATAGATTTATCTTCCCCAAAGACTGTGAATCTTAAGATCTGTGTCTCCTTCTTTAACTCCATGACCCAGTCTGAGGTAGATACTCTGAGAGAGACCCGAGGCCTGGTCTCAGCTGTGCCGCCCTCGTGCCTGCCTCTGCCAGTCAAGGAGACACTAGCTTCATGTCTACTACCTTTCTGCCATAATCACCATCTATACACCCACTTCACAGAGCGGCCAAGATGACGCCATGTCAGGGAACCAGCGCACCGCCTGCACATAGCAAGCGCTCAGATGTCCTGGTATTAGGAACAGCTTAGAAAGCAGCCATCTAAGGAATATTCCCAGGCATCTGTGGGTCAGGGGTGGCAAGACATATGGGAAAATGTTCTCTTGGTTGACAGGGTAGGTTTTGTTAAACTTATATTTGTTTGTCTTTTTCTTGATTCCTTTGGTATTTCTCTGTAAATATTGGTTTTTAATAGACAGTCACCTCAGCTGCCAACACACACAAACATATACACAAACACTCCAACCCCTGATCTGACTGATAAGCCTCAGGAACCACAGAAATGCAGAGTCCCTCAGGAGGCAGAGACGTCAGCTGTGACTCAAGCACACTGAAACATGTCAGTTTAGAGAGACGCCTTAGTCCTCCGGCTATCTCTGGCTCAAAGCCAGTAGTCAGGTGGGCAGGCTCAGTGCCAACTGTGGACCCAGGAAGTGACATTTTTATTCATGCCCGTGTCCAGGGACACCAGAGTGGATGTCTGGAGACAGACTCCCTGAGGATGCAGACCTGTGGGGACATGGCGCTGGCTCCTTTGCTGGGAGGTGAAAAGGAAAGGACCCACAGCTCAACACCCGGCTCCCAACAATGGCTGTCAGAGGGAAAGGCGCAGCCCCCAGTTGGAAAGCGATCTGTTCTGAATCAGCAACGTGTAGGAAATGTCGGGGGCTGGGGGGCCAGACAGAGGAAGCTAAACCCTGTAGGTGGACATGTTCTTCCATAATGAGGAAACAGGCTTTGGGCCTGGCTGCGGTCTTCCTCGGTCTAACATCAAGGTTGCCTATCACGTGTGAGGGTGCACTCTGACCAGGAAAAACTAGTCACAACGACCTCCAGAAATCAAAGACGCCTTCCCGTAGAAGGGATCAGGTAGTGTTGAGCGCATCGGGGCAGGGATGAGGCAAACATCTAGGCCTGAGAAGCAGCCCTGAGCCTCAGAGGGGAACCTGGGAAGGTTTCCTGCAAACAGAACAGAGCCCAGTTCAGGGGCAGGACCTGGCAGAGAAGACTCTGTGGCCTGCTCACTGTTACCCAGGCTAGACCAGCAAAGAGAGGGAATCCCGTTGACTAAAGAGATAGGCTGGGTTCTTTAAAAAGTTTACATTGTAACTGGAGAAAACAAAGGGACACTCCTGAGACAGTTAAGAAAAAAACCCACAATGTTCTAGCTTGTTCTGTCCCGTTAAATGCGTAACTACCTTGGTTTCTTTCCGCGTTGCTGTGATAGAATATTCTGACAGTCGGTGCTGGTGGTGACGCATGCCTTTCGTCCAGCACTCAGGAGGCAGAGGCAGGAAAAGCTCTGAGACTGAGACCAGCCTGGTCTACAGAGTGATTCCAGGACAGCCAGGGCTACACAGAGAAACCTTGTCTCAAAAAATAAAACAAACAAACAAACAAACAAACTTGAGAAGAGCAACTGGAGGAAGAAAAGGTTTATTTGGGCCACAGTTGGTGGACAGAGGCAGCTAATGGCTAACTAAAGCAGATAACCCTCACAGCTGTGCTGTGTGTGTCCTAGATGCTTCCAGATCTCGTCAAGGTGACAACATGGATCACCCCAGTAACTAAACAGGACTGTCACACACAGAGCATCTGTAGAGGCTGCACTGCGAATGGCCTGCCAGCCGATGTCATCAGGCCTTGGGAATATCTACTGTCTCAGCTCTGATGTCTTCAGCTCTGAGGATATGAACTGTGTCTCAGCTCCGATGTCTTCAGCTCTGAGGATATGCACTGTGTCTCAGCTCCAATGTC
>NW_026590859.1:3368143-3389951 GCF_907164565.1 Psammomys obesus | reverse complement strand
CTTCAGCTCTGAGGCCATGCACTGTGTCTCAGCTCCAATGTCTTCAGGCTGAGGCCATGCACTGTGTCTCAGCATTGGGCTGTATGCTGCCTCACAGAGGCCTGGTGGGCACAGCCTACAGGTGCAGCTCAGCATTTCGTCAGCTTGACAGCAGCCAGAGTTGGTTGGGAGAAGGGAGCTTCAGTGAGGAACTGCCGTCATTAAATTGGCCCTCGGGCTTGTGTGTAGCATATTCTCTTGATGCTGGTTGATGTTGCTGGGCTCTCGGCCACTGTGTGTGCTTCCAGCCCTGGGCAGATGGTCCCCGGCTGTAAAGGAAGCTGGAGAAGCAGGCCAGTCAGCGTTCCTCCACAGGCGCTGCCTCAGCCCCTGCCCTGCCGGTGGACTGCAATGCGTGAGCCAAGTGAGCCCCACGTGTTGCTTTTAGTTGACATTTCTATCAGAGCAACAGAGGTGCAAACTAGGGCACCTAAGGAGAGGGCAGCAAGGGCACGGGCAGCAGCAGCACCAATAACCAACAGGGCACCGACCTGCGGCCTCCCAGTCAGGCGGGTCCCCAGCCCTCCTACCACACCAATGTTCCCTCATTCATCTGGAAAACTGACATATGCCCAGGCGTCACAAAAGGCACCCCGTGGAGTGAGCATCTCGAGGCAATGTATCACCTCGAGATGGCATGCACCATCTCCGCCATCTTGTTCTGGAATATTTCCATCACTGAAAAAGAAACTCAGTCTCTTCCCACCTCTGCCTCCGGCCCTGGCCGCTGCTCCTTGTTACTTGTCTATCCTGGCATTTGGTGTGGTATAATGCTGCCCCCCACGGCATTTGTGCCTGTCTTCATTTTAGCACCATGTTGTTGGGGTTCCCATGCTGTCACGTACGTCTGTGCTCTCTGGTCTCTATTCTACGTCCTGGGGTTCTACAACTGCAAACCGTGTGGGGTGGAGGTTAGCTCCCAGCAAGCCTCCCTTCCCTGCTCTCGGGGCAGATTCTACACAGATCCTGGGGACACATCTCACTCCCTTGATCCTGGTCTTCAGCAAGCCACCAGCCCTTTCATTTCATTTTTCTGCCTGATGGAAGACGCAATCTTCTTTCCTTCATCTCTCATTCCTCTACTGTAGAGGCATGGGTTGGACCGGATCCCACACAACCAAACTTTCTTTGGCCAGGTTTTCCCAGAAGATCACTGGTGCAAAAGTGGGTTAGGAAGAGCCCAGTGGGAGACAGTGGAGCAGTGCAGGGATTGTGTGAGACCCAGAAAGGGTCAGGGAAGCAGCCAAGTGCCATTGAGGGACAGTAAAGATGCAAACCGGATCTCGGCCTGACGCTTATTCCCACAGTTGTCGGTCGCTGGCTGAGGCTGCTCTCGGGGCAGATGCCAGCCAGTCCCTTCAGCTCTTGGTGGCCCCAGGTGAGAGTGCGCCCTCTTCCTGAGGGCTGCAGAGGTGCTGTTAGCAGTAGGAGCAGTTCCTCCTGCCATCACTTCCCCACAAACACTGGTGAGATCTCCCACCCCATCCAGTGCAGAGCTGAACACTCAAGCTCTGTTGACCAGCAGACAGACAGACAGTCAGTCAGACTTCACAGGAGACCTAAAAATAATTTTGTTTATGGTCATAACAGTCAGTGCCTTGTGGGGGAAGGAAGGAATGTATTGTACATTTTTCTGAGCATCTGCTTGTCTGTGTATATATCTGTTTTGAAACAAGGTTGGCCTTGAATTCCTTTTGTGGACCGGGTTAGCCTCAGGCTTGTAAGAGTGTCTCCAAAGGCTGAGATTCCAGGTTTTTGCCATGCCTACCCATCTCCAACTCTTTCACTCATTTTACATTTTGGCAGGTGAAAAAGAAAACAAATTGGGTCACCTCCAGGTGGTTGATGTAAAGAAAGATGTAAAGACACCCAGGGAAGTCTGCGCCATGACACTCCTGGTGGCGGGCTTGACTGTCAGCAAAGTGCCCAGTGTTTGGGAAGCCAGGGACAGCCGGGCACACACCTTTAATCCCAGCACTTGGGAGGCAGAGGCAGGCAGATCTCCGTGAGTTCGAGGCCAGCCTGGTCTACAAAGCTAGTCCAGGACAGCCAAGGCTACACAGAGAAACCCTGTTTGGAAAAACTAAAGAGAGAGAGAGAAGCCAGGGGTTCAAGTTGTAGAACTCCCCAGAGTACCCTCTGCTAGGTCAGACATGGCCTTTGTTGGTTCTTTGTCACACTCTCTGATGCAGCCATGTTACCACCATTTTTCTTTGCTCTTCTTCTTTGCCTCTGTGTCTCCACTTATTCTCTCTCTGTGTCTCTTTCTCTCTCTCTCTCTCTGTCTCTGACTCTCACACACACATACACACACTTCTTTCTGCTTCTTCAACTGCTTTGCACAATTCTCAAATTGGTGCAAAAGCATGAAATGAATGGACATGGAAGGGTTTGAGAAGCATAGAATGTTTACAAATATAACACTTTTTAATGACTTGGGTTTCTTAATTGTATGTTGGACAACTGAGCAGGAAGATGTAGAGAATAAGGGTCAAAAGGTTCCAACGGATTCTCAACAAAGTCTGTCCCAGTTTGAGTTCATAGTGACCTAAACCGGACTGACGTATTTATTCATTAACCCCACCAAGATTAGTGACTGTATTTGACTGTCAGGAAACAGCTAATTAATAGAGGTTCAGGAAGAGCCCCAGAAGAGAGCAGGAGAGTAGCCAAAAGGAGAATGTAAGGGCTGTGTGTGTATGTGTGTGGTGTGTGTGTGTGGGTGTATGTGTGTGTGTATGTGGGGTGGGGGGGGGTGTGACAGAGAGAGGGGGAGGGAGGAGGCCACTGGCAGGTGCCCTTGTACAGCCACAGTGTTCCCTCGCTGGCACTGGCTCTGTGGAGGATGCATTTTCTACATTCTCTTCATCTCCCTGCTTCTCATCACTCAGTAACCTTTCGGACTTACTTAAGGTGAGAAGGGTTTCTAGGCAGCCTGACCTTGACCTTTATCCTTCTCCTGAAGGCCTTGGGCAAAAGGTGGCAGAGACAGCCAGGAAGCACAGCCGGATCAGCCAGCAAACAGAGGGCCCTCAGTGAGCACGGCAGCTTGTAAATTGTCCTTTTGTTTCGCAGGCTTTACCAACACGGTTTTATTCCATGTGACTGCTATTTCAGGAGCAGTAAATATTGCCGGCGGTCTGTTTAAAAAGGCCAATGACCTGAAATGTTGTGGGCTTTTCTTCTTCTTTTCTTTTCCATTTGAATTGTCTCCAAGAGGCAGGTCTGCCCAAGCATCATGTAGTTCTAACTCACTTTTTTTAGTCTTACCATTCCCTTTTTGTCTTGTCACGTGCTGGACTGCCAAATTACAGACAGCAGAGACACAAAGATACAGAGGTGGAAAGCTGACCCAGGCACAGAGAAGACAGATGTGTCCGGGTATACCGGGAGAGGGTAGGGAGCACACAGCTCTCTGCCGCCCGTCCTGCTTCCGGAGCTGGTGTTTGACCTATAATTACCATCTCTTTCCTCTGAAAAAAAAATAGCAACATCAGGACTAAGCGCAGAGCAGAAAAAAGCATTACATAAAGGATAGAGGGTTTATAAATACAGTTAAAATTATAGGATTGTTTCCCCGTGGTTTCGTCCTCTGCAGAGAGGGCTGGGAAGAGAGGAGAGGGCTTCTTCAACTTGACTCAGGTCCTAAACTACCCAGGTGGGACTCTTTAGGGGCGAAGCCGAGCAGCTCTCCCAACCCTCGTGCCGGATGTGAAAACACAGCTTAAAAAATGAAGGAAGGTGTCGCTGGCGTCATTTTTATGACTGTGTGTGCATGTGTACACGACCTGTGGGAGTTGGTTTTCTCCCTCCACCATGTGGCTTCAGGACACTGAACTCAGGTCATGAGGCTTGCCCTCAAGAGCTTTTTATTTTTTTTACCTAGCCACCATACAGGTCCACCCAGCCAGGGTTTTATCATGACTTGTTAAGGTTTCTCACTCACTGTCTGATTATTCAGTTTCTTTTCATCAAACTGTCACGAAGGGGGACAGTTTACTTTCACCCGCTACCTCACAGCACCAGGGCTTGAACCTGGGGTCTTGCCCATGAGGCCAGCATTCAGCCCTTTTAAATTTTTGTGATTTTAGGCAGGATCTTTCCTAAATTTCTCAGGCTGGCCTAGAACTCACTCTGCAGCCCCGGCTTGAGCTTGTAATCTTCCCTCAGCCTCCTGCATAGGTAGGGTGACATGCCACCTGTCCAGCTGACCTCTTGGGCCTTTGAGAACCTTCATCTTCCCATGGGCCAATGAAATACCATGTCCCAGGATGCTGGTCACAACTCATACGCGCGCTCTTACCTTGCCACCAAGAGAGACGATAACCTGAATGAACCTGCAGAGATGGAGGTGCTGGACGGACCATGCGTGGAAACAGAGACAGCTTGCCTGTGGGAAACAAAGCAGCAAGCAGAAGTAAGCAGCAGAGAAATGGCGGCCGCAGAGGCTGGGCACACAGAAGTCCCTTCTTGTTAAGGTTCTTCAGCCTTTGCTTGATGTGGGGTCTCAACTATTTCATGAGTCTCATGAGCTAACAGTTTCCCTCTGTGGCCTACACTCACTAACATGGGGCTTCTGGTGCGTGAGGCAGAAAAGCCTTGACCAGCGTAAGAGCGAATGCTGTTGGTAAGGGTTCTGCAGACACACTGACAAATACCGGGACAGCCGTTCACGTTAGCCTCCAGGGGCGAGTCTCTAGGCTGTGCTCTCCAGAAAGGGAAGAAGGATGGAAAGGTCTCAGGACAAATGTAAGACCAAACAGCTGAAGAAGAGGAAAGGCCTGCAGCCTGGCCTCTGGCTTCACGAGGGATGAGCTTCCTGGGAGCAGAACTCTGGAAGAGATGACAGCAATGGTCTTTCCATTGCTCTTTGCCATGCTTTTAGTGCGGCCCCATGTCTGCCCCTCAGCAGAGCCTCAGGATAGTGAAGGCCCACCCTCAGCACAGAGCGCCTCCATGCACAAAGGTTCTGACCCTCCCTGTGGGCAACCAAAGCAAATCAAGCCTCCTGAGACTGGAAACGTGAGAACCTGAACTCAGCCATGGGCTCTGCCCCGCCCCTTCAGTCCCTGCCCCGCCCCTTCAGTCCCCGGCCAGTTGCCTTATCTGCTGGGATTGTTTCTAAAATGCCTCCGGCTCTCACCTGTTGCCACTCCAGGCTAGATAGACAGTGGCCCAGAACCCTTCACTCCTGCAGTGCTTCTCAACCATGGGCCTTGGCTCCCACAGGGGTCGCATATCACATCTCCTGTGTATCAAATATTTACAGTAGGATTCATAACAGTAGCAAAGTTACGGTGATGAAGCAGCAAGGGGTGCTTTATGGCTGGGGTCACCCCAACGTGAGGAGCTGCATTAAAGTGCCGCGGCGTTAGGAAGGTTGAGAGCCACTGCAAGACAGTACATTTGCTTTCTAGCACAAACATCAGGTAGGCGCGGAAAGACAGAAAGGCATTCTCAGACCGTGTGATTCTTTTTCTCTTTCTTCCTCACAGATCTCTAGGTTCTGGGCCACAGCAGGGTGCTGGAAGAACTGCACTTGGTTAAGAGCTTTTGCTGTTCCTGCAGGGGCTCCCAGTTCAATTCCCCAGCATCCGAGCTGGAGCCCACATCTTTAACTCTACAACCATCTGTAACTCCAGCTCTAGGGAGGCCCGACCCTCCTGGCCTCACATGCCACACACCGCATACACTTATACATAGAATTTTAAATGACAAATCTTTAAAAACCCACCAACTTAATTGGATTATATTAAATATGTTTTCTGTAAAAAAAAAAAAAAAAAAAAGGCAGAAAGAGAACCATTATTTTTTTCTGACAGAAGCAGTGTCTATTAATAACAAATATAATTTTTTTTTTGTAAGCATGCTATGGCTCAGAAAGGTTTCCTTTAAATCGTATGGTTTGGGAACTTAATCCCAAATCATGTTAATTATATTTGGAAATGGAGCCTTGGAGAATTCGGATGAGATGAGCTCATGAGGGTGGGGCCCTCTCAATGCAATTAGTGGCTTTATAGGGAGGGAAAGAGCCTAGCCCAGCATGATCACTCAGTCTTGCCGTGTGACCGCGGCCTTCGTCATGTTATAACCTATCAGGAAGGCCTCACCAAATGCCCAGCAGATGCTGGTAGCGCCTTATTTGATTTCCAGAGCATGAACGGAGTAAATCCGTATTCTTTTATGAAGTGTGGGGCCTGTGGGATTCTGTTACAGAGAAAGAATCTAGACGGAGACCACAGGTTATCCCTGTAAGTGTGTATCGGGGTCTCAGCACATGCCTGCAGGTCAGGGGACAGCGCTGTTCTCGCCTCCCACCTTACGGGTTCTGGGGCTCAAATTCGGGTCACCGGGGGTGGGGGCAAGCACCTTTGCCCAGGAATGTCTTGTTGGCCCTGCCTGACTGTGGTGGTACAGAGTAACCGGTGTTTTAGAGCACCTGAATTTATTGAACCAATATTCTGGGATAGATAGACGGTTGGTTAGATTGACTTTGGGTACTAGCAGACTCAGGCATATATTTTATGCAAGCGTGTATGTTTTCCAGTGTTGGTGAGCAGCCAGCATCAATTCAGTGCAAGCATGGAGGTAGAGCCGGCATGCCCTTCACCGTCCGTTCATGCACCGGGCAAGCTCTTCCGGGTCACAGGGCACCGTCTGAGTCCTCTCAGCCATGCCCCCAGTGCTGCAGTCAGAACTGGATTGGTGTCTTCTACAAGTACAGCCATCTGGAAATGCAGTGAGAGCCTCCGGGAGGGACTTATGTCTGAGGTGGTGACAGGGTGGGCTGAGCAGGTGTCCCTCAGGCCTATCAGCCTCTTCCAGGCCTAGGAAAGGAGCAGGCACAGGGACACAGCGAAAGCCCCACAAATGAAGTTGCCAGGGTGCCCTGAAACTGAGAGGTGAGAGAATGTGTTCCATGTCGTATCCAGAACCACCCTCCCAGCTCTAAGAAATTTAGCCTGGAAGGTGAGTATATGACCTTCTGGAGCAAAGAGCAGGTAGGAAGCCCGGCTCTGTCCTATTCCCATCACTTTCCATCGCCGTTTCCTCATCTGAATGAGCACACAGATGGATACCTGTTCAAAAATGTTGCTGTGAATAATGAGTGGGGGAGGGGAGCTTTGGGAGGACGCCTAGACACAGTAGTGTGCCAGCCTGGCTTCACTTAGCTCTGAATAACTGTGACTGTGGCCCAAACAAAGTAGTAAAGATCGCTTAAAACACTGAATGACTTTTCGGCAACTTCATCACATGGTTCTCAAACATGAACTTTGGAGATGACAATGTGGCCCAGAGAAGCAAAATCCTGGGAAGTAGAGGGAGAGAGAATGTTGGCACCAGTAAGGCCAGATGGACCAGAACCCTCCACCCCTACGCCCCCAGGCCCCGAGAGCTAACGGGTCACAAGTCAGCGGCACCTGCCCCAGCAAACGCCACTCATCCAGCAGGCTGGCGAGCCTGAGGGTCTGGGTAGTGTCTGAATGCCACTGTGTCCTCCGTGCCTGGCACAGGGCGGTACTCCACCTGTGACTGATCCTGCTGACTGGCAACAGTGTCCTCTCCCCAAAGATCCAGCACAACCAGTTTGGACCAGTGCAGTGAGCAGCTGGGCCAGCAGCTGAGCTCCCCTCCCCCATGGCAGCCTTCCCAAGGACGTCTCCCTGGAGAGCACAGAGCCAGTTGCCAGGAGCAGCAAGGCGACCCTGGTTGCCTCCTATTTCTGCTTGCAGGGCAGAGGGTCATCCCCTGATAGTCAGCCCAGAGAGCTGCCTTGGACGTTAGCCAATAAGATGCAAGAGCTCACGCTGAGGGACAGCCCCTTGCAGGGTGCCTGGCTTCTTCTTCCTAGGATGACCCCCAATCACATGTGCTGGCCTCCCCTTCCAGTGCACCTGCTGATACACCTGTGTCTCAGGACACAGGCCTGATGGCTCAGCAGTCACCAAGACACCATATTCGTATGAGTGGGAGAGGTCGACTGCTCAGAACAACCGAAGAGCGGGGAGCCCCCAGGATCTGCCTTAGGCTAGAACCCCACGTGCCACGGGCAGAGATTTGGGGTTGGTTTGGTTTGGTTGGCATTTTCCCAGCTGGGGCACAGCGCACACCACCCGCTGATGTCCAGGCAAGCATGTTAACAAGTATTAACTTGTTTAATTAGAGCTCACTGGAGTGCATAGCACCACCTCTGCTTTTTACAGAGCAGGAAACCGAGGCACAGTAATTTGCTCAAGGCTTCACGGCTCCTAATAGGCATTGCCGATGTGCTCATAGTTTAAACAGAACATGAGCACACATACACATATTTTCCATGTATTTTACCTAGTTCTTATTTTATTTTACTTTTTGGTTTTTGAGATGAGGTCTTTCTCTGTAGCCCTGGGTGTCGTAGAACTCACGACAAAGCTGAATTGATCTCACAGAAATCTATCTGCCTCTGCTTCCCAAGCGCTGAGCTCAAAGGCAGGCATCAGTACGTATGGCTTTATTTATCGTGTTTTTTTTTTTAATTGTGGGGGGGTCTTTTTGAGACAAGGCCTCTCTCACATTTCACTTTTCACTGTAACTCTGCACACCAATTTCCTGTGGTTTTGTTTTGGAGATTGGAAGACTGAAGCACAGGTTAAACATGCTCAGGTCTGGTTAGCGAGTGGATAGTAACACAGGTCTGTCTATCTCCACCACGCCCCAACAAGCAGAGCACACTATAAAACCACAGGCAAATGCTCAGGGGGCCTAGGAAAGGACAAGGCATGACCACACAGACTGGAAGGGCAGATCAAACCAGCTGGAGGTGGCACTCGGGACCCAAAGGTACCCAGGTACCCAGGAGGCCCAGGTACAAAGCCTCTGATCACCTGCCCTATGGTTACCTCAGGCCACAGTGATTAGCCAGGCTGTGCATTTGATTAACATCTGATGGTGGTAAATCTAGACACTCTTGAGAGCAGAGCCTCGCCATGCTAGACACCAGCCCTGATGCAGACAAGGCTCAGATGGGAATTCCAAAGTTTTCCAGACCTCCCCACTCACTTCCTGGGACATCTTGTCTCATTTCTTTGTCTTGTTCTTCCCTTTCTCTCTCCCTCTCTCTCTCCCTCTTCCTCTTCCCCTCTGTCTCCATCTCTCCATCTCCCTTTCTTTCTTTTTCTCTTCCTTCTTCTCCTCTCCTCTTCCCGCAGGGTTTTCTGCCCAGCTTCCAGCTATTTTCAGCTCACAGTTACAATTTTAGGACATGCCAACTCCATGATAAAGGTCTGCCTTGCATGTAGAATGCCCTAGGTTCAACCTCCAGTATTGCAGAAGTGAAAAATAAAAAAACTGAAAGACGGCTATAATCTGAGATCACAGACCTGGAAGGAGCCTTCAAGATGGCTCAGTGTCCCTCTGTCTGCTTTAAGGCTGCAGAAACCAACAGCATCCCCTCTGCGCTGTTCCTTTTTTTTTCCTTGCCTAGGGGAGATTTGCCCTTGTTAATGGGACTGAATGATCAGCTAGAGCACAAACGCCTTGGCATTTACCTGGACTCACACAACAGTGGCAGTCCAGAAGCTGCCCCTTGAAGGCAGCGTGTCCACCTCACTGACCTCAGAGACCCTGTCCCATCTTTTCCAGAAGGCCTGGCAACACAGAGCAAGTGGGATCTGATCAGGTGTCTTTCCTCATGAAAAGCAGGAATGGTCAATGCCTTGGGGAACTCAGACATTTCAGAAAGTAGGAGGCTAGGGTGGGACCTGAGGCCCAGAGAAGCTGCAGGCCTGGGAGGTCTGGGGCCCGCAGGAAGGCAGGCCTTGCAGGTTGGAACCTGACCACGCTTTGACTGGCTACGGGACTGTGACCAGCTACAGGGCTTGGCATCCCCAGGCTGTCTGTCATATGGGTGCCTCCCACATGAAAGAGGAAGCAAATGATGGCCATAAAATGATTACACTTTAGGATGATCTTTCTCTTCCTTTGTAGGCTCTCGTTCATCTCCTGTTTTCCTTCAGACAAGGAAGGTGAGGTTTGACCTGGAGGGCAGAAGCACCTACTGAGCCCAGGGACTCCCATCCCATCCCAGCAGTGGCTAAGGCCCAAAGCTCCCTGGATGAAGATTTTGCTACAGCTCCAGCAGGCACCACAGGACACCGGTGATCCCAGACCCACACCAGTCATTTCTTAGTAGAGGTTAACAGCACACAGTGATTAAGTGTCCACTAAGTGCCAGGTCTGCGCGTGAGCACTCTGTGTACATTACCTAACAAGCCAGGTGTGTTATTATCCCGTTCCAGAGACCCAAAAATCACTGTAAGAGATTAGGTCACTGACCCAAGGCTCCACCAAATGATGAATTCCGCAAGACTGCCCAATTACTGACACCCAGCAGGAGCCAGAACCGGGAAGATGTTCGGTAGTCCTTAGCGGGGATGTAACTCAGTGACAGGGCGCTTTCCCGGCATGTGAGAGGCCTGCACTGGATGAGTGGGGAATCTGAGAGGACTCCCTCCGCAGGCCAGCCAGAGGCGCCGGGGTCATCCAGAGCATCCTGAGCCTTCCCCTCTCTGTTTACGGGAACTGTCTAGCTGCTCTGTGGGTGTGTGCACCAGTCACTAATTCCGGAAGATGTGTGAATGCTGCACAGAATCATGACCAAGGCCGGTGAGTCACACGCCCCATGTGGAGGCACAGCATACTGTCCATCAGGATGAACCAGAAGTCGCTCCCTCTGCCCCGTGAGCTCTCTGGGAAGGAGCGTCAGGGTCACAGCAGGCCTCTGGATGCCCCACACTCTAAACCGGAGACCTCCTGGAGAGGTCAGTCCCTCCCCACCGGTGTCACTGGGAGCCTGGGGGGTGGGCAGTGCCCACTTCTGCCTCGCTTGGCCTCTCTGGGCAGCTATCTGAAGAGCTGCCACCAGGAAACTAGTTAGCTTCTAACGAAGGCTGTGCCTCAGCTTGCCCTCAGAGAGAACTTAAACATCAGGGCCCCCAGAGAGGAAACACTGGTGTAAAGCCACACACAGGCGCAAAGAGCTGGGGCAAAAAGAAAGCAGAGCTGAAGGGGGTGAAACAGCAGTGGAAGTGGGTGGTTCTCCATCACAGACTCCCAAGTATTTAAAACTGACCTGCTGACTCCCATTCAAACCGTGGGCTGCTCGGTTCCTCTGGTTGACCATGTGAAGTAGCTGACATTTCATTTCTGCCGCTCTAACCTGGGCGCTACATAGAGACAAGAGAAAACCCAACCAGGTCACTGTACCTGCTAACAACACTGATCAGTTTTGACAAGCATGGCGACACCGTTGCTCAGTGGAGACTCATTCCCCAGATGGAGGGGGTCACCACTGCAGCACCCCTCTTTCAGAGGGAATAGAAAGCCGAGGGCATCTGGGAGTATGAGCAGATCAAGGACATTCCAAACAGTAATTCCCAGCCCCAAGTTCCCCCAGAGGAGCATTGCTCTGGACCCAACTAGATAAAGCAGGTGTAAAACTAGAGAAACGTGCTAAAAACAAACAAACAAAAAACAAAAACAAAATTCTGAAGGTTGACCAGATGGCTCCGTGGGTAAAGGCCCCTATCCCCAAACTTGATGATCTGAGTTTAACTGCTGGGATCAACATAGAATGGTAGAGGGAGAACGCAAACTCCTGCATGTTGTCCTTACACAATAAGCATGTAGAAACTTTCCTCTTTAACAGCGCTGATTGAGTAGACTTCAGATAACAAAGGACTGTGACGGGGAAGGCCTGCTTTGAGCCTCTAGTGCTGCTGAGAGCAGAATTTGGCAAAATGGCCTCAAAATGAAAGGGTTTTGACTCACTAAGAACTCCAAAAAGTGGAGAAAGCTGCTAAGCAAAACACCTTTTCAGCGGTTAAGAGATTTGAATGTGTGTGTGTCTACATTTTGTTTTTTACATAAAAAAAATGTAGTGTATGTTTATTGTACAAGACATGGGTCCCTTGATGACTTTTCTAATCCGATCTTGCACAGTGAATCCTTCCCCCATTATGTCTTTCCTCCCACTAGCTTTTCTCTTTCCATGTCGGCTCCCTCATTGACTAGAACGGTTTTGAGACATAGCCTACCTTGCTGCAGAGAGGCGGGGCAAGCCCTCCCAGCCCTGAGGTGTGGCACAGCATGCTCTGAGGCCTGCTCTCATCTATGCAGAAGACTCTCCTTGGTAACCCAGTTCCCAGATCAACACCTGAGCCCTACAGACAGCACCAGCCTCCAACATTGCAGTCTCGCCAGTGTTGATGAACCTCTCCTTGTAAGAAGTCACCCCGCCTTCTGCAGAGGGCCCTGGCACTGAGGGAACTGAGGCAGGATGGTGTTGCTTCCAAGCAGTGGCGTGAGCAGCAGATACTTGTTTCCTCATAGTTCTGGAAGAAGTGTCTGGCTAGTTTTGTCAGCTTGACACTATCTAGAACCATCTGGGAAGAGGAACCTCCATCAGATTGCCTGTGGGGCGTTTTCTTAATTAATGGTTGGTGTGGAAGGGCCCACTGTGGGCAGGGCCATCCCTGGGCAGGGGGTCCTGGGCAAAAGCAGCTCTCCTCCATGACTGCTGCTTCCGTTGCTGCCTCCAGGTTCCTATCCTGACTTCCCTCAAAGGTGGGCTGTGACGTGGAATTAGAAGCCAAATAAACCCTTTCCACTTCAAGATTCTTCTGGCCAGAAAGTTTTAGCATGGAATATAAAGCAAGCTAAGGCAAGGTGCCTGCAGATCCAGTCCTTTTCAAGGACTTTCTAATTGGATTATGGGTGGTTAGCTTTTTGCAATGCCTTCCTGAGACTGTCCTTGTGTGCACCCATGGGGAGTGACAGGTCTACTTATGAACACAAGCACCATCGGAGTACTACCCCAGACACATGTAAACCTGGTCCTAAATGCCATCATGCTTCGGAGTAGAACTTTAGGGTGTGTGTGTGTGTGTGTGTGTGTGTGTGTGTGTATGTGTAAAAGGGCCCTCAGAAAACAGACTAGTCTCAACCCCACCTTTGAATTCCTGACCCTCCTGACCCCACCTGCCAATTCCTGGGATCACATATTACATGCACCACCTTGCCTGGCTCTGAACTTGTGAACTTTGGGCACACAAACACTCACTCCATAGTGACTATTAAAGTAACAGACTTCAGAGACTCAATTTTCTAGCCCGAATTCCTTTCTTAAGATCTTCTTTTTTCTTTTGTTTTTTTGAGACAAGGTTTTTCTGTGTAGCCTTGGCTATCCTGGACTCACTTTGTAGACCAGGCCGGCCTTGAACTCACAGCAATCCACCTGCCTCTGCCTCCCTGAGTGACTGAGATCATAGGCGTGCGCCACCACGCCTGGCTCAGATCTTATTTTCTTAATACAGTTTGAGGGTGCTTGCTTCACATTTGTCATATGACTTACTGGGAAGATTCACATCTGTTTCTAATCGTGATTCACAAAGACACCAAGAGGCTTAAGAAGAGATTCTGTTAAGGCCAGACTTGGTGAGCCACTGAGTTTATTGAAGTTTCTGACAGGAGCATGGATGACTGAACGGCAGCTACCCTACTGAGGCATCCCCACATCTGTCAGTCCACGGAGCCTTCCTTCCATCCCTCTCCCTCCAGGAGGGAACACTATGGGTCCAGGCTCACAGGGTCTCCTGAGCACATCCCAGCTGTTCTGCTTCAAGGAGACAATGGTCCTGCCAGCCCAGAGGGGACAGCTACTCAGCAATTTCATGCAAATGGAAGTATTTTACTTGTGCATCATTATAATCAGTAGTCCCGTGGCGATGCAGCGCGTTGCTCTCTGGGGCCTCTTACGCCACCATTTCTGATGGGCTGGATCCCTGGTCAGGTCAAAAAGCAGCACACTGAGAACCCCCAGTATGGAGAAGCGGAGGGACTCCAGAGTTAGAATGACCTGGTTAAAACCTGGTTTTAAGGGCTTTCATGCCCATGACATTTCCGAACTTGGTTTCATCATCTATAGAATGAAGTGGCCAGAGAGGCAGCTCAGCCAGTAAAGCAGTCACCTTGGAAGCACCGGACCTGAGTTCAATCCTCAGTAAATCAGAACAGGAACTCAGACAGAGTAGGATCCTGGATGCTGAGGCAGAGGCCATGGAGGGGGCTGCTCACTGGCTTGCTCCCTGCTTTCTTAGGGAACGCAGGACCCCCAGCCCATCGTGACACCACCGCAATGGGCTGGGCCCTCCCCCATCAATCACTTAATTTAAAAATGCCTTACAGCCAGATCCTATGGAGGCATCTTCTCAGTTGAGGCTTTCTCTTTTAGACGTGTCAAGTTGACACAAAGCTGGTCTGCACGACTCCTCTCCACAACTTGCTCTCACCCTCCTGAGATTAAAGGATCTCAGTTAGCCAGGCACTGTGGCCTATGTCACCCATCCCAGCACCCCAGATTCGAAAGCAGGTGGATCTCTATGAGTTAGAAGCCAGGTCTGCATGGTGAGTTCCAAGCCAGCCAGAGCAGCATAGTGAGAGCCTGTCTCAAACAAACACGTCTCATCCTTGAACTATCACCGGATGTGGCCAACACTGGAACTGCTGGGGCACCTGCCTCACTCCCAAAGAACTCCTCCAGGGTCCGGAGCACCTGAAAACACTTGCAATGAAACGTAGGCCTTGAATTCAAGGAGGCCAGTCGCCTTCCTCTCCCCCTGGGCCTCACCACCCCACCCTAGCAAGCACTGATCTCCACTTGAACTTTGGGAGCGACCCACTGCCTTCTCCAGACGTGATTCTTCAACCCTGAGCACACACACTGTATTACCCTGCCAGCGGGATCTGTCTATGGATGGCAGCGGCCACAGGAACTAAACCTGCACAGGAAGTGTGGCGAGCGTGTGTGAGCATGAGAGTACGCATGTGTGCGAGCATGTATGCTTTCCCCGTCTTCCGCTTTAGTATTCCGCCTGGGTCGAGCCTGTGGCACTCCTGTTTAGGCTGACCCTCCACACTCAGCTCTCTGACACACATGCCAGTCTTCTCCAGAAGTCTTCTCACAGACATCCCCGGAAGAACGCTTCACCGATTTTCTAGGCGTCCCTCAGTCCAGTGAAGCTGACCACCACACACAATCAGCCTTCATTTCCCTGTGTTTTCCAAATTGTTCTTTGGAGACAGGGTCTCGTGAATCCTGGCTGGCCTTGGACTTGTTATATAGCCACAAGTGACCTTAACCTATTTTCTGTAACCCTGGATGACGTGAGGTATGCTTTGTAGACCAGGATGGCTTTGAACTCACAGGTATCCAGCTGTTTCTGCTTCCGGAAGGCTGGGATTAACGGTGTTGGATGCTTCAACTTCTGACCCCCTGCCCTCCATCTCCTAAAGGCTGGCGTTACACTGGTGTGCTCCCACACCTGGCTCATGCACCCCGCCTGCTGAGCCTCGGCCCCTCCCCGAATTTCAGCTTTCATTTCTGCTGCCAGCCACCTGTACCTTGAAACAAGCCCAGACTTCTGGGGTGAGTCACCTGTACCTCCCCAGAACAGAAAGGTACGTCTGTGTTAGTCACGTTTGCAGCTGTGACAAACCTCCTGACAGGGACAACTTGAGGGAGCCCTCCAAGGCCTCTGTCCTTCATGCAGGGGGAACAAGATGGGCAGTGGGAGTGTGCAGCCCACGCTGCCCACATTACGACGAGCTAGGAAGGAGAACAAAGAGAGAGTCAGGACTCAATCCGTAGTTCCCACAGGGCCTCTCCCAGTGACAGCCTCTTCCAGCCAGTCCCCTAGAACTGCCAGCTGGAGACCAAGTATTCAAAGCACGAGGGGAGAAGGAGCAAGGATTTCCGACTCAAACCATGCTAGTGTTGTCCCTACCCTGCCTCTGTGGTCCTAACTATTCCTAGTGACATCAAAATCTGTTGTCTTTTGTGATGGCTGCTCTTGGTTCTCAACTTGACCACATCTGGAATTAACCAAAACCCAAGTGACTGGACACATCTAATAGGACATTTTTGATTTGCTTTGCTTTTGTCTTTCAAGGCGGAGTTTCTCTGTCTAGCCTGGCTGGAACTCACTCTGTAGACCAGACTGGCTTTGAACTCAGAAATCCACCTTCTTCCCGAGTGCTGGGACTAAAGGTGTGTACTGCCACAACCAGCCGAGGGATTTTTCTATTCATGAAATCATTTGAAGCGGGAAAACCCACTCTTCATCTGAATCTTTAAGGTGGGAGACAAACCTTTAATTCAGCTCTTTTGAGGCGTGAAGATCCATTTTTACTCTGAACCACACCTTCTGCTGCACCCTATTTATAGCACATGGAAGAAGGAAGCGGTCCTTCTTTGCCTGCTTGCTTGCACCCTCCCTAGAAAGTCAAATTCTTCACTGGCGTTTACTGCTTTTTCAGGATCCAGCCACACGATGAAGACCAGCTGAGACATCAGCCTTGTGGATTGAACAACTACTGGATTCTTGGATTCTGTTCATAGGCAGCCATTGCTGGATTAGCTGGACCACAGCCTGTAAGTCATTCTAATAAACCCCATTGTGTATGTGCATGTGTGTTCATTCTATAAATAATTCTAGAGAACCCCAACTAATACATCTTCTATGTATGGAAGGCTCACATCCCTAAAGCTCTCTACCTCATTCCCTTCAGCTATTGTTCTTAAACCACATGAGTGTCTTGGTCTGTTGAGAAAGAAAGGCCTTGAGCCCAGCTTCACTTTTAGTCAATCATTCAAGCATCTCTTTTAGGAAGCTTCCTATCTCTCTCCCAAGCCAAGCAAGACCAGGAACTTCTCCAGTGTTTTAATGTTCTCTCTCTCTCTTCCTTATTCCCAGATTTTTCTGAGTTCCAAGAGGGCTGAGGATATGTTATTAATTTCTGTATTCTTAGCACTTAGCACTGAGTTATGTTAAAGATATAACAAGCATATTAAAAGAGGAAAGAAAAAAAGGAAGGGAAAAAGGGAGGGATGAAGGAAAAAAAAATCCAAGCAGGATGGTGCATGTCTATAATCCCAATACCCAGGAGGCTGAGGCAGAAATATTAGGAGTTCAAAGCTAGCCTGAACTATATAGCAAAACAAGCATACAAGCAAACACACACACACACACACACACACACACACACACACACACACACACGGTGAGGAATTAGAATCCTGGGGAAAAGGATATAGCAGCATGCTGAATCTATTTCTCTAGACCTCCCAATCACTCTGAATAGCATCTCTCAAATCTATTCTCCTCTGTGGTTGATCTTTCAGCTTCACTTCCCTAGTATTAATATAAAAATAGAATGCATTTACATGGATTCGTAAAAACCACTGGCTAAGTCACCATCATGGCTCTTGGAGCCCTGGGCTGTCAGCAAGCTTGTAAATGCTCCTACTGACAGCAAGGCATAAAACCATCACTGAACACAAACACTGGCCTTTTTCCTGGTCACAGATACACACTCCATTCCACACCCAAGGTCACTCACTTCTTGTAAACACAAGCTCTCCACAGCAGCCAAAATTTTCCACACACCTTCAAGGAAGAGAACCAAAAAGTTCTTAGTAATTAATCCCCTGATGCTAATCACTTTATGGTCATCTCCACAAATGGAGAGGGACAGGGGCCCAGAAAAATACACAGAAGAACAAGAAAGTCAGGAGATATCCGTGGCGTGCACACACAGACCCTGCAGTGACACTCCCTAGCCACGCTGTGCTCAGATTAATAATTAAATGGCTGTGTGTATTTTGACTAGGAGCCAATATCTGAGCAAGGCGAGGTGACAGGGAAACACGGTGACAAGGGTAGGCAGGAATGAGAATTGGCCATGCAGGCAGTCCAGGGCTGTGCATGCATTGCCTCTAGTGTTCTGATTTTTTTCTTTTGAGAAAAGGTCTTTTTTGTAGTCTAGACTGACCTCAAACCCGTGACCCCTCTGAGTGAGCTTACTGAGTGCTGGGGTGACAGGTGTGTACCCAACATTCAGCTAGTGTTCTCAAAATGTTTTAGCTCCTCATTTGACCCTGACCTGAGGTTTGAACGGGTGCTGCCTGCGTCTGGAGGGCTATGCCCACGGCTCTGAGACCTGCTGCTGAGAGTCGTCTCCCTTCTGTGGCCCACACCTGTTTGAGAGGCCAGCGCTCTCTGCAGTGTGCACGTTTCTCTTGATTCGTTTTGTGCTCACACATTTCAGTGTTGTGCATAGGCTCTAGTGGGGGTCAACCAGAATGTGACTGGAGGAGAAGACAGTCCAGTGTGGGTCCCTATTTCGGGCAGAGTATTAAAGTGGAGTCTGGGTATCCCAGGGAGGAGCTTGTGTGAGAAGAAGGGATTGCTGCTCTATATTAACTGTCAGCATGACAAGACCTAGAGTCACTGCCTTAGTTACTTTAAAAACAAAACAAAACCAAAAAACAACAGGATTGCTCTAGATAGCCCTGGCTGTCCTGGAATTACTATGTAGACCAGGCTGGCCTCGAACTCACAGACATCTATCTGCCTGCCTCTGCCTCTGCCTCCACCTCTGCCTTTCAGTTCCAAGAGCTAAGAGTCCAGCATGGTGGGGACCATGGCAGCAGGCAGCAGGCCTCTGGAGCAGGCAGCTGGAAGCCTCCATCTTCACTCAAACGCTGGACTCAGAGAGGGTGTATGGATTCAGGCGAGGTTCTAACTCTCCAAGCCCACCCCTGATGACACACTTCCCCCAGGGAGAGCGAGGCCTCTGGTGCGCCTGGGAGGGACATGAGTGCATCTGAGGTGGGGGGTGCGAGGCTGCAGGAAGAGCATCTGCCCGGATCCTGACTGCAGCTGGGTGACCAGCACCTTCCTCGCCAGGGTGGACTGCAAGGCCAAGGCAGGCCTGCGCCAAAACACACACTTGGCCCCTCAGGCTGCGCATGAGTTTTGTCACAGCAAGGGGCAAGGTGACTAACACAGTACCTGTAGGTGAAGCCCGCTCCACAGCAGGGAGCCACACTCCTCAGATCAAGGTGGTGTGGAGGGGGGTCCCTGAGCTTAGAGCGCCTCCCTTTCTACCTACCTCTTTCCATCCACATTAAATTATTATTGTTGTTGTTTGAGGCAGGGTTTCTCTGAGTAGCCTTGGCTGTCCTGGCTGTCCTCACTTTGTAGACCAGGCTGGCCTCAAACTCACAGCAATCCACCTGTCTCTGCCTCCCTGGGTGCTGGGATTACAGACCTGCATCATCACACCCGGATTAATTTTTTTTTTTTTTTTTTTTGAGGCAGGGTCTTGTGTAACTCTGGCCAACCCCAACCTTTCTGTATAGCAGAGGATGACCTTGAACTTCTGATCCTCCTGTCTCTGTCTCCCAAGCCCCGAGATTTACAGGTGTGTGCTGCCATGGCTGCCCCTCCTGCGTCTTTTATTGACAACCTTCATATTAGGTGCAAATACAGGGCATATAAAACAAACAAGAAGACGTCAAGTAATGGAGTAAAACTAATTAACAACCAACAAGTTCAATAACCCGGCTGTGCACCTGCGTCCGGGGCCTCAATGAGGCGTCGCAGGCAGAGGCTGGAGCAGCTGAATCAGCAACAGCACCGGCCTCCGAGCGCTGCGCTCTGTGATGGCAGAGCAGACCCACATTGGATAAGCCCAGCAGAAGGGTGTTGATTAAAACAGGCCTGGCCGTTAGCCGGTGCTAGCCTTGAACTCGCTTGGTAGCCAAGGCTGGCTTCAAACTTGCAATCCTCCCGTCTTAGTCTCCAAGCACTCATATTACAGACAGCACATCTGGTTTTGGCTGGCTCTTGTTTGAGAAAATACTAATCTTTTAGAAGACGTTGCTGAATGCTACAGGAAAGGGTTACACAGCCTGAGAACCGGTGAAGTTAGGTTGCTGGTGTTGGCTTCTTAAAGCATAGGAAAGCCAACAGGCAGGAGAACGTCTCCATCTCCAAGGGATGTGCATTCATGTGTTTTAATTGACTTCTACACCTCACATGGAAATGCATCAGAAAAATAGATATGATAAAATGTGAGCAATTATATCACTCAACTGAGGGGTATATGGTCCTTTATACAGTTATTTCTACTGCACATCTGCATTTTTTCATAATAAGACATTTTTCTGGGCATGATAGCCCACATCTACAATCCCGGAATTTGGAATACTGAGGAATGGAAGACGTGTCGTTCCGGGATAGCCTGGGCTACATAGCATGAGGCTGCTTCAGCAGACTGAACAACAAAAACAGAAGCTAGACAAAACCAAAACGAAATGTTCTCTCTACTTCAAGCTCTTATACAGAGGCCTTTGGTGAACAACGCCTTCTAGACTGGCAGACAATGATCGCAGATAAGTAGGCCTGGCGATGCTGAGTGCGGATATGCATTTTCTTCTTCAGTCCCCATGGCAACACTGCCACACATACGGGCTTTCCTTCCAGAACAGAGATTGAAGCCTGGTAAGGTAAAGAAGTTTATCCCAAGTCACCGGGTCGGGCCTTGATCTGGCTCTGTGCTGCCCACTCTTAACCATCAGCCTCTGTCCATAGCCACTCGGAAAAACCTTGAAAGTTAACGTCCGGTGAAATCCTTGTGATGAAGGGCATCTGTGCTGTGAGTAAGAAAACCGGCACAAAAGCCTCTCTGCTGAGACAGGGAGAAGAAAACCCCATTGCTGCCAGGAAAGACAGGGCCAGGTGAGTGAAGGCAAGAGTGTGGCAAGAGGACCTGGAGGACACACAGGTGAAGGGGCTGTGCCCTGTGGGCCTTCAGCTGCTCGAGGCAAATCGAAGCCTGCAGCAGACCTTTCTGAAAACAGCAGCAGGCAGACTGGCTTTTCTGTTAGCAGGAAGGTCGCATCTGCCGGGGCTGTTCCATGCCATGGAGTCACAGCTGAAGTGTGTGTGTGTGTGGGGGGGGTGTCTTCCCTCCAGAGGTGGCAGGCACAGGGAGACAGCTCCACCCTGTCACCGCTAGTGGTCCAAGCAGCTATCTCAATCTTCAGGAAACTAGTCTCAGGTGAAACTAAATCCTCAGTTTCAGAGTAGGAGAGACCAAGATGGGCCAGTGTGCAGCAGAGATGTGCGCCTGTTAAAGGAGCGTGTACCAGAAGCACAGGGTGAGGCATTAGGAGCCGAGGGTGTGCCTGAGAGCTTTGAGAGAGTCACACTCCGCTGTCTTCACCGCAGCCACAGCTGTGGCCATGAATTCTGTTCTGGGTGTTGTTCGCCTTCAAAGGGTTGATAAGAAGCCCAGGGCCACAGGGCAAATCCTGTTGGCTCCAGGCAGGATTGTAGTGGATAACATAGGGGTCACAGGAAGGCAGGCTGTCTCCACTGTAAATGAGGTCATTGATCCTGTTTGAAGTTTCCAGAACACATCTGGGAAAGCAGCGAGGTCTTACCCAGGGCCTAAAGCCTGGTGTTCACTGTTATTGTCACAAAACTATCTAAGTATGGAAGGACCCTGCCTCTATGTTGGGACCTTCTTAAAAATTGGGTGGAAATTCTGGCTTCTCAGTTGATGAGGATTCAACCAGACTCTGGATGAGGGAGTCCTTTCCCTTCTTGTGGCCTTTCCTTCCTTCCTTCCTTCCTTCCTTCCTTCCTTCCTTCCTTCCTTCCTTCCTTCCTTTTCTCTTCCTCCTCCTCCTTCTTCATCTTATCTTATTTTTTTTTTCTTTTTAGATAGGCTTTCTCTATTTGTCCCTGGTTGACCTAGAGTCTACTATTTGGACCAGGTTTGAACTCACAGAAATTCTCCTGCCTCTGTCTCCTGGGCACTGCAATTGTGTGTGTGTGTGTGTGTGTGTGTGTGTGTGTGTGTGTGTGTGTGTGTGTGTGTGTGT
>NW_026590859.1:3303810-3368133 GCF_907164565.1 Psammomys obesus | reverse complement strand
TGTGTGTGTGTGTGTGTGTGTGTGTGTGTGTGTGTGTGTGTGTGTGTTTTATTACTTTTAAAAGATTCGGGCTAGAGAGTTGGCTCAGTGGTTAATAACTTTTTGTTGCAAAGGACCCAGGTTGGATTCCCAGTACCCATGTGGAAGCTCACCATCTCCTCAAGATGTGTGCTGCAGACACACACGAAGGCAAAACACTCGTACACATAAAATAAATCTAACCAGAATTCTTAGAAAGAGTTATTTGTTTTAATTTTATATGTATGAGTGTTTGTGAAACACATACATGCCTGGTGCCTGAAGACACCAGAAAGGGGAGGGGTCCTCTGGAGCTGGGGTTACAGATATCTGTGAGCTGCCATGTGGGAGCTGGGAACCGAACCCAGGTCCTCTGCAGGAGCAGAGAGCGCTCTTAACCACCGAGCCATCTCTCCAGCTCCCCCTTTGAGTGTTCCATACATGTACATAGTGTATTTTGATCATCTTCACCCTCATCGCCTCTCCTTTCCTTTCCTGGAAACTCTTCAGTGTCTCAGAAATTTTCCCATCTTGCTATGCTGCCTCATTCAAAAAGGTGCTTAATCAAGGCCTCTTTGTGTCTGACTGAGGTTCCGTTTCTGACCCAGCGTGCAATTTAAGGAAGTGTGCTGTCCTGTGCCCTCTCTCCTGGTCCCCTTTACCACCTGAGCAGAGAGAGCAGAAGGCAGGCTGTGCCTAGCCAGTTGGCCTTTGCAGGAATTTCCTCCAAGACCATGGCCTTCGCTGGCCTCTGCTCTGGCCTCTTGATTAATGAGCCCATGCCCACAGCTCAAGCTCCTGCCAGACAGGAGGCCAATCTTGTAATCACCCGGGGTCAAGCCCTGCTTTTCTCAGTATGTAAGAACTGCAGAGATTGTGTAAGAAGTCAGAAAGACGTGAACACTCCAGCGAGTCTCTGAGGGACTGCGCGTTAGGGCAGAAGTTCCCCCAGCGGCCTTTCCTCCCAGCCAGCTTCTCTTGCAAACCCTTTGGGAAGTGGGCTGATCTGGCAAGTGGCATTCCTGGGCATTTGTGCAGCCAGTCGAAGGTCTCCTCATGTGGAACTGGATGTTTGCTCCTTTGAGCAGCCACTCACGTCACCAAATCTCAGATATTTCCAGAAAACTCAGTGTATTCTTGCAAGCACAGACCTCCGCCATTGCTGGAGCCCAGGGAACGCCCTTGGAAGCTGGTCTCAGAAGGCAAAAGTCCGGCTGTTTGTGGTGCCCAGTGTTGGTGATCCCAATGCTAGGGGTGCAGAGGCAGGAGGATCAAGTCTGAGGCCCCAGGGTCTACAAAGATAGGCCGTGTCTCAGAACTAAGAAGTCAGAGTCTACGATGGTGCCTACTGTGCGGACTCCATCCTGACACGGATGGAAGGAAACTTCTCCCAACCTCAAAAGTTACAGAAACACCAGCCATTTTACCAGCCCTAAAACAGAAAGCGCTTCCTGGAGGAAGAGGGAGTGGGGGAATGGGAAACTGTTGTTGAGGTAAGTGGCTCCAAGGGACATTTTTCACAAATGTCTCCCTAGCCCCAAATGACACGCCCATCTTCAATCTTGCTTGACACTACACAGCTTTGACATGAGCTGCTGATAACAGGTCCTTGTTTAAAAGTCTCTGCTCCTTGCCCCAACTAATCCACTATCCATCCTCAACTAAGTCAAATAAACCACCACCCTCCTTAACTAACCCATCATCCATCCCTTACTAAGCCACTATCCTCCCTTAACGAACCCTCTGTGCCCCCTTTACTCCCCCATCTCCTCTTGTCTGGTCTCCCTTCCTCCGGCCTCTCTGAGCAGCAAGCTCCCCTCTCCCGGTGACTGTCCCTTGGAAGCACCTTATGCTCCTCTGCTGCCTACACCACCTCTGGCTCCTCTCAGCCCGGCAGGGTGTCATGCACACCGAGCACAGCCCAGGCCCAGCTGATCTCTGTCCTTCCTGCTTGGCTCGGATTTATCCTCTGCCACAGGCTTGTACATCCTTTGTTCCTGTCAGCAGGCTTCCCAAATTCACACCCGTCCCATCCCAGCAGCATCTGTCTGTCCATCTTGGTCCTTCGCCTTTGCTAGTTGCTCCTTTGGTGATTGTCAGCTTGACCAGATTTAGAATCACCATGGGAGCGGTCTCTGGGTGTGTCTGAGGCTGTTTTTCCTTTTCAGAGAGGTTTACTGAGAAAGGAAGGCCTAGCCTGAGTTGAGGAGCTACTCTCTGCAAGCTACGGTCCTGGCCTGAAAAGGAGAAAACAAGGGGATCCCAGCATTCCTCTCGCAGCCCCCTGACTGTGGATGCAAAGCCCGCTGTGGCGACTTCCCCTCCAGCCCTGCATCATGGCCCCTCAGAGAGTGAGCCAGGTGAACCTTCCTTCTGCTTCTGTGTTGGAACAATGAACCCATCATGGACTCTGAGCCTCGAGTGCAGCGTGCCCGGAGTGCCCAGCTCCCCATGCACCCTCATCACCCCTGCTTCTGCCCTGCACAGACATACACGGTGCCCACGGGTTGCTGGAGGCCTGATCTGTCTGTGTCTGCTGTCTAACTACCTCAACCTGAAGCCTTCATCTTGTTCTCCGTTCATCACCCAGTGCCCTGCACCCAGAAGATGCTCTGTCGTCTGAATCCAACAGCCTGAAAGGCCAGACTCGCATTCTGCCTTTCCAGCTGTCTACTATTTTAAAATCAAGTCAGACACGAAACTTCTGTCTCACTGAAAAAAATTTTTTTTCTAGAGTTTAAAGTTTTTGCTGAGGTCAATTAAACTGACTCCCTTTTTTCATTAGTCTTTGGTGGCTTAAATGTTGTTGACTAATTAATTAATTTTTCATTAATTAGTTGTTGACATCAAAATAATTAAGATATAAATAGTAATTGCTTTCAAAATTCTTAGTTTACAAAACAAAAATCTGTAAACCTTACTTCATCTGTACCTACTTATAGGTCTGATTTCTTTTCTCCAAGACAGGGCTTCTCTATATAGCTCTGGGCGTCCTAGAACTCGCTTTGTAGAGCAGGCTGGCCTCAAACTCATAGAGATCCACCTACCTCTGCCTCTCAAGTGCTGGGACTAAAGGAGTGCGCCTAGCTACAGGTCTCAAGTCTTTAGAAGATGAAGCTGGTACGCTTGGGAGATGCAGGATATAACGGCCTGTGGATGAAGAGGCTCTGGCCTTGCCCTGGCCGTTTCCTCTTTGCCCATTCTTCTGCATGGTCTCCCCCTTGAATGGGGTCAGAGGCAACCCCAGGCTTGTACACCCAAGTCCTTTCAGGTCCTTTACAGAACCCTGACCTTTGCTCCTCGGTGTGAGGTGGAGTTAATGGTCAGCTTGAGAGACTCCCCAGGAGGTGAGCCTCTGGACAGGCACTCGGAGTGTCTAGTTTGTCGGTGTGGGAAGACTACTCCCTGGCCAGAGAACCCTGGGATGTACAAAATGGAGACGGCCCGCTGAGCAGCCGGTCGCCCTCCGTTCCTGTGGGTGTGCTGTGAGCAGCTGCTTCAAGCTCCCGCCGCTTTGACGCTCCTGCCATGACGTAGGGTCCCCTTAAACTCTTTCCAGGGTATCGTGCCATAGCAACAGGAAAGGAGAGCAGGCCACGGTGGCGCTCAGCGAGGAGGCCTGTAGCTCCAACCTGCTGTGACCTGGTGGCCCTAAGGGAAAGCATTATCTACACTGGATCTTATCTACATTATCTACACTGGATACTGGAGAACTCCCCCTCCCTCCCCCACCCCGCCAGGGTTTCAGGAATCCTGAAATGCACATCTAGGAAAGGAGACAGACACAGAGAAGACTCTCCTTGGCCTTCTGCCACGTTGTCATCACCTATCTGAAGTGTCTCTGCCCAGAGGCCTTTGGTTAGGAAGGCTGCCTGCAGGAGGTCCCCAGCACCCAGGTAGAACACAACATTCAAAATGGCCCTGAGGTTGGAGCCACCAGCAAAGCAGCCGGCACCTTCAACTATCAACTCTCTCTTCACATCTAGTCCCAACCATTCTTTAAAAACTAACCCCTAAGACCTTGGCAGGAGGCCAAGAGTTTTGTTCCCAGTAGGAAAGAGGCCAGATGCACCGTCACTCTGACTTCCACAGAGGCTCTCGAAGCCTTTGCAGCTGAACCCTTTAATCCCCGCTGAGTGTCAGTTAGCTGGGAATCCAAATCCATACGTCACGGAGTCGAGGAATGGATAAGTGCTAAGGACATAAAGCAAGGCCAGAGCATTGTTGCTGGAGAGAGGGGAGCACAGGCGGCCTAGGGAGGCCGATGTGACGAAACCACTGTTAAGATCACCCAAACCGGAGGCACACAGTCTCTGTGAGTTCGAGGCCAGCCTGGTCCAGGACAGCCAGGGCTACACAGAGAAACCTAATAGCATTCGGGGGTTCCGGCAGCAAGCATTGGCATTCAGGCTGGCAGTGTCTGGGTCCGGTGGCAGGAGGAAAGGGAAATGGCTGATCTTGGAAGAGGAATAGACTTATTCTAGGCTGGGGCATAGTCCAAGTAGAATATCACAAAGTGCTCTGGGAACCTAGAAGTGGGACCTGAAGCCAAACCACACTGAAGACCTGAAGGTTACCTCAGCGACAGGCTCAGCATCTCTCCTTTTCCCGCTTGGATCGGGGCCAAGCTCTCTAAAGCAGGTGCTAGATGAGCACAGGAGACACAGGGCGGAGCCCTCTCCTCCTGGTGTGCCTGCTCCGGAGAGGTGTGCACTCGACACCTTCAGCAGCTGGAGAGAGGCCTCCCCCACAGAAGAGCAGGCGGTCCTGGACACGCAGGCGCTACCCCATCAGCGCTCCAGTTTCTGTTCCCCGGGAGATTGGTTGGTGTTTGGTTTGGGTGGGCACAGCCCTCATGAAGACTTTGAGACCTTTCTCAGAGGACCCAGGGAACACTCGTGGTGACAGGACGCAGCCTCTCTCCTGAATGCCTGGTTACCCTGGGCTTCCTGAAAGCCCCACAAACAGGAGGCAGCGATGGTGCCCCAGCTCTGGGTGCGGGAAGGATGCCCACTTCCTCTGCCCATCTCTAAAATGCACATGAGACACGTGTTGGTGATGCTTTGCCTTGGAGGGTATCTCTCTTCCTTCGGGTTCCTGGCTTGGCCACCTGTGTCCAGCAACAGCTGTGTGTGCATGTGTGCCTGCGTGTGTGTGTGTGTGTGTGTGTGTGTGTGTGTGTGTGTGTGTGCTCTCTGGACTCAGCAGAGCCCCAAGCTTTGCATCTGCCATCTTGAAACTTCTAATCCTTTAATCTTGGCTTTTTTATTTTGCCCTGAGCTCTGCTCATTAGGAAGCCCGCCTTGCCCGTGCCGTCCAAAAGATCTGTCTGTTTCCTCTCCCCAGCTCCCCTGCCTTGCCCACAGGAATCTACCTTTTATAATCTTGGGAAATTCTTGACATTCTTAGGAGTTAAGAGAGAGTACAGGTCAACTCCAGTTCTTAAGAGTCTCTGGTTCTAATCTGTTTCTTCTGGAGCTGATTAGGCGTCTCTTTTTGTAAGTCCTGAGGGCTCAGATACTCAGACCCTCCCCACCCTTTCACCAAGTTGATTTCACTCTTAATCTCCAGCTCCCTGGCATTTTAAGGATGAGATAAAAGCTGAGGCAGGTTGTCAGCAAAGAGGGCTAAAAAAGAACATCCAGAAGCTGCAGAAATGGCTCAGTGGTTAAGAGCATTTTCCGATCTTGCAGAGGACCCAGGTTCGGATCCCAGCGCCCACGTGGTGGCTCACAAACACGCATAACTTCTGTTCCAAGGATCCATCACCCTCTTATAACCGCCTCAAGCACCAGGCACACCTGGAGCACATGTAGACCAAAGAAAGCCATGTTTGGATTTGGCCCGAGGACTGCCGGCTTTTGGTCTTTACTCTAGCAGGCAAAAACGCCTGGGTGGGGTTTTTAAGTATAGCGATAGGTGCCTGTACTGCCACACTGAACATGGAGGAACTGAGGTCAGCAAGAACGCTTTCTTCCTCGAGCCTCCCTGCCTCCTGTCCCTCTCCGGGGTCACCCCTGACATGTGCACACACATGCTAAGGATTTTAAGGTTTAAACTGTGTCTGGAGGATGAAATGAGTCTCTAATATGCGCATTCTAGGTGCTCTTGTGGAGCTTGTGTGTGTGTGTGCACAGGAATCCGTGCAAGTGCTGGAGTTTGAAGAGTGCCTGGCCGGCCTGTGCGTCGCAGGCTTGGCTCTCAGCTGACGATGCTATTTTGGGAGGTAGTGGAAACTTTAGGAGGCAGGATGTACGTGCGAAAAGTAGGCCACAAGGGGCGTGCCTGTGGAGGGTGCCCTGTCCTTGGCCCTTCCTGTCACTTTCCCTGCTCTGGCTAGCACCATGTGAACACCCCTGCTCTGGCACACACACTCCTGAGCTCTTCCTCACCACAGCCCTGGAGCAATCGCGCACGCGTCCTGAACTGACACCTGCAGAGCATAATCGCCATGAAGCTGTCTCCTCCCAGCTTTCCCTTAGGTATTTATTTGCCAGACTGATGCAGCCAGGACAGTCACTACTGTAGAAAACGAGGGGTATCCAACACTTGTTTTCCAGCCCCGTGTAAACCCTGGGGCGCTCCCCCAAAAGAATCCCACCACGTGTTGTTAGATCAAGTCATTCCCGAGATTTCGGAACCACCAGGGGAGCTCAGAAAACACGTAAAACACAACCACTGCTTCAGATCCCAGCACGATAGAGCTAATTTCAGCCCAGCACCCAGCAGGCAAAGGCAGGAAAATCCCTATGGGTGTGAGGCGAGCCTGCTTCACACAGAGTCCCAAGCCAGCCAGAGCTCCATAGGAAGATTCTCTCTTAACCAACCAATCAGTAAACACAAAGTTATTGTTGTTTTAATTCTGTAATCCAAATGTAAACACACAGACCACGATCCCACCTTTGCAGGAGGTTGAAGAAAGAGGATTGGAGTTCAAGGCTAGCCTAGACTACAAAAGGAGACTCTATTTCAAAGACAAACAGAAATACAATCAAGTATCAGTACTGCAATGCAACGGGCAGCGGGCGCTCAGCAGCTCCTTGCTGGCCTCCAGCCTGGGCTACACCAGGTCATCACTGGCACGGCAGCTTGAAAGAACAGTGTGATGGCGAACCCTCGGGGCAGAAGCTGCAGCGGGTCAGCGGGGCTGCCGCCTTTTTAGAAGCCCTAGCGGAGGACCCTTGCCTCTCCCTCACGCAAGAGGCAGCCTGGCTCTTTTGACTCTAGACCACAGCTATGGATTGAATGCTCCCTGGAAGCTTGTGTGCTAGAAACTCAATTCCATCCCACTGCCCTGAGGGGCGGACCCCGAGAGGTTAGCGACCAGGGCCCTGCCCTCGTGGAGAGACCGGTGAGGCTGCCTTGGGAGTGGGCTCGTTCTTACGAGATCTTCCCTTCTTACGAGATCTTCCCTTCCCTCTGCTGTGTTCTCAGCATGTTCTTCCTCTCAGGTGACATTCTCCACTGCGACAATCATACGGCAAGAAGCCCCTCGCCAGACACCCACCCCCAGGCTTCGGACTTCCCCAGCCCTGGGACTGTACAAATAGATTTCTGCTCTCCGTCGATTACCCAGTGATGGCAACAGAAAACGATGGAGGCAGCCATGTCGCAGCAGCCTCTGCTTCCTTGCCACCAGCCCCCTGCTGCAGCGCCACGTCTCCTGGGACTCTGACACAAGACCCTCTGACTAAGACACCAAGTCCACCCTGATAACCTCCCTGTCTCAACATTCCCTGGCTTAGCCCCGCCCCGGAATCCCTTGTCATATAAGATGGTGACGGTAGAGCAGAATGGCTCACCTGATGGTGGCCAGGACACAAGGACAGTAACAGAAAGGGGCCGAGGACAGGACGCCCTCATGGGCTGGGAGCGCTTTTCATGGTAGACTGAATCCAGAGAGAAGGAGGAAAGCAGAGTCGAGAGAGGAACTAAGAGAACTTGAACTTGTCCGCCAGGTTTCGTTTCTTTAGAAACACCCTGAGTAAAACTGTGGCTCCCTGAAAAGGAGCGGAAGGTATTGGTCAGAGTGTTCCCACACTGTTCTCTGTCGAGATGTCCCAAAAAATTACAAGCAGGGGAAACGGGCTTAGGGAAAGACGCTTTCCCCTCCCACTCCCTGTGTATACTATGTCTGGGGAGAAGAGAGGACTCGGTTTTCATCTCAGGAGAGAGCAGGGCCTCAGTGTTTTGGGTGGGAAGGGACCCTAGAGAACGGAGCCTGAGTTCCTAGGCTGTTCTGGAAGTCATGGCTTGAGCACTCACAGCACCATGGCTGCTTTCGAGGCTCCTCGGCCTTCACCGCCAGCGGCTGCGGTTACAGGGAGCACAGACTCGGTAAACTATAAACACCGGGAGTTTATTCAGCTCATGGTTGTGGAGGCTAGAAAGTCCTGTGTGAAGAGGGTGGCCCTCTCAAGGGCCGTTTGTCACTCATGGTGGAAGGCTAAGGAATCCATGGCGGGGAGCCAGGGTGTGCAGACTTCTTTTTTCGTAAGCAATCCCACAAGGGTGTAAAGCCATTCACAGAGGCAACCAACCACCTCTGCCCCCCAACTCTGCTACAGCAGGACTGAATTTCATCATGGCTGCCAGAGAGGATAGTCAAGCCATGGCTGCCTCTTCCTTTCCATCTCCCCCCTTCCTTCATTTGTTTTTATGCTGGAGCGACATTTGTTTATTACATTAACTCCACACACACACACACACACACACACACACACACACACAGAGGCTGCTAGTCTTTCATCATGGTGGGGCTGGGGAACGGGAGGTGACACAGAGAGAGCCCAACATAGCGCGTCACTGTCACTTAGCAAAGCTCTTCCTTTGCTGGGTGGAGGAAAGCACTGAGATGCCCCATGACGACTGGGTGGCTGTCACAGCGGCTTCCTGCAGCCATGCAGCCAGGCATTCCCAGGCAGTGGCGGGGAGATGAGGGAGGACGAGGTGTTTCTTGGGATGGACCCTTTCTTTGTTCATCCTCCTGCCTCTGAATGACTAAAGAAACTGCTTGAAGAAGCTGTCAAAATGAGGGGGCCATAAATAAATCTTTATACGTAAAAGCAGCCGTGATTTCCCAGAGTGCCAATGGGCAGAGCATGTCTGCCCTTTTGCCCATCTGTTCTCTTATGCTTTTCTCAAAGCATGTTTTCCCAGTTCCTGAGTCTGCCTTGTGTCTGCCTGTCTTTTGTTTTACTTTCATATTTATTACATTTCGCTGGAAAGGAAAGGGGTGGGACTCACCTCCCCCCCTGCAAGGCGGGCCCTGTTCCAGTGAGCTGGGGAACAAAGCCTTGCAGGCATTCAGAGACCCCTCCCACAACAGAGAGGAGACAGGGGGCCTCAATCAAGAGGGCATGGCCTCCAAACCCTCACTTGGCGGATGTGCTGTGTCCTCTCTCCTGGACACTGTCAATTAGAAGGTTTTAAAAACCTTCCATCATTTTCCATTTCCCATCACTGGGAAAGGGAGGGGACTGTGATAAGGGAAGGGGAAGATGAGCACAGAAGAGGATGGTGGAGTGAAATCCCTGTAGAGTGTCTGCAGTCATAAGGAACCGCACTATTAACTACCTTCCTTTAAAAACCCCCACAGCACAGGCAGGTCTGGGTATAAATACACACATACAGTTTAAATGAAATTTTCTCACCTGGGCTGAAAATGCTCCCCCAGCCAAAGGCCATTAACAAAAATCCCAACACCAGGCACGAGAAGCTCTCTTCGAGCTGTTGTCACGGTTGTCCAAGAGACTCCTGAGACATAGCCGGCTACGGCTGCTGCCCGTGGGTGGCCCTGCCCCCAGAGCTGGAAGGTAGGCCCTACGGCTGAAGGCACCATGCACTTCCAATGCAGGACAGAAAAGCCCGCAGCTGGAGCTCACCCGGAACCCTCTTTTCTGAGGGCTGGTTTTCGGGGAAGCAGAAGGCACCGTACACGTTTCCAAACTGCGAAAGCAACTGTGACAGGCCTCCCCAGCCGCACTGCTCGGGAGCCACGTGGCACGGGCACGGTAACCTGAAGGGGCGGCAGTGGCATGCACACTTGGTGCTTACCAGCTCTCCAGCCACACTTGAGACACGCTCAATAAGAGGAAAAACTAGAAAAGCCAGCCAACTACCCAGGGCGGTGGAGTCGTGGATCTTGGAAGAGAACCTACAACCACCGTTCATCTTTAACTACATCCTAAACACTTGTCCTTAGACCCCCAGGTGAGGGTGGTCCTCGCCCTTCATCAAGGAAGCTTCTCCTTGTAAGAAATTGAGCTCATTGCAGAAAACCACAACTAATCAAAACGCAGAGTTGCTGAGCCCAGGCCCAAGGGATACATCTACAAAACTGTTGCTGCTCATAAGGCTCAGAGGTCCCTGTGGAAGAGGGGATAGAAAGAGTATAAGAGCCAGAGACTTGGCAATTTGCTTCGAGATTTTGTCACCTAGGAATCTCAGAGGCTACACCCGTAAGGTCTCACCAACGTGCCTGCCCAATGTGAGCTGAGCAAGGTCAACAGCAGACATGATGAAGCAGACAGGATGAAGGCCTCAGCCCTCACAGAGAACTACAGGCAACCAAGGAACGCTGAGAGTGGGAGAATCAGTCTTTCCCAGGGAAGAGCACACTGACCGGTTATTAATGCCAAACGATCAGCCCTACAAACACACATACAAGTAGTGCTGAACAGAATAAGCAGGTTACATTTCTGTCTTTAGGAATATATAGGTATATACATATATGCATCTAACAACTAGTGAGAAAGAGGGTCGAGAATTGGAAAGACAGCAAGAGGGGTACAACAGAGGGCTTGGAAGAAGGAAAGTGAAGGGAGAAATTACATATTTATATCATAATCTCAAAATAAAAGATTATAATGTAATTAATAACTAATAAACAAAGGGCTTCCATCAGTTCACTTAATCTCTGAGGGAAAAGGTGAATTAAGAGGGCATCCTTATATCAGTGTGTGCAGGTCGGGTTCAAGTATGGTAGAGAAAACCAGTGACAGAGCTGCTGGGCCTCTTGAAGTGGACCTTCTCAGACTGCTGTGGACAGCTGCTGGCCCGCTCAGCTCCTGTCTCTCCTCTCTTCTTTGTCAGCAGAATTCCCTTTCCGTTGATCCAACCCTTCCTCTCAAGGCTTAGAAAGAATGATCATACCCCACAGGTGTCAACCAAATCAGTTGTGACATTTCCACCCACACCGACAGACGCTGGCTTAGGAAAGAGCAGATCACTCAGGTCTGACCAGTGATGCAAGGGTCAGTGGGGGTTCTTGGAAAGAAACCCAGGACGAGGTGGCCTTCTCTGATGACAGTATCCATGAGGTCCTTCAAAAACCCTGGTCATTTTACCATCCTCAGTACAGGAGGGGGACAAATTGAGAGTGCTGACGCCTTAGAGAGGTGGTTCTCAATCTGTGGGTCGCAACCCCTTTGGGAGTCAAACTTTCCACAGGGGTCACCTAAGACCATCAAAAACACAGATTCACAATTCATAACAGCAGCAAAATTAGAGTTATGAAGTAGCAACAAAAACGATTTCATGGCTGGGTCACCAGAGCGTGCAGAGCTGTGTTAAAGGGCGGCAGCGTTAGGGAGGTTGAGGAGCACTGGCTTAGGGCGTCCAGGTCAGCCTGAGCTACCTAGTAAGACTGCATCATATCCCCTGCCCCTGGCTCTGCCAAAAGGGTGGTGGAGGGATGGCTGTTCTTCCAGAGGACCCAGGTTCAATTCCCAGCACCCACATAGCAGCTCACAATTGTCTGTAACTCCAGTTCTAGACATAAATACAGATAAAAACACCAAAACACATAAAATAAATTAAATAATAAAAAGATACAAATAAATAAATACACATTCAGAGTGAGTACAGTGGTTTGAACGAGAATGGCCCCTAGAGGCTCATATGCTTGAACACTTGATCCCAGTTAATGAAACTGTTCGGGAAGGACTGGAGGTATGGCCTTGGTGGAGAAGGTGTCACTGGGAACCAGCTTTGAGGTTTCAAAACCCTGTGACAGGCCCAGTCTCTCTCTCCCCTCCCCCGCCTGCAGCTTTTAGGGATGAGATGTGAGCTCTCAGCTTCCGCCCCAGCCCAGGCCTTCCTGCCTGCTGCCAACTCCTTCTATCGATTACCTTGTCATAGGGTTTTACCCAGCTTGAAAAGAGTAGCTAGAACTTGAGGCTTGTAAATAGAGTAGGGAAAGAGCAGAGGCAGAAAGGTGTTCACAGAAAACTGACGGCTGCTTAGAAAGACAAACGGATCCTTTAGGGGAACAAACACATCTGTGTGCTGCTGTTTACCCCATAGCTCTAAGCGGCCTATTTTGTTTGTCAGCTCTGCACAGTGGAGAACAGTAGAGGATTACAGGACACACGCCATGCTGAATCAGGGCACATCCAAGGAGGCTAGGGCAGAGGGTGAGCCTTTAAAGACGAGAAAGGAGTCCAAGCAAGCTATTCTGAAGTGGCCAGAGCTGGATGGCTTCTTCTAGAGACAGCTGCAGTCAGGCAAATGTCCCCTATCTAGGCAAGCCGCCTAGACAGAACTGCCCAGCTGCATTCCCGAGGAATCCATCATAGGCGTCCATGCCCTCTTCCGCGGCCTCCAGACTCCATTTAGATACTGATAACTTTCATGACCCCTTCAGGGAAGGGATTTGCCATAGGTTGGAGGCTCCCGTTCAAGAGGACGTGCCTTGAGGAGAAATTGTAGGAGCTACCTTTCCACGTCTCCCAGCTCTCAGAAAGATAAAGAAGACCCAGAAAGGTTTGCACCTGTTGAACCCTGTGTTTCTTCAGCATAAGCAATCTTTCTGTTGATTCTGGGATTCCATGTGGCCTCCTATGACATAAGAACCAAAGCACACATGTGAGAGTCAACAGAACAAGAAACAGAAGCACCGGATCGCAGGCGCTTCAGGGAGCAGAATATGATATGAACACCAGGGTCCCAGCAGCAGAGGAAGGTGAAGAAAGCAAGAGAGCTGAACTTGTATTCCTTAAAAATCGCCTATTTGTTGTATAAATAACGCAACGACAGATGAACTTAGAGCCAGCCTTGGCTATGTGACACACTGCCAGACCAGAAAACAAGCCACCATTTTACCACAGGGTAGAACCGTGGAGACAATCCTGGTCTGTATATATGCTGATGACCTGGCCCAGTGGACACTGAGGGCCCCTCTCCCGGCCCTAGAAAACCAGCTTTTTATCTGTTTAGGTATTTCTGACCAGTAGAGGCCTTTACTTCAAGTTCCGTAGAAACCCTGCCAGGGAAGCCTTCCTCCCTGATCTGGGGGCAGGAGCCTCGCTGAGCAGGGACTCTGAAAGCCTAGCTGAGAAGCACTGTGAAAGTGTTTGCTGCTGCTGCGGTTTTGACTCAGGGCCTTGGAGCCGGGGGCTGGGCCCAGCTGGACAAGTGCTTGCCCAGCAAACATGAGGGCCAGAGCTCGACCCCTAGAGCCCATGTGTCCGTGTAGCCGCATGGCTTATAGTCCTAACACTGGGGGCAGAGGCAGGAAGAGCATGGCCAGCCAGTCTAGATGAGCTGCTGAACCCCATGTCCCAGTAGGAGACCCTCAAACGTGGATGGTTCTGAAGGGACACTTGAGGCTGGTTCTGACCTCCATGAATGTGCCCTCCTATGTGAGCACCACACACACAAGCCTGACGAATACGGCGATTTATTTACTATTAATACATCTTTTAGTAACGCGGCTGTTAGACCTAAACAGCTGTCCAACAAAGTCACCACACAGAGACTACGATTTATTTGGTTAACCTAGAACACAGTGCTGGGCAATAGTTACTCCATCCTAAACCTCCAAGCCCTCATAGCTTCCTAACATTTAGATTTTCCACATTATACTTGCTTTTAGTGATATATTAGGTCCAGTCCATCTCTCTATGTTGTTTCAAGATCTCTCTCTCCTGCCTCTCCTCTCAGCACTCTCCTGTCCTTCTCCCTCCTCTGCCTCCCACCTTCCTGTCCTCTGGCTCCTCCCTCTCTTCCTGCTTCCTTCCCCTTGCTCAACATTGTGGCTGGTTGCTTTATTTTGGCATGTTTACACAAAGTCGAGACAGGTGATGCTTAGAATAAGTATCACAATGTAATGTCCGGATGGAAACCAGAGAGTGGGGGAGAGGAGAGGCATTTGAATGAACAAGAGTAACGTGTATACATTTCAAAAGAACATTCTACCGACACAAACCACACATGCACACACATACACATACCACACATGCACACACAGCCAGTGAGCCAGGTCTGTGATCCCAGAGGCTCAGGAGTGAAGACACCAGGATCAGAGGTTCAGGTCCAGCCTGGGCAATTTAGTATGACCCTGTCTCCAAATATAAAGTAAACAAAGGAGCCAAAGGTATAAATCAGCGACAACAGGAAAAAAGGAGGAGGACGGGGAGGAGGGAGGACCTAGTAGTGACCTTCTCCACAGCCTGCGCGCTGGTCCTTGCTCCCAGGGCCAGGCGCACGGCTCCACCGCTGCCAGGGGCTCCCTGGAGCCTTGTGTTCATGAAGGGGTGCTCCATCGGACTCTTGTTTACTGACCGTAAGACATGAGACCTAAGGAACCCTCACCCCAAAGCCTAAAGAAAGCTGTCATAAACTCCCCGGCAATGACGGTGGAGCAGGCTCAGCCTCAGCCTGCAAGGGCCAGCGACAGTCCCCCTGGAGACCTGTGGTCCCACAGCCTGTCTTTCCCACCGGCCTTTGGCCTCTGAGTATTTTTAGCACCATTCAGATGAGCACTTATATGCTGGAACACCAGTGCCGTGGCGCGGGGACAATCGAGGCTTGTCTGTGACCCTCCCCCTCTTGGAGAAGTGAGTCTGCTCTCCCAGAAGGGGCTTCCCACTCGGGGCACAGTCTGGACACTCTTCACAAGCCTCCCCCTGCCTCTGGGCTGCGGTTCCAGCGAGGGACGGTGGCGCGTCTGCCGGATGCTCCAGCACCAATTCTCCACCCACGTGAGGCTTCAGCTCACCCCCAGGAAACTCTATCTGGTAAAAGCATCTTTCTATTCAGCGTTAAAATTAAGAGCGTGAGGCGGAGAGACGGTTCTTGAGGAAGCCCGGGTTCGGTTCCCAGCCCGGGTGGCGGCTCCCAGCGATCTGTAACTCCAGTTCCCGCGGACCTGACGCCCTCTTCCGGCCTCCTCAGCCACTACACAGAGCGCACACAGCGCAAACACGCACATCCACCAAACAAAAACAAGGCAGCCTTTTCAAAAACAGCCCGACGGAGGGAGAGACGCTCCGCAAGGTCAGCGGTGGGACGCGGGAGAGCTGGAAGGCGGCCAGCCGGGTGTCCGCGCAGCATGGCAGGCAAGCTGCCCGCCGCCTCCAGACCAGCCCTGCTTTCTCCTCCCGGGGTCTGCGGGAGAAAATGCCTTCTCTCTGCGTTACCCAGCGTAGCCAGGCGATCGTGCACCGCACGAGGGCTGAGGTCAAGGGCACTCTGAGACAAACTCCTGGCAAACACTCCTCTCCCGCCCCAGCTCAGCCGCCACGGGCCTGCGGAGCAGCCCTGCTGATTCTCAGTCCTCCATCTCCACCTCAGCCTCCTGCTGCCTCCCAGCCACGTACTGCTTTTCTCAAAGGAGCCTTCCACCAGGAGGGGGCGGGTGAAAAGGAGAAGCAGGGGAGCGGGAAGAAACAGCTCCTTCCCTGGGCAGCGTGGGGCCCGCCATCCGCCTGCAGACAGACCGTGCGTCACGCAGATAGGGCAGTCTGTACACACGGCTCGCGTGCACACGCCGTGTCCTGCAGTCTGCGCACGCTGCGGGCAGGCGCCACTGGCGCTCAGGGTCGTGAAGTAGCGAGCCATCCACCAGACTTGAGCGAGGACATCTTGGATTCTGCCTCGAAGTGCCTGTCCCAGGGAGGGGCAGGGGCATGACTCAGCGGGGGACCCTTTCTGTCCTCGGCTCCCCTCTGGGCCTTAGCGACGCTCACCTCTTCCCTCCCACACAGCAGCACCTGATTCCCACACTCTTCATCCCCAAGGCCTCTGTCAGGAGGACTCGCCCTTTTCCCTCCTTGTACGTGGGGAGCTGTGTTCTTGGCTCCGAGACAGATTTCTTAAATTGTTTTCCACAGTTGAGAGTGACTCAGCCGTTGCTTAGGGATTTAATTAGCAATGGGCGGCTTGAGAGAGAGAGGCGCCTCTGGGGCCTCTCTTCCTTCCCGGTTGGGTGAGAATGAAGTAACAAGAAACCTAGAACTATCCTGTCCCCCTTGAAAGCTGTGTGTGGCAGCTTTGAGCATTAGAAATGGAGCTGCTCAAGTTAAGATGGACAGAAAGTATAAAAGACGTACCGGACCCCAAAGGTTTACTTGAAAATTACATATCTCATTAAGCTAATATTTATTACAATTTTAAAGGACAATGTGATTGTTGTATTGGTTTCAACCACCTTTTGAAATGGGGTCGCTGGGCCATTTAAAATTACCCACATGCCTCTTAGGTGCTGCTGCTCTAGAGTGTCCTCGATTTAGTAACGACTTAACATATCAACACTGTTGATTTGTTTAGGGTTTTTTTTTCATTTATTCTCTTTGGGGGTGCTGCGTGTGGAGGAGACAGAGCAGCTCTGCTCTTCCCTCCCTCGTGGGTCTTGAGGCTCAGGCTCAAGCCCTCAGCCTGACAGCAAGCTCCCTTACCTGCAGAGCCACCTCACTGTCCCAGCATGCAATTATTCTTTATTTGTTTCTAATATTTGCTTGCAAATTCCTTTACATGAATTTTTTCCTTTTGAAAAGTTTTTAAGGCAAAACCTCAATAAGCAGGGTGTGGTGGTGCACACCTGTACTTCTAGCAATGGGGAGGGGGAGGCAGGAGAGTTTAGAAACTTAGGATCACCCTTGGCTGCGTGGTGAGCCTGAAGCCGGTCTCACACGCAGAACAGAACAAAAATCCAATGAGATAATGTGTCAGGAAAAGACAGCAGTAGGTGCAATATTTTTGCTTTCCTTGTGATTATATAGAAATTTCCTTCTGCGTTACTCTGGAAGACAACAAAAATGAGGTGAGCGCTACCGCTCAATGAAGGCCACAGCCCGGGGCTTTGGCGCTGACAGGGGCCTGTCTGTGGGGTAACAGGGATTCAGATGTGAGTGACTGCTTTTGCATATTAAGCACAGGCTTTGTCGCTTCTACCTCAGTGGAGAAAATGAGATCTGACTTGATGGGGGAAAAGGAAAGACCATAAATAAAGACAGTGTGTTTCCTGGGGGACAGTCTGCGCAGGGCGCTCTGCCCAGATGCCCTCTCTCCCAAGCTAAACTGCAGGCAGGAACCAGACGGGTAAGGAGAGGAAAGATAGGAGAGACCAAGTCAGACGCGGACAGTCTGACCCTGAGGCTGGGCTGCTCGCTGTTGCATAAACCAATCACAGCAATTTCAACTAACCTTTAAAAAACTCTTTGAAGACAGGAGCTCTCTATGTGGCCCTAGCTGTCCTGGAACTCACTATGTAGACCAGGCGGGCTTTGAACTTGCAGGGAGTAAGGCATGCACCGCTACATTTGGCCTTAAAAAGTCATTTTGACTTTCGTGAGCAATGTGTGCCCGTGGGTGTCTCTCTCCATTTGGCATGGGCCTGGGTTTCAGCAGCGGCCTGAAATGGCTTCCGGGTGGAGAACAGGGGTTCCACTTCTTTCAGGAGCAGCTAGAGCACTTTAGGGCGAGGCCATTGGCTAAGCTGGGGTGTGGAAAGGTTTTCCACAGTGTTACAGTTTCGTTCTTTTACAATGAGATCGCCAGCGGCAGCGGAAGCTCGGGTGTTCCAAAGCCTATGGCGATACCAAAGTGTTACAGCTCTTGGTTAAGCTGCTGTGCTAAGCATGGCAGGGGTGTGGGCAAAAGCCTGTGCCTGGTCAGCTTGCAGCTGAGACCCAGACCCGGTGAGTCCCAGGCCTACCAGTCCAGAAAGCAGGCCCGGAGATGTGGCCCAGCGGGGGACCAATGACAATCTCAGCCAGCCTGGTGGAAGGCTGCAGGTATCACATATGCAACCCCAGCGGTACCTTTAGCTGAAATCAGGGGTTTATATGGCAGCGGGAGGGATCTCAGGGTGTTTGATTTGGCAGGGTCAGGGGTCAGGGATGCTTCCTTTGCATGCAGTGGCATGGTGCCTTGTTGTCCTTGCAGGAAAAGGAGAACGCAGTTCTTAATTATCCCGTAGGTGGGAGGGAAATCTCCAAGTCAAAGGTCATTTGGAAGGTCAAGGCCCTAAGGCATATTAGCCTAGGGAATAGCCTGCTAAGTGAGCCAGCTTCCTCATCAGGAAAGGGTCTGGTCTGTAACCTTCCCTGAGGCCTATGTGAGGCCGGAGACTTAGGACCCTGCTGAGAAAAGGGGTCCACCGTCACAAGCGCAAATAAATGGCTCTGGAGTTGGCAGACTATAACCTCATCCAGCAAAGCCCACTCCCAGGGTTAAGAAGAACTAGAGTTATAGGCAGCTGCGAGCTGCCCATTGTGGTGCTGGAAACAGAGTTCTCTTCTGAGAGAGCAGTTTGCTCTGTATCTCTCTCTTCCCCTTCCCAGAATGTTCGAGGACTCTGGACTCATCCCTGCTCACCCAGCTCCCTCCTTAGCCAGACAGGAACGGCAGCAGCCTATGGTTTTCCTTTCCTCTCCAGAAGGCTGAGAGAAGCCAAGGACTCTGTCTTGTATACAAAGGAGAAGGTAGGGCGTGCTGCGAGTGGCCCACTCAGGCTTCCCCAGCACCGCCGAGCCTTGTCCACATTACTGGAGTTTCTTCCAAAAAGAAATGCTTGGCCATTAAACACAGCTGAACAGTTTAATAAACAAACAAACAGCTTTGCTCAGCCTCTCTCTGGGAGTGGTGTTCAGGCATCTGAGGGACTTTGTGGTTTTGTAAAATAGATATTGTATACCACGCTTATAGAGTCTACCAGGTAGATACAGGTCAGTCTACAAAACAAGCATCAAAAATAACAGTCTGGATTGAACTGCACACTTAGAAATGGTTAGAAAGTTTTATAATTTTCACTTTGCCACAGCTATTTTTTTTTTTTTTTTTTTTTTTAAGAATATAGTCTGTGTTTGAAGTCAAGCATAAGGACAACAAGGCGCACACACTCAGGTGGAAAATGGGCTAATCTGTCCTGGCCTCACTGATGGGTAAGTGTGGACAACAGCGAGGCTGCATACCTGCGACCTGCCAGCCCAGCCCTGCACAGCCATGATTCCCACCAGGATGATGGCTCTTAAACTGTGAGCCAGCCCCAGTCAAATGGTTTCCTTTGTAAGAGTTGCTGTGGTCATGGCGTCTCTTCACAGCAATAAAACCCTGACTAAGACAAGGTCCTTCCTAGTGAGAGACCCTGTCTCAAAAAACAAGCAAAACCAAGGTGGTTAGGTAGCTCTGGGGTTGACCTTTGACCTTCACAGGCTCACACTCATATCACCCTGGCCTGTTACTCTTCTTTATGTAGTCCAGGTTGGCTTCAAACTCACAAAGATTCCCCTGCCTCCTGAGTGTCGGGGTCCAGCACACCTCATCTTTTTTTTAAGTACAGGATCTCTCTGTGTAGACTAGGCTAGCTTCAAACTCCTTACTATGTTGCTCAGGCTGCCCTCAAACTTGAGAATCTTCCAGCTTCAGCCCCAGGAGTGTTGCGATTACAAGCATGTCACTGCAGTCCCCTGACAGCAGCTTGGACTACTAGTTCCCAGGACCCTGAAGAGAGGAAGTTTGCTGCTTAGGCCTCCTGGGTTATAGGATTTTTCTACGGCCACGTGGACTACGACAATCACCACAGCGCAGAGCCCTCTGCCCACTGAACCCTGAGCAGCGTAGCAATGCTGAGACACACGCACACACGCACGCACACGCGCACGCACACACGCACACGCAGGTCTGGGGAGGGAGAGTCTAACTACGCATACCGTTCCTGCCTTAAAGGCCCACTCCATACGGGTCTGCTGCTTCATGCCCATGCTCCCATGGACAGCAGCCCCAGAAAGCCGGTGGATACTAGAATAAAGCCATAGAAGCTTGTTCAAAACTGAATTTCTTTTGAGACAGGTCTTAGGCCAGGCTGGCCTTGAACTCACAGTCTGCCTCCACCTCCTCAATGCTGGGATTACAGCCATATTCAGGCACAGTTTATGTGTCACGGGGATCAGCCCCGGGCCCTATGCATTCTCTGGAAGCACTCCATCACCTGAACTACATCTCTGGCCTATTTTGTTTTAAGCAAAAAATCATTTTTAGAATGACTTGAGACTTACAGGAAACTGCAGAGTAGAGCATGCTCTCAAACACCCAGGCCTGGTTACCAGCATGCTCCTAGCATGTTTTTAGCATGACAACTGATGAACCAGTGCTCATTCAATCTCCCCACCCCTTACCTGACGGCCTTTTCTGTTCCAGAGTCCCTCAGGTTGTCATGTCTTCTTACGCTCCTCTAGGCCTTGACTGCTTCTCTCAGTCACCTACCTGGCAGTTTTAAGTGCGGACCAGGTGTGTTTTAGACTATGGCCCTGGTGAGAAGGTTCTGGTGTGGGAGTACGCTTTGAGAGAGGTGAGGTCCCGTCGTCGCACACCCTGCCAGGGGTTGGCAGTGTTGGGTGCTCTGTCTCGCTGACGCTGCCCTTGATCACGTCCTGAGGGGTGTCTGCAGCACTGCTACCGCAGAGGCTCTCCTTGGCCCTTTTCCACACTATAGGGGTTTCTTAAGGCTTATTTTATTTTATGAATGAGGAGCCTTTGCATGGGTGTGTGCCTGGTGTCCACAGAGTCCACAGAAGACATGGGTTCCCCGAGAACTGGAGCTACAGACAGTCACAGACCTGGGTCCTGGGATTCAGACCTCGGTCCTGCAGGAGCAGCCAGCACTTTTTAACCTCTTAACTGTTTCCCCAGCCCATTGTACACTGCCCATGCTGGAACGGGTTTACAGCCAAGAGCTCGGTGCCTATACACGATTCTTTCGGTTGCTCTGCGTGGGGCATCGCCTCACTGCTTCCATTTACTTAGTCACAACCTCTGGGCACTGGGGGGCTTCTGTCTTTTTTTTTTTTTTTAAGAACACTACAGATTCACAGCAAAACTGAATGACAAGCAGTCACTATAAGCAAGACAGCACCTCAGATAAACACACTCAGAAGCCTAAACAGATATTTGCAGAAACCGAGGAAAGGTAGCTAGGTCTGGAAACCACGAGCAGGAAATGACCTGATCGTCAGTGAGCCTCAGCCCCAGTGAGCGTCACCAAAAACCCGAGGGAGCGAATTCTGTCAAGAATGTGGGGGCAGAGTCCTCGCACACTGCAAAGCATCCATTATACAGGCTGCAGGGCCGGCTGGGGTCTCCCAGAAGACAAACGACAGGGCAATGAACCACTGTCCCATTCATGGTATATCATATGCGCAGGAAGTGGACTGTGTGTGCCAGAGGCCTCGGCACGCCCCTGGTCACTGCAAATAATTCACAGTAGCCAGGACTGCGGAGCAACGTAAGTGGCCACCAGTTTGGATTCCTCATCATCTGCCAGGAAGTGACCTGCTTCCTGGCAAAGAAACTCCCACGAGCAGCTCCGGGCAGGGAAAGAGAACACACGTGGGCAGCTCATGGTTTCCTTTTAACAACTAGACCCGCTGGGCTTTTGCTAGGTCCAGGCCGGTTCAGGGTCTGGAGCAGCAGCAGAGCAGAATTCAGTCAACTTCAACTTTAGTGGAATTTCCTGGGGCTGGAACCCCATTTCCTATTTACTCTCTGGCCCTGGGAAACCTTCCACAGGGCACTGGCAAAGCTGGGTTAATGAATGGGTGTCTTTTTGTTTTTCTTTGTTCTGCTGAGGATTCAGGCGGGACGCTGTATCAAGCCCATCGTACTATGGGGACAAAGAGGGAGTCAAACGTTTTTCTTCTAAGAAGAAAGAACCATGTAACACAGAGCCAGCATGTCCTACCACAACAGACAAAAACTTCAGTTCTGACTGGAACTCCCCAAACCTGTGTCTCAGGAACATGGAGGAGACGGTGCGTGCGGAGGTTTACGCTGCTCTTTACAGGCCCTGGTGTAAGAGGGCGCAGTTAGCGCTCCTTCCGTGGGGTGGTCAGAGCTTAGTGTATTCCACAGCAGCAGCAGACAATACCGCTGATTTTGTGTCGTGTTAGCATTATAGTTTTTCTAATATGCCAAATTCTATCAGCCAGTCCAAATTTGAGACCTTGCAATTGAAAAAGATGGAGGCCCGGGTGCCCAGGAGACTCCTCAGGACCCGTTCCACTGTGAGCTCCTCACTGGCCGTGCAGAAGTCTCACTGTTAACCTCTCCTTCCTTCCACACTCACTGTGTCCCCGGCTAATGGATCCAGCCCATCTGTGTGTCAGTGAGTGCTGGCCTGCGGCACGAGATAGCCTTCCTGACTTGAGCAGAAACACCTGCACGGCAGAAGGGGGCACCAGATCTCACTATAGATGGTTATGAGCTGCCATGTGGGTGCTGGGAACTGAACTCAGGACCTTTGGGAGAACAGCCGGTGCTCTTAACCTCTGAGCCATCTCTCCAGCCCTCCGACAGAACATAGGCCTCTGAGATGTTTATTTTCTTTCCTCTGTTTCAAGCAACTGTCTTTGAGTCCCTCCCAGCAGCAAATGCTCTCAGCTGGTGTTTGTTTGTCACAGGATGTGGCTTTCTGTTTTGGTCTCCCCAAGTGATGAAGCTACAGACTTGAGTCACCTCAGCCAGCCTGAAATCGCCTTTCACTTTGCTTTTCTTTCCAAAAGACATTTTTGTAGAGTCCAGAATCCTAAATGGACATTTTTCATTCTTGATAGAGTCGAATGTCGCCCTTCTTGACCTGCTGCCTCTGGTGAGAGGCTGTTCTTTTCCAGGAGCCGCTACCTGGGTTTCTGTTTGTGGGTGGGCAGGGGGGTTCTCTTTGGGGCCTGGGGCTGAGGCAAGGCTGGCCATCAGCAAGCCCCAGAAACCCTGCTGTCTACCCTCCCGGAGCCGGAATTACTACCCTGTACCACTGAGACTTTAAAAACAAACACGAACAAGCAAATCAAAAACCCTCGGGCTTTACACCACCTGAAGTCCTCAGGCTGCATGCTTCTGACTCCACAGTGTGGGTATTCTGTCTGGCTGCTCGGAAGGGCTGCTGGCTGTGTGGGGTAGGACTGCGTTTCAGTGAACGCTCAAGAGCACATGCTGTGGTGACGCAGCAAGTGTGAGGCCAGTGTGAGGCCTGTTTGAGGTCACCCAGAAGGGCGTGCTCTCTTTCCTCAGCAGCAAGGAGAACTCTGGCTAGCCCGAGCCCCCCAAAAGAACTGGCCATTGATCCCAGAGGCCCAGTAGTTTAAGATTTAAATTAAATATCAGAAACACCAAAGCCAGGGCCAGGAGCAATGACCGAAAGAAGCAGAGAGAAGAAAGCACAGGCGCAAAATAAGGAAGGAAATCTAGGGTAGCTCACAATTTGATCATGACCCACCCCATCTTCTCTGGAAAAAGACAGCCAAATGGGAAAGCTGAAGCCTAGCAGTGGCCACAGACACACATACACATAAGCACAAGCACACACACATGCACACACACACACACACACACACACACACAGAGGTACATGCACACATGCACACAGACACACACACACATACACATAAGCACAAGCACACACACAAGCACACACACAAGCACACACACAAGCACACACAAGCACACACACAAGCACACACACAAGCACACACACATGCACACACACATGCACACACACATGCACACACACGCACGCACACACATGCACACACATATACATACACACAGAGGCACATACATGTACACACACAAGCACACACACATGCACACACACAAGCACACACACAAGCACACACATATACATACACACAGAGGCACATACATGCACACATGCACACACACACACACATGCTCACGCGCACACACGGACACACTCACAGGCTAACTTCACCCCCCACTCCGCCTCTTCTGAGCCCCTGTCAAGAAGACACTTGTACAAACTGCTTGGGCAAGCTCACTCTGAGTCAATCAATCACCCTGTCACTCCTCAAAGAGAGGCATTTCTGAAGAGCCCAGTCACCGAAAAGCTTGACTCCAGAGCGGCTAACACACCCCACCAGACGCTGGGGACCCAGAAGGATGGTTTGCAAGAAGGCAGCCCGCCTCACCCTGCAGGGCCGTCCTTCATCTGAGCAGAACCAGGACGGTGGTGATTAGGCACATGCCTGAAATGTGCGAGAACACAGTCCTCCAAGTCCTGGGGGACTGGCCACGTGGAGGCTGTCACACCGGGTTATCTCGGGCGAAGTGACAGCTAAGGGTACACAGGCCGCTGCAGATTTCAGAACACCTGCTGCCACTTCTCATCTTCCACTGTCTTACGCTGTTCACAGGCTGAGTGACCGGAAACCACAGGACTTGTACACGTCTGGAGAATTTAGATCAAGCCACGAAGTGGATTCCATGTATGGGTCACAGATGGTCCCGGGTTGCCGCGTAAGAGAAGGAGCAAACAAGGTCCCTCGGCCCTTTCCTAAAAGTGCTCATACTGAGCGTGGAGGGCAACAGGATGTGGCCCCCGGTGGGCTCCCCAGGCTCGTTCCTGTCTCAGGGGGCCCTTCCCCTGCTCGTGGGGAGACAAGGTAAAATCCCACCTTTAAACACTTTTAGGGCACAGCTTCCTGCTTCCTGGACACAAGAGATACTTCCTTCCCAGCCTTGCTCCTCTGTTGGTCCCGGGGCAGCAGGCCTCTGTACGGAACAGAAAGATGGCTGCTGTGTTCACCCACCCCTCTGCCCATGCCATCAGACTGCAGGGCTGAGCAGGGGTGTATGATCACCACACGGACACTGCTCTGTGACCTGCCCACTGGCTCCCCTCCTCCTCTCCATGTCCTACACCGCCTGCCCAGCTCCTCCAGCCTGACACAGCCTCTTCCTCTCCGGACCCCAGAATAAGGAAGAGTCATTAGGAAGGTAAACGAGCTGCTTGACACAGAGCATCTGACTCATTAATTCCTAATCTCTCCCTCTGGGTCGTCCACGCTCCCCCTGTGTCCCTTCACAGGAACAAATGAGACCTGACCCCGCACAGAGCCTCGCTAGAAGCTTACGCCAACCAGCAAAGCAGCCAGCAAGCCCAGGCTGTAGGAGCCATCATGGTGGCCCTGGGACGCTGTCCTAGCCTCGGCCTCGGCGTGGGAACGTCTATGCTCGCCAGCTCCGACTCATCACAAAGCATGCTGTGATTCGGAGCTAGACCTGCTCTGTCCTGGAGGGATTCCCAAGGCGGAGCCACCCAACAGGCCCGGGAAGTTCCTTAATCCTCTTCAGGGAGTGGGACGGTCCCCAGCCCAGGCTCCGGGCGGCACACCTGCCCTCAGAGGCTCCCAGGCTGGGATGTGGTCATGGCCATGCGGAGGTGAGAATGCGGAAGCGTTCTGGGCTCCACGTGTTCCCAGCATGGTCCAAGCAGGGAAGGACGCTGGGCTGCCGTAGTGGCAGAGGGCACAGGGACCAGAGTCAGGATGGGCAGCTTGCCTGGGCCACAAGTCACCCGTGGTCTCCCTTGGCTCCACAGACGCCAGATAAAGCAGCTGCCCACACACGGAGGCCTGGGGGCAAAGCACATCCCTTGGGGCGATGCAACTACAAGACTGTGTCTGGCCACTGGCGGAACAGCTAAGCTCTGTCGTGGGCCTGTCTGTCCGAGGCGGGGCTTGGTTTGCAGCCCCCGCAGGCCTTGAACCTGACATTTGCCTGCTTGGTCTTCCCTGGTCGCTGCAGTCTGAAGACACCAAAGGCTGAGATCCAGGCCAGTGGTAGAGTGATTGCCTAGCCAGCTCAGAGTCTAGATTTGGGGGCAGGGGGCTGTGTGTGTGTGTGTGTGTCTGTGTGTGTGTGTGTGTCTGTCTGTCTGTCTGTCTCTCTGTGTGTGTCTGTCTCTCTCTGTGTCTCTGTGTCCGTGCCTCTATCTCTCTCTGTCTCTCTACCTATGTCTCTGTCTCTCTCTGTCTCTGTCTGTGTATGTCTCTCTCTTTAGCTCTGTGTGTCTCTCTCTGTCTCTCTGCCTATGTCTCTGTCTCACTCTTTAGCTCTGTGTGTGTGTCTCTGTCTCTCTCTCTCAATGGGATCTTGGGGCTGGAGAGATGGCTCAGCACTCAGAGCTCCGGCTGCCCCTGCAGAGGACTATGGTTGGACTCCTGGTGCCCGCAGCATAGCTCACACCATCCATAATCGCCACCTCAGATGATCTGACGCCTTCTGGCTTCCTTGGGTTCCAGGCACGAAAGTGGTGCAGACACACCTGCAGACAGCTACTTGGAAAGAAAGAGTCAGGGAAATCTAAGGTTCAAGGGCAGCCTGGGCTGAAGAGTGGGCTCAAGGCTAGCCCCGGCGAGCCCGGATGTTAGTGCGGGAAGGCCCAGACGGACGTCCTCAGCAGCAGTGTCCCTCGCACAAGCTCCAAGCCGCAGGCTCCATCTCAGCACTGAAAGGCTGCTTTTAAAACTGGGGGTTACGTTTTCTTCTGGGGAAGTGAGCCCCGCCGTTGCTTCTATCCAGATGTGAGCTCCTGGACACTGAAAAGATGACTCTTGACTGGTGTGGGCAAGGGACGTGCACAGAAGGCCCGGGGCTGTGCCCTCCACAGATGTGGTGAATTGCATACACTATGACGGTGCTGTGGGCAAAGGCCCCCGCAAACACCAGACACGGGCCATGTAGACAGTCGAGAACGTGCCTGTGACCGCTCAGCAAGTGTCCGAAGGGGAGTCACTTGCAGGGAAAGCCGAGAAAGAGGGGTAATGCTCTAAAAGTAGTCAAGGGCGGTGAGGCCGCTCAGAAGCCACCAAGCCACCCTAGAACCCTCGTAGTGGAAGGAGAGCACCACCTCCTGCAGGCGGGCCTGTGACTGCCACACACGCCATGGCATGCCTGCACGCTCACACACAGGCACGCTACACACCAACCACAAAGAAGTGACATGAATTAAGCTGAAGGAAGTCAGGCAAGCGCAGGAAGGTTTGCTCAAACCCACTGTGTCTGCTGGCTCAGAGGCCCGGGGCGAGGCTCTGCCAACCTCTCCTATGCCCCACAGCACATTGGGGCCTTTACCAAGAGCCCACTGTGGCCTGGCCTGGGCCAGTTTGACCATGACTGCTGAGGCGAGCTGCTGGCTCCTCGGATCCCACTGTGTCTTTGATTCTACAGTGAGGAAACCCCTGGTTCCACGGGGTTGGGCTGAGAAGGCTACCTGCACTTCTGGATGGTGTTTTGTTTCATTTTTTTTCAGTGGTCCTGATATGGGATTGTGTGTATAAAATGATCTCAGAGAGAGAACTGTTAGTTCAGGTCTCCTGACTAAAGTTTCTAGGACAAGACAGATTTTCATTTTTATTCTCACTTTTTAGGATTATTTGTGAATGTTCTTGCATGAGAAAATGTCTATGGAGTGTAAATGTGCCCAACAAAAAATAAAACCCAGATGGGAAGATTCTGCTCCGGCTCTTCCTGAGGCCCTGGCAGAACATTTGATCTTGGTGAGCCTAGGTGAGCTCATCTGTGCAATGAGGACACTAACACCCCTCTCAAAGCCCTGTGGTTAGGCTCTAACAGACTCACAAATGTAAAGGCCCATGATGCACTGGTGTGTGTGTGTGTGTGTGTGTGTGTGTGTGTGTGTGTGTGTGTGTTCTACGAAGCTGTTTTTTTACACATTTTTACTGGTCTGTTTAAGCCAATATCAGCTGGGCTGTCTTCCTTGGCCTTCTGATCGCCTGCAGGCCCCCGAGCGTCTCCTCTGGCAGCTCAGTCCCTCCGGCCTCACTGGTTCAAAAACCAAAGGGCCTGAGACATTGACCTCACTGTGCCGGGAGCACAAGGTTCCTGAACGGCCAGCAAAAGCTCTTGGGGACAGCTCGGGGTGAGGAGTGCACCTGTTGGTCCTTCAGCAGAACCTTCCAGGACCCACAGAAAAGCGTGCAGCCACTCTCCCTGCCTTTCCCAGGGTGCCGAGAGGAGGAAGAGGAAGATGGGAGGGCACAGGGACTAGGAGAGAAGACGAGAGGTGCCATGGTCCCCAAGCCCCACAGCCACAAGCTTTACCTAAAACACTTTGGTACAAGAAAAGACAATGGGACTTTCACCCTCAACCTCTCTCTGGACTTGTACATGTACACACCCACCTCAGAGCCCAAGGCCATGGCCACACAGTAGGAGAACAAAGGCTGGGCCTCACTGCCAACCGGTCTGAATGAGCAGAGCTGACTGACCAGCTCCGCCGAGCTTTGAGGGGAAACACATCTTGTCATGTGAGGGATTTTTGTTTTTGTTTTTTCATTGAGGAATTAAAACCTGAAGACATACTAGACACATATACGTATGTGTGTATATATATATATATATTTAAAAAAAACAGCCAGACTTCCAAGGGTGAGCCTCAGACAGCCCGTGACCTGATACATACGTGTGTGAGTGCTATCTCACATTAGGGACAGCCTGGCGCAGAAAGCTGTCTGTATTCCTACCTTTTGGTTTTGTGAGACAGGCTCTCATTACATGGGCCATGAACTCTCCATCCTCCTGCCTCAGCCCAGAGACGCACTGTCCTGCCCAGTCAGTTATTCTGTTAGACTCCTGTAAACTGGAACAAAGGATCTCTGGAGAGAGAACAACATAGAGCCAGGATCATGCTCCTTCCCTACAGTGCTCTTCATTTCCTAAGCGTTTTTAACAAGCACGCATAACATGAGGAGAGGGTTAAGTCTCTCTAAGGACATCTTCAGGCTTGGCTGTTCCAGGAAGGAGGAAGCGGACGTTTGAGCGTGCTTTGCACTATTGTCACAGAGTTGAGCAGTTGTCCAGCTTCTAAGGTTGAGGATATTCTTCTTCCGCTTGTGGATCCTAAGAAAACCAAGAGCAGTGTGCCTGAGGCAGGTCTTCCTGTGGTCCTCAGAATGCAGAAAACATGACACCAACAGAGGACCTTCTGGAGAGCCTCATTCTTCTGTAGAGCCTCGTCCCGTTTGTGGGAGAGGAGCTGCCAGGGCCGGATGGGCTTACAGCTTTTCCTCATCCCTTCAAGACTACTGTGAGAGTTTCTGCAGTCATTTCCACACATTTAAAGACTTATTTAATGTGCATGCGTGCTTTTCCTGTGCATGTGCGTGTGCGTGTGCGTGCCTGGTGCTCTTGGAGGCCAGATTCTCTGGGACTAGAGTTACAGCCATTGTGTGGGCCCAGGGGATGGCACCTGGTCTTCCCATTCGAGGCTGACCTGTGCCCGGCCCCACGTGTTAACACAGGGCCCTACCCTTGGAAGAATGCAGGGCGGGCATCTAGTTCAGCACTCTGTACTTGCAGGTGGAGGGCCTCAGCAACTGACAGCCTCAGCACCAGGCGGTCCGGAAGGGTAACGCTGTCCTGCTGCTCATGTCTTTAGGAAAGACTCTAAAAAGGCGAGAAACTGGGGAGACGGTGTGTAACACACATGCGCGCATGTGTGTGCACGCTTGTGTGTGGAGGAAGGGAAGAGGCAGGAGTGCAGTCTGGCCAGAGCCGCTTTGCTGACTGGGCAGGAAGAAGCCCTCCTTCGTTTAGACACATGGATGGCTGACAAGAGCCTGCCTGGCCGGCGGCATTTCTTGGGAGACTCTGCCCGGGGGGATGTGTGTCACGGGGAGGAAGGAGGCCAGCAGCACAGGGGGCCTCACCACCGCCCAGCGTGCGTCACCCCCAGCGCGGTGCATGTGTGGCTCTGGCACGCTGGTGGCTTCCCTGATTTGCTTCCTGGGTGAATTCCCCTTGTCCGGAAACGTCACGGGGACTGTCAGGCCCAGCTTAGGCTCCTTTGCACGCTTGTTTGGTAACAGTTTCCCTAACTTCCAGTGGTACCCCTGTACCCACTCAGGAGCCCGAGAGGCTCTGGCCAGCCAGGCTGTCTCCCAACAGAGCCGTCTGGGGACACAGGGCCTGCCTCGGAGCCTGACTTCCTGAGGACGGGCCAGCATTCCCCGCAGGCTGCGCAGCACACGTGTGCTTCCTTGCCGGCTCTGAGCACTCGCCTTTCCTGGAGGGAAGCACCTGTAATCCCTGTTCGGGAAAAGTCTGCTGGCAGTTCCCCCGGACGTGATGCTCTTGACAATGGAAGGCTCGGTGGGACCTGATCTCATGGAAGCCTGTTCCGAGTGCAGAGACAATCAGAAATTTGGCCAGCTATTTGGAAATGGCTGGGTCCTCCAGATAGCTTAATCACTGAGGGAACAATTCTTTGATATTTTTTTAAAATCAAGATTTCCATTTGCTTCCATCCAGCTGGCCTCCTGCCATGTTTAATTCAGCATCCTGCCCGTAGCCCAGGCCCAGCCTCAGTAACTCCACTCGCCCGTCCTCCTGTCACACCTGCTCAGCAGATGACAGCCCCGGGCCCACCTTCCCAGGCCAGGGGCAGGGAACCCGCTTCAGTCCATCGCTGGCTCCAGCAGGGTGTGTGGGGATCAGTGAGGCAAACCTCGGTCCTGACGTTCCTGATGGTGACCAGGGCACTGGGACCAGGACTGGCTCCAGAATGGACAAGGTTCTAGCTCCCAACAAGAGGGTTGAGCAAACATGAACATGCTGAAGGTAATAAAGGCATTCATTCTCTTAGTGTTGGGGTTACAGAGAGAGACAGGAGAAGGCTAAGACACACACACAGACACACACACACACACACACACACACACACACTTATGTATTTTCAAGCTGTCCCCACAGAAAGGACAAAATTTGACTTAACCAAAAATCAGCAACAATTTGTGGGGTTCATACTAAATGCACCCTCTCTCTTTCTGTGAGACTGATTCCATAGGACCTTAAAAGCCACTGCAAGACCTTTGCTGTTTACTTTGAATGAAATGGCAAATTGTTTCTCATAGTCTTAAGCAAATATTAATAATAATTAGCTTTGTCACAATACAATTTAAATAAGCTTCTGCCAATTTAAGTGTACAGTTTGTGAGTTTTAGCAAATGTGTAGCTGCTTTGAATGGCGACCATCACCTAGAACATTTCCACTGCCTGTTCTGGTTCTGCACTGTGAAAATCTGGATGAGAGGAGCTGAGAGACGGCTCCGAAGATTGGAGCAAGAGTCTTGGTGACAGAAAATGAGAGAACACGAGAGTGGTGACTGAAGACTGAAAGTAGAGACAGCAGGTTCCGCTGGCAGTTTGGCTATAAACTGTGAAGGAAAAAGTCGTGTGTGACTCCAAGGTTTGGTCCAGGGGCTAGGACTGTCACTGATGGAGCTGGGCGGGGGGGGGGGGGGGGTAGGGGGAGCAGGTGTGGAGGCTGGGACAGGCGTGATGGCAGAATCTCAGCCTCCCTTGCCTCCAGGTTAGGATTCTAAGCAAGAATTCTAAGCTCTGGATTCTCCATGATGGAAACATCCAAAAATATTGCTAGTATTTACACTGGGTAGGTACCATGGCCACAGCACCCAAGGAATATTCCTCAGAGCCTGACCAGCTGTGACCGTGAACTTGCTTTTACTGAGTCTGCACACTTTCCCATCACAGGCCAGTCCAGTGCTCACAGAAACAAAGCCAGGGCTTGGAGATAGCAGAAGGTCATCCGCTCCACATCACACCGACAGTGTAAGAGCTCATCAGTCACGCCAGAAGTGCCTCCCACCTGCTAGGGCACTCTTGATGGAAGAAAGCTCTCTCTTGGGCTGGAGAGATGGCTCAGCAGCTGAGAGCACTGGCTGCTCTTCCAGAGGACCCGGGTTCAATTCCCAGCACCCACAACTCGGACAGTTGTGGCAGCTCACAACTGTTTGTGACTCCGAGATCAGACCCCCCACACACACACACACACAGACATACATGCAGGCAAAACACCAATGCACATAAAATAAAAATAAGCAAATTATTTAAAAAAAGAAAAAGAAAGTTGTCTTGCCAGGCAGTGGTGGCACACGCCATTAATCCCAGCTCTTGGGAGGCAGAGGCAGGCGGATCTCTGTGAGTTTGAGGCCAGCCTGGTCTACAGACCTAGTTCCATGACATCCAGAGCTATACAGAAAAACCCAATCTCCAAAACCAAAAACAAGCAAAGGAAACAAGGACATTCTGTCTTGTGTGGCGCACAGGGTACCCTGATGTCCTTCTGTCTGTCTGCACTACAGCACCTGGGTAAATGCTGAACCGCGTTTAGTGAACGGGACACAACGTGCAAGAGTTTTGGCTCGCCCCAAGGTTCTTGGCTTTCATCACTTTATGGGGCCTGTCAGATGATTTAGGTTTTAAAAGTTAAACTCTTGGCTTCACTAAACCTTCCCAATCTCTCTGTCAAGAGGTTTCCTGAGGTTGGGAGAGAAAGTAAACCAAATGGGTGTTTGCTCTTCATCAGTGAAAGCAAAGTGCTTGGGAGAGGTGCACGGCTCTATTTTTGTTCTTGTGGGACGGAGCGTTGCCAAGAACAAGCAGAGGTGTTTTCCTGTGGTCAGCAACGGAGTTCAGAGACCAGAATAGGTGGCTGGGTCTTGATGCTGGAGAAAGAAGATTCGGGAATAGGATTCAGAATCTGGGAGCAGTCAAGACAGTCTAAGTTCCACCTTCAAGTCCAGACACCTAATCCTTCCTGTCCCTGAGTCCCCTTCTGGCTGGGCCAAGACTGCAGAGCATTCGTTTTTCTGTTAATAGGAAGTAGGTTGCAAGCCTGTGGGTACATCTTTCAGAACCATGTCAGGTGCTATGGCTGCTGGTGTTCTGAGCCACAATGCAGAGCGCAGGCTCCTTTGGCTACCTTCCCAGGTGAGAAGACATGCCATGTGTCATGGCACAAAATATTAAAAGGGTCAAATCACTTGAGGACTGTCCCAGATTCAAAGGTTGGAGACAATTCAGGGGAACACTGACTCCTCAGACCCAGAGTTCTGGATTCCAGAACTTTTGTCTGTGGGACCAAGGTGAGCAGAGAGTAAATCAAAGCAGTTTGGGGAATAAGCTACCATGAGGTCCCGAACTGTTTTAGCACTCGTGTTCTCTTCCGTAATCCACCGCAAGCGTGAATTTCTAAAAACCAATGTTCTTAATGCAGATTTCAAAAATTAACATAAAGTACAGATTTCTCAGCAAGTCTGAGATGACTCAGAAGACGTGACCCTTTCTCCAGTTGACTGCTGAGCACTGCATCTGTAGAGAAGGGACTCGGGGCAGACACTTGGCTGTGACCTCTGACCCTGTCCTTGCTTCAGGGGCTGTATCAACAGCCTTTTTTCTGGTCTGCCTGGATAACCGACCACTTGGTTACCAGCCTGTCCCTTGGCAGCGGCTGCAGGGAGGGAGTGGCCTGTGTGCTCAGTGATCATTCCGTACAAGCCAACTGTTGTCCATCTCTGCTGGGATTACACGGTGTCCACATGGGTCGCAGGCGTCTCCCTCCAACCTCTAATCAGCCTCCCCCACTTCCTGCTTGGCCCTGCCGGGCTCTGTGGGCGCCAGCCTGACTTTCTTGGATTTGCTCTCTGTTCTTTTGGCAGGCTCCGGAGCAGGTGTGATTGATTCACTTTGTGTTTGTTTAGAAACACTCTTGACCGCTGGGAGGACTTTGGCCTCCCCTGGAGTGCTTTCTCCCGCTTCCGTTCCTTTGTGGGTGTGTTTACGACTGTGTTTATGTGGTGCCATTTCTTGGAACTGAGCCCTGGGTGGACATAATGACGGTCATTGGATTTGGAGGGTCCCCAGAATGTAGTGATCTCTCTCTGGGCACTAGAACTACACAGAGCAGATACGGTTTTATTGTTGACACTAGAACAAGGGCCATCAATGTGGTGCAGCACGGACCGGGGCTTGCTGCCAATCGGATGTTCTGAGTTCAGTTCCCAGAACCCACACGTTAGAAACAGAACTGACCCCTGCAAGTCGTTCTCTAGCCACATGAGTGCTGTGGCACAGACACACACACAAATGTAAGAAACAAGCTGGAGTGAGGATAAAGGCAGAATCTATTCATTTAGCTATTCAGAAAAAAAGAATTTTTTTTTTTTTTTCAGACAGGGTCTCAGATGTCTCAGGCTGGCCTTAAACTTCTGATCCTGCCTCCACAGACTTATACATGAGTCCTGAGACTACAGGTGTGCGCCACCATGCCCAGTCTATGTGGTGCTGGGACTGAGCCTAGAACGTCATACATGCCAGGCAAGCGCTTGCCCTCTGAGCCACATCCCAGCCCTGTGAGAGCATCAAACGCAAATGCAGCAAGCGCTGCACTGATGCAGGAAGAATTAAGCAGCCATGTCCATCCCCGCCCAGGCTGCCTTTGCCAGCCCTTCACACCGTCAGCACAACACAGCCGGTGAGGTGCTAAGTTGTCATTGACAACTTGATAGATTTAGGATCACCATGGAGGGCTGGAGAGATGGCTCAGCATTTAAGAGCACTGGCTGCTCTTCCAGAGGACCTGAGTTCAATTCCCAGCACCCACACAGTAGCTCACAGCTGCCTATAATTACTGTCCCAGGGATCTGACGCCTCACACAGACATACGCACAATACCAATGTACATAAAATAAATCTAAATAAAGTATAGTCACCACGGAACCCCGAGGGGCTGTTTCAGCCTTCACTGAAGAGAGGGGCACACCCTGATAGGGACAGTGCCAGGCCGGCAAGCAATATGCCAGCTTCCACCTTCTTGCTGACTGTGGGCGCCATTCCTCTCACACCAGGATGGCCTGTACATCTTGGGAGTGTGAGCCAACACCAGCCTTCCCACCCTCAGCTGCCATGGTCAGGAGAAGACTAAGGGACACAGCTGGGCTGCCTCACTTCCAGTTTTTGAATGCTTCATACTCATTAGGCTAACATGTTGGTGGCTGAAGTCCCTGTCTCAGGAGGTCACGGTTTGGGAATTAAGCAAGGCCAGAAGCACAAGAATGTCCTCTTTCAAGTTCTGTTAGAAATGAAGGAAATAGCCCTCTACTGTTGGCTCAAGCAGTGGAGTCGGGATGTAACAGTGTCCACACGGAGCATAAGGATTAAATACATTTCAGATGAGTCCTCATTCAGTGAGCATTTGCTGACTGCTTTCTAAACACCTGAAACTCACTCCGTAGAGCAGGCTGGCCTTGAACTCGGAGACCCGCCTGCTTCTGCCTCTGGAATACTGGGACTAAACAGTTTCTGTGTTCATAGACCAGGGTTCAGAAGAGTGAGCTTCAGAGAAAACAGACTAGAACTGGGACCGACAGCTGCTGGCTCTCTGCCTCAGCAGCTCTGCCCCTCTCTGAGCCCCATTTTCCTCATCTGAAATGGAGGACCAGCAAAATGGCTCAGGGGAGAAAATGGAGGAAAGTTCCATGGGATTTCCCCCTGATCTCTGCACACACACATTCATGACACACACAAGTGCACACACACAATATTAACTTTAAAAAAGTAAAATGGAGGAAATAATGTCTAGAGACAGTAGCATCGAGAATGGCAGTTTTCTGTTTTGGTTTTGTTTGGTTTTGGGTTTTGGTTTTTGAGACAGGGGTTCTCTGTGTAGCCCTGGTTTACTTCAACCTCCTGAAGTTGGCACTCTTGCGTTCAGTTTTTGTCCTTTGGGATGCTTGCTGGACTAACTGTGTCCAGCTGGCGCTGGATGTCAGAATCTGTGAACGAGGTGCCCTCCGTGCTGTTGTCCCGTCACAGTCCAGGGGCCTCAGCCAGACCTGGTGAGCTCTCGCTGCTTGGGTGGGGCAGGAAGCGGCCACCGATCAGGCTTGCTCTTCCGCTCCTGCAGGCTCCTCAGGCTCCTGCAGTCTCCACACCCGCCCACGCCCAGGTTCTTGGCCCTTGCCTCTGCTCTTCGATGTCCGGGTTGGCACTGGCTTGTCTGCTTGCTGCTGACTTCCTGTCTGACTGGACTGACCAAGTCCAAGGCCCCTGACTGTCCTGTGTCTTGACGCACACAGTGTCACATGCCTTAGAAGGGACCTCTGCTCCTGCCATCTCTCACCTTGACAGAGCTGAGCGCCTGTCACCTGCCGCCCCAACAAGACTGTGCTCCATCCCTCCCTGACCCGCTCGGTACACACTTGAGTCCTGAGAGTGTGACAGGGGCAGGCAGGTCGATGGCCCCTTCTGGGAGACACTCTCACCGTCTGTTGTGGGCACACGCCTTCGGTATCCGCACCCTGCAGGCAGAGGTGGCTGACCCTGTGGCTCTGAGGCCAGCCTGGCACATGTGTCCTGGACAGAGACCTGGCTCATCTAGAGTCCAGCGAAGAGCACGACAAGGCCTGGACTGGGGGACTTAGGCAGACAGTCCCCAGGCTGGCTCCTGTCTCAGCTCTCTGCTTGGGAAGCAGATGTGACTAAGAGCTTCAAAATGTCCAGTGAATAGCTGAATGAGTGCGCGTTCATCCCTCGAGTATTACACCCCAATTAAAAGGCAAATCAAATACTCTTTAACGGGGCTCTTGACACCGTGATTTTCACGAGGAATTTATGATCCACACATACTTTCCCAGGAGTTCAAAGATGAGTGTACAAGGAGGGTGGGGCCCTGGAGAGGTGTTTCTACTGGTTAAAAAAGAAAGGTTGAGGAGACATCAGAAAACCTGCCACCAAGCCGGGTGCAGCAGCACACGTTTGTAATCCCAGCACTCAGGAGGCAGAGGCAGGAGGACCTATGTGAGTTCGAGGCCAGCCTGGTCTACAAAGCAAGCCCAGGACAGCCACAGCTACACAGAGAAACCCTGTCTGTTTTGTTTTTTTTTTAATTGTTTGTTATTATTAGTTACATTTTATTAACTCTGTATCCCAGCTGTATCCCGCTCCCTTATTCCCTCCCAACCCCACCCTCCCTGAGAAACCCTGTCTTGAAAAACCAACAAAACAAAACAAAAACCTCCCACCAAAGCTGATAAATTGAGCTCAACCCTCGAGTTTCATCTTGCGGAAGGAGAGAACCAGTCCCCCCAAGATGTCTTCTGACCTTTACATGCGCGCGTGCGCGCACACACACACACACACACACACACACACACACACACACACACACACGGGTAAATAAGTGAGTGTAATTTTAAAAAGGATGTTCTCCATAAAAAGGACTTTATTTTCGGTTTGGTTTTGTGTTCTAGCTGGGGGCGCATGGCTCAGTGTGTGACATCAGAGGGCGACTTGGTGCTGTCAGGTCTCTCAGGACTGGGGGTTCACGACCGTGATGGCAGGGAGCAGACCGGCACAGAGCCTCGGCTGAGGACGACAGCTCTGCGTCCTGATCTGAGGGGCCGGCTGAGGGAGACTGGCCTGGCATGAGCTTTGGAAACCTCAGACCTCCCCCCCCACATACCCCCAATGGCACACCTCCTCCAGCAAGGCCACACCTCCTAATCTTTTCCAAACATCTCCACTGAGTGCGGCCGAGTCAAGCCTGCGAGCCTCTGGAGCCATTCCTGTTCAATCCACCACACCTGCTGGGCCATCTTGCCATATTTTTTTTAGGTGAAAAAGCCTGTTTATTTATGTAGAAAAGTGCTTCTTCAGTAGGCTTTTTTTTCCTTTTAGAAAAAGGACATATTCTCACCATTACATGTGCGTAAATGCCTCTGAGTAAGAATAAAAGCTGCTGTCTGAAACACTGTGTTCGTTGTGGACTCTCCCCTGGGAACTTCATCGAGAGCCCAGGGTCTTGTGCACGCTAGGCAAGTGCTCTGACCACTGAGCAACACTCCCAGTCATTAGTTCACCTGTGTAATGCTGGCAGACATGCCCTGCCGTACAATCGCCATAGCAACGCTCGGAGTCTGTGTGGCTCAGCGGCGAGAATCTACTTTCCGTTGGTTCTAGAGGCTGAAGAAGCTTAATATCCCCGTGAGGGGTCAAGATTGTTGGTGCTGTGCTAGGCCTAGGCAACTGTTTCCTTCAGAGAAAGAGAAGATGCTGGTGTGTCCCCCCCCCCTTCCTGTAGCCCCTCATTCAATCCCATTTCAGCAACACTCTTAGGGCTTCATTTAGCCCTGAAGACTTCTTCCAAGGGTCCTTCCTGCCTCCAAACAGTCACCCCGGGTTAGAGCTGAGCCTGCGGGTGGGAACGGGGATTGAGCTGTCGTTTCTCAGAGGAGCTCCTGGGAAAATTTCAGCTGAAAACTGACAGGCTTGAGTTCCAAGATGAGGTGACCTCTGAGATCTGGAAACCAGAATGGGCCGAAGTCCCAGCCCTCCGTGCATGTGCTCTCTCCCTGCAGCCTCTGGTCTCCTCAGGTCCTCAGCTGAGGAAGAACCCTGCCTACCCACCTGAATGTTCTGGCATGTCTGCAAACCACAGCGCTCCTCTCCTTCAGACAGGTCTTCACAGACACATCCAGAAAATCCTCTGGGAAAATGCTAGACCTGCTCACGGTCCAGTCAGGGCTACACGTAAAATGAGCCATCAACAAATACAAATCTGCCTGGGGAAAAACAACCTTTTCATGACAGACGTGAACATTTCAGGCTTGAGGGGTAGTTCAGTCTGCTTGTTCAGGGTCCTGATTTTAGTTCCCAGCACAAAAAAGAAAAAACAACAACAGAACAAAACAGAGGAAAGTGAAAACTTAAATAAAGGCTTGAACAGTTGAGTATACTTAAATTTTTAATTTTTTTAAACACTTCTAATTCTGTGTGTTTGTGTGTGTAGGTTTGAAGAGTTGGTCCCCACTGTCTGGGATTGAGTGGCTGATGTGTCCCCCGGGGGCCGGCTTTGAGGCTTCCGAAGGCTGGAGCCATCCCCCTGTATTGTCAGCCTCCTGCTTGCGGATCCGCATGGGAGACCAACCTCAAGCTCAAGCTCTGCACCCTTGCTCTGCCTCCTCAGTGACCCTCTGTCACTGTAAGCGCGCTCCCGTGAAATGCTTCCTTTCATAGGGTGCCTCGGCCATGGCGTTTTGTTAGATCAAAGAGAAGTCACTAAGACAGGACCCATGTTCAGTCCCAGCACCCATGTCAAGGGGCCCACACCATCTCTAAGTCTGATCTGATGCCCTCTTCTGGGCACGCAAGCACAGACACATAAATAAATCTCTCTTTAAATTCCAAGCTTTCTACACAGATGCAAACAGGTGTCAAATTTCAGAGAATATTTTTTTCTCTATATAATAAACATCACTTGGATGGTAAATTCATGCTCATTTTTCTCTTTTTCGTTGAAAAAAAAAAAGCCACATTTTAAAGCTTTCTTCTTTTTGATATGTTGCTTCCAGGAAGGGAGAGGTTGAACTTCAGGTCACTTCCGCCCACTTCCTGAGAAGAGGCAGCTCCCTTCATCCTGGTGGCGGCCCTGCCTGACACCGAGGGAGGGCTCAGTCGAAAGACCTGCTCTTTTTTTTTTTTTTTTTAATCATGAACTCTCTACGAAGGAAAAGGAGGGGTAGAGATCCAGGGTCATGGGAGATGGAGGCAGCTGGACTATTTCCAGGACCAATGCCTCCAGATCCATTCTGCCTCGGCTTTCCCACTCAGCACCGCTTCCCCACAGTAAGCAGCAAACGGCTGGGTTTTGGTTTGTTTGCTTGCTTGCTTGTTTTGTTTTTTAGACAAAGTTTCGCTCTGTGGCCCTGGAACCGCTCTGTAGACTGGGTCGGCCTTAAACTCGGGGGAGCCACCTGCCTGTGCTTCCTAAGCTCTGGGGTTGCAGGTATGTGCCACCAAGCCTAGCTCAGCTCAGGTTTTGATACGGGGCAAGAGATAGGGCACTTCCAGGTTCCATACTACAAAGCCGCACTGGTATTTCCATCACACGCAGAATCAGCCCAGGCCCGTGGTCACTACAGCCTCCTCCACCGGCGCCTCCTGCCATGTTTCATGAGGCTTCCAGTCCCACCTATGAAGACACCCCTGGGCACTGGCAGCGCTCTGGAAAAGACCTTAAAGCAATGACGTGCAAGAGATTATTGCTGGCGTCACTGGTGTAACGGAAGCTCACTTCCATGCTTCTGGAATAGGCAGTGGCAGGCCCCGGTGGAGGCGCTGGCTTCTCTGAGCTGCTACTACAGCACAGGCTGCAAGCTGGGACACCTGCCATCTTTACGGCCAAAGCTAAGCCAGTCGGGAGCAGCCAACGGGTAGTAGGTGTGGGGAGAAACCTGGTTCAGTTTGCATCTCAAACTCCAAGCTGTTTTGCTACAAACACAGGAGTCATTTCCGGTGGGGAGGTCGGCCCTCTCTGCCCTGTAACTCCCATCTGGCTTTCTCAGGGCAGAACCGAGGCATTCGTCCAGTGGGCAATGAGGCCCACACTAAACTGGGATTGCAGTTATCGCCTGGGCTGTCAGAGGCCCTCAGATGTCTGAGGAGGCTGGCAGGACGGTGCGTGGGTGAGAACCGGAGCTTAGCTCCCAGCACCCTCGTGACTGGACAGGCATCTTGACCTGTAACCCCAGTTCCTTACTGAGGATTGCTGGGGCTTGCCGGTTTCCAGCCTCGCAGAGAAAACATGAGCCCCCAGTTCAGGTAGAGAGCTCCCCTCAAAGGAACTAGTAGAGAGTCATAGGGGACACCTTCTTCTGGCTTCCATGTGCGCACACACATACACATAACACACACACAAATCATTTATCTTCAAATAAAAGTCAAGACAGGAAAAAAGAACTAGAGAAAAGGAGGAAGAGGAGGGGAAGGGCAGGCTGTGACAGGGTACTTGGGCACTTCTTGCTTTCTCTACTCCTCCCTGAGTAGCCCACACCCTTGGGTGTGTCTTATCTTTCATTCTGAACACCGCTCTTTATTTTACCCTGTGTTAAAGATTTATTAAAATATTCCTTCCTAGGTCTTTTCTTCTAAGCTGCGGTCTCTGATCCTGCCTTCGTGCTTCACATCTGTAAAAGGACGGATAATAAAGTGTGACGAAGGAGCCATGAAGGGAGCATGAGGCGTGAAGGAAAGCCGCACCCTCCATAGGGTTGGTGTGGTTTAGGAGCCAGCTGGCCGGGAAGGTTCCAGTGAGCTCAGAGTATTTAATTTAAAGAGAAGATTCAATTCCCTGAGCTCAGTACCACAATTCAGGAGGTACACGACATCAGAAATGCTATCACTGCTGTAACAAGACTGAAACTGGTAGCTGTTGGGGTCATGCTTCCCAGAAGCCTCTAGGGCAAGCTCCTTTCAGCCTCCTTCAGCTGCTGGTGATGCCACATATACCTATGGCATTGCCTACTCATCCTAACCTCTGCCCACCTTCCCCTCTGGTGTGCGTGTTCCATTCTCCTCCTCCTCCGTGTTTTTTTGTTTGTTTGTTTGTTTGGTTGGTTGGTTGGTTTTTTGTTTTTTTCAAGACAGGGTTTCTCTGTGTAACAAGCCCTGGCTGTTCTGGACACACTCTGTAGAACAGGCTGTCCTTGAACTCACAGAGATCCACCTGTCTCTGCCTCCCTGAGTGCTGTGATTACAAGCATGTACCTGTTCCATTCATCAAGACAATAGTCCTCCTGGATTAGGGTCACTCTTCGTCTACATGGCTGTAACTCCGTGCTATGTGCTATGGCTGTTTCCAGATGAAGCCATGTTCTGAGGGGCTGGGTTTTAGGGCCACAGAGTGGCTTTTGGGGAGCCCACTCAGAACACAGACTATGGAGAAAGAGGCTCCCCTGTTGTAACTTTAGGAAAAGCAATGTTCTCTTGCTTTCCTAGAAGAAATGCTGAGGCAGAAGCAAGGGGGACAGCTGGGGTAGAGCTGGGGAGGGAAGCGCAGCTGGTTAATAAATACGTGAAATCCCTCCTGGCTCTTGACGGAGCCCTTTAAACCTCAGCGCCAGACCACTGTGAGAGGTGGCAGCGGGCAACGCTTGCTGCTGGGGAGCCTGCCCTGGGGTGCGCTCTTTCCAAGGGGCCAGGGCGCCTAAGCTGACCTGTGTGGGCCTGAAGCAACTTGGGCCTGACAGGAGCTGGGCTCCACTGTCTGCATGTGCTGGGTGGGCCCAACTCGGGGGCACCAGCATGACAACTTTCCACGAAGGCCTCAGCTTCTCCCAAAATGCATCTTCCCCTGTGCCTCCTGGCTAAATGTCAGTCACAGCTGCGGTCAGCTCTCCAGCATTTGTGCGGGCAGAGCAGGGATTCTTCTCAGAGCTGAGGAAGGAGGGGCTGTATCACGGCTTCTGTCAGTCCGTGGCCCGTCTGCATTTGTGGCTCTTTTTTTTTGTTTAAAAAAAAAAAATTAAACTGGGTATGGTGGCACAAGTCTTTAATCTCAACACTCTGGAGGCAGAGGCAGGAGGATCTCTGTGAATCTGAGGCCTGGTGTTCACAGTAAGTTCCAGGACAGCCAGGGCCACATAGAGAAGCAAACAAACAAAAGCCATTCCAGCTGGGAAGTTCCAGAGAATGGTCCTGACCAAAGTCCATCTCTCATATTAATTTAATAATTAATAAATCTTGCTTTAAATTTGCCCCCTAAAAACTCCAGTGAGTAAATAAACAAACAATACACACATAGACATGTGAGAGACGGGGGAGACGACCCAGTGGTCACGAGGTGTGAGGACCGGAGCTCAGATCCCACACCCACGTGATAGGCCAGGTGCGCTCTCGAACACGCCTGTAGCACAGTGCTGTCGGGGGCGGAAACAGGAGGCTGACTGTAACTTGAACTCCGGGCTCAGGGAGAGAGTCTGGCTGGAAGAAGCTGGGGGTGGTGGAGAACCCAACATCCTCCTCTAGCATCTGTGTGCACATGCACACACAGACGTTACATGCTGGGCCTTTTAGAATGTGCCCGTAGTCCCAGCAGCTTGGGAGAAGTGAGCCCAGGACTGAGGCCAGCTCAGGCCTCAGAAACAAAACTAAATTCAATAAAACTAATTTGAAAACTTAGGGTGGGGCCAGTAGAGCACCTGCTTGGCCTGAGTGAAAAACAAGAACTTGATCTACAGGACCACACACATGAGCAATGGTGATAAGACTTGTATAATTGGTACTAAGGTGAGTATGATTCACGCTGACTCCACCATCATATATTCAATTACTAATACATTCTTTACGGTTTTTCCCCTCTTGGCTTGAACAAAAGTTAACATTAACACCTCCTTTGGCCTGGGAGCTGTGGGACTGAGGGAAACCAGCCCAGAGCAGGAGTGGGGTCGAGGTGAGTAAAAATCCCAGAATTCTTGTCCTGAGATCCCTAGGAGTGAGATGGTTCCGCCATGCCTGAGGCCTACACCCCACTTCTGCCCCCTGAAGGAGGTCACGTAGCCTGGTAGCCAGGCCAACCTTCCTTTCCCCTTATAAGTCAGGTCCAGCAGCACCTAGAGTTCCTCTTTATGCAAACAAGGCAGCCCCGGCACCCTGGCTCCAGCCAACTATGTGCACACACCCTGAAACCCCCTCCCCCGCTAAGTGCCTTTGTTCCCCCTTCAGACAGGCTGTCTCACTGAAGCTGAGTCTGTTCTCACTGCACTCACAACCGCCTGAGTCTCTCCAACTCCTGGCCTTTCTTGCCTCACATCCCCTCTCAGGATCCACACTGTGATCCTGGGATGGTTTTGCAGTGATGGGGAAAGGAAGCCTGAAGGATACTTTTTTTTTTGGTGGGGGGGGCTTGCATCTATAGTATCATGGAGGTGGGGCTTCTAACTCTCATGGACCGTACCATGTGTGAATAGGATTAAGAGGGTGGAACCTCTCACATTACCGTCTTCGGTGGCTGTAGGGGTGTGATTAGGTCACTGCGGGGTAGGGCCCATAATTCATTCTTGTTGACATTATGAGGAAGAGGCAGACTACAAAGACCTACATACGCTCCTGCTTTGTGGTGACGCATAAAGGCGCCTTCATCGTAGCCTTCCCCATGCTGCCTAGACCCCACACCTCCGGGACTAAGAGCACAGACAAGCCTCTTTCCTCACTAAGCAGCCTGCTTCAGGCACTGAATTACAGCAAGGAAAAGCTGACCAGCACCTCTTGGCTGCTATTATTTCTCACACGGCTATAGTGGAAAAGTAGCCCCCAACGAGATATAAACAGATGGGCATGATCATGGTCCTCAAGCACCTGCTTTAAAAACCTAAATCTTACACTTGGGAGGCTGAGGCAGAAAGAGGAGTCGAAGGCCAGCCTGGGCTACGTAGTAGGATCATATCTAAAAAAAGTAACACAAGAAACAGGCAGAGAGATGGAGGCAGATTTGACCGGTGGGGATAGCTAGCCAAACCCAGATTCTACTAACCCAAGTTCCACGTCCTGATCTCGTTCTGTCTCTCCCAGAACACTGTGTCTGTTGTGTGCTGTGCTCTGTGAGACGTTAGCAGCCCCGAACATTTCTGTTCTCCCTTCATTTCTGATTTCTTTAAAATAACTTACTGCATTTTCCTTCTTTACTGGGTCAGGTAGGAGTGGAGCTGCAGCTGTTAGGGTGGGTGGCAAGTGCCACCCTGCTGAGCCAGTGGCAGGCTGAGGTCCCAGGGCCGAGCGGTGGGCATTCCATATAGTGGCACGGAGGAAGCGCCGCGTGTGTGTGTGTGTGTGAGATGTCCCTCATTTCTCTCAGAAATCACATGTGCATAGCACCTTTCTCTGTTGATTCATGAGCCTGACAAACTGTGTCTCGTCTGTAGGGGTGGAGGCTCACACCTGGAAGTCCAGCACCTAAGAAGTCAAGGCAGGAGCCGAGCATGGTGGCACACACCTATAGTCCCAGCACTCGGGAGGCAGAGGCAGCCTGATCTACAAAGTGAGTCTAAGACAGCCAACGCTCACACACACACACACACACACACACACACACACACAAAACAAAGAGTCTGATTTCATTTTAGAAAACTCCAAGGCTGAATCCATGAGGTCCTTATTGGGTTCTTTCTTGGGAAGGATTCTAGAGGATAAGTAACTTAGTCCCTTAGGCTGTATGGGGGTCTCGTTTTCACATAGCCAAGCTTAACTAAGAAAATCATCGTGTGTGGCCACACGTGTGTGTGTTTGGAGGCTTGCACGCCACAGCCTGTATGGAGGTCGGAGGACAGCTCTGTGGGGGGAGCTCTCTGCAGGGACCAGGCTCAGGTCTTCGGGCCACACAACTCCCTCCCGGGCGGCGTGGTACCACTAGAGCTTAGCTGTGGCCATATGCCATGCTCAGCAAGCGTGTGATGGGGCCGAACGGATGAGAAGCCCGGAGTGTAGCCACCACACAACCGTGAGAGGCGACACAAAAGGCATCAAATATGAGTACCAGTGGCGGCCCCTAAACCCAGGGCCTCATGCATGCCTGGCAAGCACTTCACCAACCGAGCTACACCATCAGCCGGAGCGAGCTGCAAAGCCTTTTCTTCCCAGGTCCAAACTAGGTTTTCAGACACTTCTAACTGCCCAACCACCAGATAGGCACAGCTCATGGAAGAAGGCTAACAAGGACATCTTCAAGAAGCACAGCTTCTGTTTAGGCCTTGGAAAAGAGCTTGACCCCGAGTCTGGACTGAGGGTTAGGATGAGGGCAGGGGAGGCCCTCAGGGTCTTAGCAGACCTTTCCATTGGCACGAGAGAGGACTTGGCACTCGGCCTGAGGTGGGAATAATAAGGACAAGGCCTTCCCAGGCTGCTCCTGGCTTCCTGTTCTCCGGAAGGACTGACAGGCAGGAGGCCGAGCTGTGCCCTCTGCTAGGGTGGGGTAGTGCCACTCAGCCCTGTTTGCCCAAAGTTTTGTGATTAAGGGAGGAGCCAGGAGTGGAACACAGGCGTGGCACTGGGAATGAGGTAGATGATGGATAAGGGCTTAGAAGGCAGGGTGGAGCTGGGTGGCTCTGGGGAGGACTGCCTGTGACAGGCAGGGGCATATCTGGGAAGGTGTCCCTGCATGGATCAGCCTGTGGCTCTGAGGCATGACGAGGCAGCTACCATCCATGGGAAGGCTCAGGCCTCAGTGTGGCCTTTTCTCTCTCTCTGGTCTATCAGAGCTTCTGTTTGCTCTTTTATAATACAAAATCAGAAACTGTGTGGGATGACAAAGGGAGGGGAAGGGGCACCACCCCTCTTCCATCTCTTGACAGTACCCAGCACCTTAGAAGAGAATTGTGTCATCTGGGACCATGTTGTGGTTTTTCAGGGATGGCTTTCTCCATAAAACATCCCTAAAGTGATAGTTCGTAGCTGGGCAGCCAAACATGAGCAGAAGCCACACTGGACTTGTCATATATTCATTATCACTATTGTCATCCTCTTCTGACTCTAAAGAGTAAAATATTCCTGTAGGCCCCTAACATCCCATCAGCTCTGAGCTCTACACCTCTGTTCAAATGGCAGCCCGGGCTCTGGAATCAGGCCACACAGGCTCGGTTCTCCCTCCTCTACCACTTTTGAGTCTTGTTGCAAGCCAGATGGACTGAAATGATGAGTTCACACACAGGAGGCCTTTGTTCCCTGGCGAGGGTGTCTGGGACGGGTGGTGTGGCTGGCCACACTGTCTTTTCCTGCCTACATTAGGTACTTTTCTCATTTCTGTGACAGAAACATCTGACAAAAGGTTGCCCAAATTCTTTTCCCCTCTTTATAAAGTCCACCAAGTTTTACCCTTGAGTTTATTAGGCTCACTTACAGAGCGTGGGTGACAGAGCAGCCTCTCAGGAAGGTCTGAGGCAGGCTGGATGATGGCTACTCACGCCCAAGGCTGGGCAGCTGGCCTTCCTTCCCTAGGCTTCCTCAGCCTCTGTACCCCAGCCCCTCCCTGAGACCCCAAGGCCCTGTACAGGCGGGGCAGGACCAGGTACAGGTGCCTGGGAAGAGATGCTGGATACACTAGACAAGGTCCAAAGACCCCCACCCCTGCCCTTTTCCTATGAGGGAATGTCAACAGTCAAGCCCAGCTGGGGTGAGCGTTCCTGCAGGTAGATGCAATGAGAGTTTTGCAGTTTTTGTTTCTTTAAAAACACAGAAATATTGCACGGCTGCTTTCATTTTAATCCCAGGGGTGGAGATACAGGCTGCTTCGTAGCGGCTGACTGCAATTCTCCTCATGCTCTAGCGCTGGTGCGATTTTGCCAGCTGCAGCCAGTTTCTGTGATTGTGTGCTGGCTGGAATTCTGGGGTCTTTTCAGGGGGCACATAAATTCTAGAGCCTGAGAGGTGGGGCGTGTTGTTGGTTGCTGCTGATTGCAGTTTGTTAAGTAGTTGTGCACAAAGAAGAAACAACAACAACAAGAAATTAGATATCCTGACAGCAAAGATCCAACTTTCCCCAGGGAGCTGGATGCTGCTAAGTCTCTCTGTCAGGGGTTAAAAGGGAAGAAGAAAGGGGTGAAGAAGGCTGGAAGAAAGAACTCACAAAGTAGCAAATGCTGGCCACAGGTAGACTTAGGAAGATGGTGGGTGATTCACTCGGAGGTTGGTGCTAAGCAGCACAGGAGCAACTTTAGGAAGGCTTTAGTCAGGGTCACAGGTTGAAGACACAGTCCACCATGGTATTTGGAGGCACAGCCCCAGGAGTGTGAGTGTGCTGGCCATACTGTATCCACAATCAATCAAGAAGTAGAGATGGATGCTGGTTCTCCTGTTCTTTGGATCCAGACCCTCAGCACATAGAATGAGGGCTTTCCCCCACAGCTGAGGCTTCCCACCCAATCAGCTCAGCCTGGAAACTCCTACAAGATAAGCCTGGAGGTGTGTCTCCCAGGTGGCAGTCAAGATGAACTGTCAGCCTGTCAGGTACATACAGCTTGTCTGTGGTTGTCTGATGCACCTTTATTACACGAGGTAGCTGTCTTCACGGGGGAGGGCAGTGCAAACACTTAAAAGGCCCAACATTTTATTTGGTACTTTTTTGTTAATCTACTGCATGCCAAATGCTGTTACAGGAACTGGAGATTACAGTGCAATAAACAAAAAGAAAGTCCCTGTCCTCAGGCAGAAACCGACTGAACCAACTTCTGAGCCCTTCTCAGCACCACACTGCTGACAGTTTGATCCAAATGGACGCTCACTGGACTGCTGTAGGCTCCCATTGCCATGCCTGCTCTGGACTCTCCATCCTATCCGTGAATCTGTTTCCTTTAAAAAACTTTCTGTGTGTTTGTCTGACTGAGTGTATGTATACCACATGACTTCGGAGCCCACAGACTGGGAAAGGACATTAGATTCCCAGGAACTGGAGTTACAGGCAATTGTGAATCTCTGTGTACGCGCTGGGAACAGAACCTGGGTCCTCTGCAAAGGCAGTCAGTGCTCTTACCCTCTGAGCCATCTCTCTGGCTCCCATTCCTTAAATTCCCTGTGATTTTTCTTTATCAATGACTCAGGCACACAGCGGCTCAGCTGTCCCCTTACCTGCATTCCAGGGTCACCTTGAAATGGGCTACCGCCAGCATCAGTCCACTCCGACTTACTCCCATGTGTGGCTGTTTCCTCCTGCAGCACTCCCAGGGTCTTTCAGGATCCTCAGAGACCACCTGTGTTGGCACAGGTGCCAGCTGAGAGCGGTGGTGTTGGAAAGCTTCACTGCCTTCTCCTGTCTAGCCTCAAAGCCAACACTACCTCACTATGTGCTCAGTTGGTAGAAGCCATGATGACCATGGTTAAAGAAGAATGGAATTCAACTTTGTCTTTAACATGGAAGAGCAGAATGTGGAAGAGCACGTGGGTGAAGTTGGAAGTGCCCTACCATCTTTGGAAAAAATACTGTCCGTCGTAAGGTCTCTGTAGTCTGGTTAGCTGGAACTCTAATGTTTCCAGCCAGAGTTGGGTTCTCAGGACTTTTCAGATTGTTCTTCAGAGGTTGCTGTTTGGCTGTGTGCGGAGTTTCTCCTGTGCAAACACAGGCTGGCACTCAGCCGCATGCAATGTTCTCCATGGAGCTCTTTCCCCGGGTCGTTACTCCCTCTTTGGCATTTCATCTAGTAAATTCCCGATGACCTGATTTCCCTAAACTTCAGCCTCATTTCTCAAACTCAGCAAGTCCTCTGATCTGTTTGTGTTCTCCATTCTGGTGCTGCTACGTGACAATTCGCTCCACAGCTGTGTGCTCACTCCATCTGGCTCCCTTCTCTTGAATCACAGATCCCTGCTGCCTCTTGTCCAGTATCTGGAAATCTTCGCTTTGTTTCCTGAACTTACTTTCCTAGCTGTTTATAAGAGTCTGAGTCCTACATCAATTATTCCTTTGTTGATAGAAGCACAGCTGGAATTCTAAAGGTAGACCAGAAGGATTTGATTATGAACTGGATTTGGGTTGTGAGAGAGAGACATACCCTGGAAAGTGACCAAGTGTTTGGCCTGAATTTCAAAAGGTGGTATTGCCACCAACCGAGGCTACATCAGCATTTAAAAAGTTATTGTTTTGAGACAGGGTTTCTCTGTGTAATGGCCCTGGCTGTCCTAGAACTTGCTCTGGAGACCAACTGGCCTCAAAATCACAAAAATCTGCCTGGGATTAAAGGCATGCACCACCATGCTGGCTTTTTTTTTTTTTTTTTTTTTTAAAGATTTATTTATTGTTTACACAACATTCTGCCTGCACACCAGATCTCACTATAGATGGTTGTGAGCCACCATGTGGTTGCTGGGAATTGAACTCAGGACCGTTGGAAGAACAGCCAGTGTTCTTAACCTCTGAGCCATCTCTCCAGCCCCATGCCTGGCTTTTTATCATCATCATCATCGTCATCAGTTTTAAACATGTTAAATTTTAGAGGCCTGCTAAATGCCCAGGTGGGCATGCTAACTTTGCCATTGGAGACATAAGCCAGGAGTTCAGGTTAGAAGCTAGGCTACAAACACAAAATCCAAAATGTCTGAGCATAGATGGTACATGGAGCCAAAAGCCTAGTTAAGATGAAGGAAGGAAGGACGGAAAGAAGGAAGGAAGGGGAAGCAGAAACGATACTGAGGCAATCTCATTGTGCCATCTCATCTCCCATCCAACCGAGCGCTGGCCGCAGTCAGCCTCGTCTGGCACCGCTCGCTGGCCTGTTGCCCTCCATGGCCATTGGGATCTAGGCTGACTCAGAAATTCCTCTAACCAGGGAACAGCCACAGAATCTTCTGGAGTCACTGAAGCTTCACCTGGCTCCAGCAAATGGGCTCTTCTGCCAAAACACAGGATAGGAATAAGGCAAACGGCCCGTAACTTCTAGAGTGAGCTATGCCTTGGCCAGAACCCTTTGGCAGTCCCATAGTGTTGCCCATGCTGGGAACTCAGAAAAGGAAAGACCAGACCTTTTACCTGGGCCAAATGACTCATGTTCTTTTTGACTCTCATACTGTCCTTGGCAATGTTACTCTGTGGTTGCCTCCATGTTATTTCGAGTGTACATCCCAGACACCTCTAGTTTCCCCATGGCAATTAGTGAGTGATTTAGCAGACCTAACAATTACACTTATGTATTTTGTGTGTGTGGGAGGGGCGTGCAGGCACCATGGCACCGCACATGGAGGTCAGAGGACCAGTTGGTTCTTTCCTTCACCGTGTGAGTCCTGGGGACTGAATGCAGATCTTCAGAGTTGGCAAGCACCCTTAGACACTGAAGCATCTCACCAGACCTGTCGGCACTGTTCAGTCACATGCAAGAATAGCTGACACACAAATATTCCTCATGAAGCTGTTAATAATAGTGAAAACTACCTACGTACCAGTGATCAGGATTGTTTAGCCAGTTATGGTACAGTGGGTACTCATTAAAGTAATTCTGTAGGTTCAGGGAGACTTTGGAATACATACTTTATATATATATATATATATACACACACACACACACACATTCTGATGGTCAGTTCAGCATACTTTTTGGAGAGTTTTAAGTACAGACTTGAGGGCTCCTTAGTGGTGAGCTCCAACAAGGAATGACTAGGTGAAGGATAAGCCTGAGCAACAGCAGCCAGAAGTACAGGAACTGCTAAACCCACAGAAGACATTAACAAAGATGGAATGGTCACTCAGCCATTCAACCGTGTCAGAGCTAGAGCTGAGGACTGAAAGGTGACTAGACCACTGGAAGACTGATCTCAGAACCCTGAGATCATTACAAGAGCAATCTCAGAAGAGCAATTTTCAGATGCAGGGTGTTAAGGGTTGAGTAGGTGACAGCACAACCAAGGAGCTGGGAATGAGTGGTTAGAGTGAACAGAGATGAACAAAGTCACACATGGAAAACGTATGTTCATATCGTGTGTGTGTGTGTGTATAAGAGAGAGACTGACAGAGACAGAGACTGGCTGGTTGCCTGGGTACAGTCAGGCAGGCAGCAGGTAATTTGGTTTGTGTGAGGGAAAGGAAGTGATGGAAGCTTTCCTTCTCTGCTCAAAGGTCTGTGTAAACACATGAGGGTGAACAAGCGGAGGCACACAGGGGAGAGTGACAAAAGGGGGCTTTTCTGTCTCCACTACCCCAGCTTCTCTTCAGCTCACTTTCCAATCCCCTGCCCTGGTACCCAGGGAGAGCCACTGAGCCTCATCACTAGGCATATTCCACGTGGCCCAGTTCACATATGCCATTCACATCTGCAGGCTCATCACAATGGCCCTTTCTAGCCTATAGGTTTTTTTTTACACAGGGCTGCTTCTTGTTCTATACTCTGCTTACTGCCTAGGAGTAGGTAGAAATGCCAGGGGCGGAACACCTAGCAAGGAGCAAGGTCACTGTTAAGGTCAAGTGAAGACATCTCCTGTCATCCTCCAGGGCCGACAGGCCTGAAGAAAGCTTCTTTGCTTGGGCCCTTGGCTTCTGTGAAACTGAAGAGAATATAGACATGTGTTTCCCTCAGCTCCTAGTTTTTATCCAGAGAGGACAACCAGGGCGACCAGATACAACCACACACAATAACAGACCTTAGCTGGTTGCTGGCACCATGCTGGTGCAGGAAACGGGGCTCCTATTGCCCACAGGAGGCTGGAACTCTGTAAACTCAAGGTTTTTGGGGAAGCACCATTTCCAAATGGACATATTACAGTTACACCAAGGCCCACAGGGGTTTTCAGCGCCTGAACTGCTAATAAGTTATTTTATAGGCAGATTCAATAAATTCTATAATGCTGCCTTTCAGTAGTTCTTGGAAGGGCTGGAGGTGTAGTTCAGTGGTATGTGCAAGGCCCTGGATCCTTCAGTCCCGATGTAAAGGGCAAGGGAGAATAAGAACTTCAAATGATCCTTGGAAACTGTGTATGTGCACCCTGGAGGAGGTGGGAGGGAGATGTAAAATTCAGGACAGTGCTGAATGACCATCAGTGACATGGCACATTTGCCAACTCCATGTCAACAGCAAGCCAGAGCCTTGAAAGTCTGTTTCATCAGCAAGGATGCCTGGTGTGCTGCTGGAGGAAAGCGCCGCTCTGCAGAATTACTGTACTTTAAGAGCAACTCTGGTGAGGGTGGGAAGTCCCAGCCCCTAACATGTAGACGCTACTTTTTAAACTATTTTGTTTCTTAACGTCCCCTTCCTCCCTACTCCACCCTAACCCTTCTGACGCCCCAAAACCAGGTAACCAGGTAGGAGAGGAAGGTTAGTGGGGAGAGAGGGCATAGCTCTCTTCAGCTACTTCCTGCGTTTATGGGTCATTGGGTTCCTTGGGGCAAGTCCAATCTTGGTTTCAGGAGATCTTCAAGTTCTTCTTGTCAAACTGCATCAACAGCAACCACAAGCAGCAGTGGGGAGCACCAGCAGCCTTCTCCCCATCCTGCCATTTATTTCCTCTCCAGAGCCCTTGGAATTAAACTCTCTGCAGCTGGCAGAGCCTCCTCAGAGCCTGTGTGAGGGAAATGGTTTGCTGCTGCGGACCCTCTGAACCAGTCCCACATCTGGGAAGGGATTCAGGCAGCAGGACTGCTGGGTACAGACAGGAGGCCGCCACATTCTGCATGCTCCTGTAAATTGGAAACCAACACCTCAAGTACACCGGCAGCATGGGTTTGTTGGAACCACAGCTTTGGATTTGTCATAGATGGTATCTTGGCACCCACATGATGATGGTAATAAATCTTACCAGCACCAGAAGCAGCCCGGGAAAGGATGTCATGCAAGCAAAGCAGTGTAACCAATGTTGGCAGCCAGCATGTCAATCTTCCGTCTGGAGTAGAGTAGGTGCACACACAGCAAGCGTGTGCTTTGCTTACTGCCAAGCTTACAACAGAGCCAGTGGGGGGACCCAGCTCTGCTGCTTCCCCAGAGGTGGGAACATCTGCAACAGGGGTGTAGAGCTGGAGGCTGAGTCAGGAGAGGGGCCGTGGGCGGTGTGAGTAGCCTGGGCGCGCAGCTGTTCTGACACACCTCCAGTTTACAGCCCTTTGCAGCTGTGGCTCCGGGCAGCAGATGAAGTCATCTGCGGAGTCTTTATGTGAACTAGGTGGGACAAGGCCAAAATCTCCATACCTGGTGGACGTGAGCTCACATCTTTGCAGTGAGGGAGCTGTGGGGGGCCTGGGTCCACGGGAAAAGCTTCCCAGGTTACCCTTGGTGCCCATGCCACTGTGGGCGGCAACCTCATGGAAACATGAGGGTTGGGGTTTAAGCAGTATGACCATCTAATGTAGGCAACCACTCCTGCTCTTCTTGCGTTTTGAGAATGGCTAACAGTAACTATGTTTGCTAATATGTACCAGGCACCAACTTAAAACTAAATGTGTAAGAACCACAAGCCCACTTTACAGACAGGAAATTGCCCAGAACCAACAGGCAGGGTTTAGATTCAAATCCACAAAGTGACCATGTTATAAAGAACACAATAAAAACAAGTAGAAGATAAGCTCTTTTTCTTTTTTTTTCCTGTTGCTGTGACAAAATACTTTGGGCAAATCAACTTTCACCAGAGAAGTTTGACTCAGCTTTGGGTTTCCTTCATGGCCTCGTGGCCCATGGGCCAGTGGTACCAGGAAGCAGGAGACAGGCAAGGGCTGAGAAATAGCATCCCCTTCATGGGGTCGTTCCTGTCCACCTAGCTTCTTCCACTAGGCCTGCCCTTCCCATCACCTCAGCAGCTCTGCCTTGACCATCAAGGTCTATGGGGATCCAACTACAGGCCCTGTGAGCAGCAGGGAAAGGAAATTCTAAATTATTAACAGGGAAGAGACTGGTTGTTGACACATAGCTGCTTACACACAGGCTCATGCAAGGGGCTTGGAAGTCTGGTCTTTGTTTCTCTCAAGTGCTGCCTTGAGCTCAGGAAGGCCAATCGAGGAAGTGACTTCCGGTGACAATTGAAAAGAAGGTGCCCCACACAGGACTTGGACCCCGGTGGTTAATACTAAGGGCAGGTGAGATGAAAGTTCCAATCCAGGGCATTTGCAATGTACTGCTGCTGTCATATGTCCACAAGATGGCTTGAACACAAATTTAGAACATGTGGCCAGTAGAGAAATCCAAGAGAAATGGAGAAGAAAGGGAACATTTCTGAACCCTTGAAATCCTTTTCGGGCTCAGCAGAGAGGGCAATGAAAGCAAGCAAACCTCTTTAGCCACACAGTGCCCCTCAGGTGTTGACGCTTGCTGTGAGCGCACTCAGCAAGGAGAACAATTGACAATTTTAAGCATGTGGATGTATACAGAGGGCACACGTGTATGCTCTTTCCATGTGTGTAGAGAAGCACAAGGCTGACTTCAGTCTTCCATTTCCTTCCATACTCTTTGAGGCAAGGGCTCTCCTTTGAACCTAGAACTCTCTCAAGACTGGTCTAACTAGCCAGGCTGCTCTGGAGATCCTGTATTCTCCCGTCCTAGAACTGGAATGAAAACAGGTTGCCACAACAAGTTGGCATTTGCAATTCTGTGGATTCTGGGGATCTGAACTCTGGTCCCCAAGCTTGAAGCACTTACTCCACTCACTCTACCAGTCCTCTTCCCAGCCACTAATTTTTTTTTTAAAGCATTGAGCTTATTCCACAGCATTCTTGAGTAACCTCTACACACTCTAGCATCCTGCATTTAAATTTAGCCCCACATAGAAACAGGGTTTTCTTTAACATTCTACAACATGGCTATCTGAAAGTTGTAGCAAAGCATAAAATTAAAATCCAACAAAAGGGGTTCAGCATGCCTGTAACTTTAAGCCAATATCCAAAGGGCTGCCATACCAAATTTTTCATTATTTCAAGACAATGGGAAAACTGGTTAGTGTGCAAGATGGCATGGGTTCCCATGAAGCCCCGTAAGCAGCAGGCAGAAGGCAAGCAGCAGCAAGCGCCTCTGAGAACCGTAGGGTTTAGCTCCAGCTTCCTAGTGCCTTATCCTCGGCTCCCTTCCCAAGCACACCATGAGATGCTGTCTCCACGGCCTAGGTGTGAGTGGATTCTGTCAGAGTACTTGGCCTTTGCTCTGAGGGTGCCCTGATTCTCTTAGGATTAGGGAAAGGACAAAAACAGCCCAAAGAGAATCGGTGTTTTATGATAGGCATGCAACAGACACATGGACTAGACATGTGACCGCCACAACACGTTAATAGGCTTGTTTTTAAAGAAAAAAAAAATGTGTGTAGGGGGAAAGGAATATGAATCCAAGAACATATGATGGCCAGAAGACAATTTGTGGGAGTTGGTTCTCTTCACCAGGGAGTCTTGGGGATAGGGGCTCAGATCATCAGGCTCTGTGAGCTATTTTGAGCATGTGTATGAGAAGTATAAACACACACACACACCTCCTATCCACCAGGTATTCAAAAGTCTTAGTGCAGTTTTTTGAACCAGTCTGTGCAGCCCTGGCTGTCCTGGAATTTACTTTGTGGACCAGGCTGACCTCCAACTCAAAGATCCTGCCTCTGCCTCCTGAATACTGGGATTAAATGTGTACCACCACCATCCAGTTTAGTGCAGTTTTAACAAGGGGCAGGAAGGAAGGTTGTTGGCTGGCGCCCTCTTCTCAATGCAAAGGCGGCTACCCTTCATCAGTTATATGTGCAGCCCACATAAGAGACATTTTAAGCAAAAGAAACTAATAGTAATATAGCCACACTGCTTGAAATGTATCCAAATGGAAAAGTTTGCAACGAAAGTACTTGCTTAGACAAATGTTGTGGATATAAACACAGCTTTGTTTTAATCCCAGGTGTGGGATGTGGGACTGATTCAGAGGGGCCACAGCAGCAGACTATTTGCCTCGTGCGGGCTCTAAGAGGAGCTCCTTGCCAGCTGCAGACAGTTTAGATCTGAGGACTCTGGAGAGAGAATAAATTCCAGAGCCCAGAGAGTGTGGGGGCTCCAGGAAAGAACAGGGCTGCTCCTGCCTCCTCCCCCTTACCGCCCCCCCCCCCCGGCCTCCTGGTTGCTGTTGTGAGACATGAAGTTGGAGATCTCCTGAAATGAGGATTGGACTGGCGGCAAGGAAACCAATGACCCTGACCAGCAGGAAGCAGCGAAGAGAACTGTACTCCTCTCCCACTAACCCTTTTTCTCTTCTCTCTGGTGTAGGGGTGTCGGAAGGGACTGGGGTGGAGTAGGGAGAAAGAGATAAAAGAAATGTAACTAAAGTTTTTGTTTGTTTGTTTGTTTTTAAAGTACACCAACAGATAAAGAACAACTTTAGCCATTCTCCTTACCAAGTGTCATGGACACCACTCTATTGCTGTGAGGAGACACCATGACCAAGTCCACTCTTACTAAAGAGAGCATTTAACAGGGGAGCTGACTTACAGTTTCAGGTTTGGTCAATTATCACAGCAGGAAGCATGGCAGTACACTTGGAGCTGGAGCAGTAGCTGAGAGCTACATCCTGATTCACAAGTCAAAACAGAGTGGATATGAGAGGGTGGGGAGAAGTAAAAGCAACGCCCCCACCATGCACTTCCTCCAGAAAGGCCACACCCCTTACACCTCCTAATCCTTATAATCCTTTCAAAGGGATTATATGCTGGTGACCAAACATTCAAATATGAGACCACAGAGGCCATTGCTGTTCAAACCAGTGCACCAAGTGCCCCAACGCCATCTAACACCCAAGGTTTGACAAAGTAAGGCATTTATTAGAGCATCTTTCAGTTTAAACTAGAGTATATCTTTGGAAACAAGCACATTTTACTCCATAAACAAGAAAAAGGGACTCTAGATTATTACTTCTGTGTGGATTGCTTCCAGGTCACTGTAAAAAGCTTGGGAAAGGACACCAGATAATAAAAGGCTTATTATTCAGGGTCAGCTCAAAGTCTGATACTAAAAAATAAAATAAAGGCAGGATAATTACTGCTTTGTAACACGTGACCTACAACACCCATCTGTGGCACCAGTTTTCCAAGCACAGCCCACAGTTTCGGACAGCCACTTGCCCCAGATTCACCTGGCAGTGCTGCCAGACGTGGACACAAACCATCTTCTTTACTGATCACCACCACTGGCTTTCAAAGCAAGATATATTCAACACTACTGGCAGGTATGCATCATGAAAAATACCTTCCTACTGCCTAATACTCTAAAAGCAAACACCACTGTAGATTCCAATAGTCAGTTAACACTACCACATGTGTCTTAAACTGTAATCTGACTTTCTTTACCACCTCCCACCCGCCGCCCCCCAGGGAGTATCTGTGTAAAAGAGCCCTGGCTGCCCTGGCCTTGCTTTGCAGACCAGGCTGGCCTCATACTCAGAGACTGCCTGCCTCTGCCTCCTGAGTCCTTTAATGTTTTTTTTTCTTGATTAAAACCACAGAAAACCAACGCTTATTACTTGGACTTATTCAGTCCTGTTTGTTTTATAAGCTTAATTCACAATCTCAAAGGAATTAAAGTTTTTAATAAAAGGTTTAAAAATCACAAGAATAGAAAAAGTTTAACCAGTCCCTAGGATCTTTCCTAACTGTATGGGAACGGTTTCCCTGAAGATAAAGTTTCTTTCCAAGAGGCTGCAAAGGGAGATATGATGCTCATTTCATGAGGACTGACATGTAGCATTTAAAGGAAAGAAAAGTTAAAGAAAAGTATTTCAAACACTATTTAGAGTCCGCTGACATACCCTCTGCACTAAAGGTCAAGAAAAAGTGCTGTGGGTTTCTTTGCTTAACAATATGCTAGTTAGTGCCTTTTGTGAAAACAAAACAAAATAAAACCAACCAATGCTCTTTAGTTCAGCACTACCATCCTTATAAAAAGTGGTAAGAAGTCCCTTTAATCTTAAAAGCCTGATTATGACATTAACATGTAGCCCTGGTTTCAGTGTAACCGACTTTTTAAAGCATCTCAAGAAAGTGCTCAACCGCTCCAACTACATGACGATGCTGGTTTGTAACAGAAATCTAGGAAAAAACGAGACCTACACAGCTCTCAGGGAAGCAAACCCAGCTTTCTGTTGTTTTCTCCTTTCTCTAAAGAGCTGACATTGAGCACCGCATTTAAGATAATCACAACCTCAACTCAAGATACTGTATTTTAACATGGAAACCACCATGAATGTACACAAGAATATCACATTTTTTTTTACAGTTTGGAAAACACACACAAGTATAGTGAGCAGATACATATTCAGGTAAGGCCGTGCTTGCAGAAGGTACCTTCTGCAGAGGCTGTCTTCAGATTGGCTTCCACAGACGCCATGTGTTGGACTTTGGGCACTCCACTATACACACAGCCAGGGTAACAAGGGGCACGCTTTCCTTTCTGCCTCCATGAACCAGATGTCACTACCACAGACTGCTAGGAAAGGCTACAGATGACAAATCACCACAGGAAATGAAAACAGCACTCACCAGGCAGCTGTGTCTACACTAGACAGTAAGACCTGACTAGGTCTGCTAAGGAGTAGAAAGACTTTTTCCAGAATGAAAACATGACCATTTTCTTACAAGACCAGAATTATAAAGTCTTTTTTCTTCTTTGTAGACCCAAGTTCAGTGAATTTTCAGATTAGAATCTATAATTCAGTCGAGTGTTCAGGACTACAGAAATCATCTTGAGACTTTCTACGAAAGTATGTACAAATCTTCCTCATGGAGTTGGGAGTGATGGTGACCTAAAAGAAAACGGAGAGTTAGAGACTTCCCAAGTTAAAGTTCCAAGCCTCTCAGCAAGTGTCTAGGCTAAAACTGCCGTTCTTTTGAGCAAATAAAAATTAGCCTCCTTGATTGAGAAATCAAACAGCACTTGTACATTATTTTCTAATAAAGAACATTTTTTTCTGGTAAAGAAACATTAGTTGATAAATTTTCATTTACATGAAAAATAAAAATAAAAAGGAAACATTAGTTGAAGCTGGGTGTGGTGGTGCACGCCTGTAATCCCAGCACTTTGGAGGTAGAGGCAGGCAGATCTCTGAGTTCGAGGCCAACCTGGCATACAAAAGCAAGTCCAGGACAGCCAGCCTACACAGAGAAACCCTGTCTTGATCCCGCCCCCCCAAAGAAATTGTATATTGTGGCACCCCCACACTGTCAGTACCTAGGAGACTGAGTCAGAAAGTCCTGAGTTTAAGACCAATTTGGGATAGATATTGAGAACTTGTAAGTCAATAAAACATAAAAATACTAAACAAACCCAAAACTTCTCTTAAAGCTTTAAGATTTATATTATCAGTGAAAATGATTTTCACCTCAACCCTGGTCATAAGAAGACACATGGCAGAGGGATTCTAGGACACTGATGAGGCTAGGAGCACAGAACACAACTACCTTTGAAACCAAGAAACTTTGTTTTCCTGTAAGGAGCCGTTATCTATTATGTGTCCTTTCCCAGGAGCATAGGCTGGGTAAAGACATTAACGGGTGGATACTCAGCACACTGGTACCGGCCTAAGGGTACCTAGCTTCTGCTCCTACTTATCACCTGGCATCCCTCCCATCCTCCTCCTCAGTACACAGCAGGAGCTTTGTGTGTGAAGCACAGCGGAGCCGATTGGCCCTCCCTACACTGCACACGCAGTAGAAGCACTTCTCTATTCTGCTGGTGGCCACCGGCTTCCCCAGTGCTCAGGCTCACTTATTTCTGCCACCATATCCCATTATATGTCATGCCAGTCAATGAAAAATGAGTCTCAGAAAGTTTTCAGAATATTGAGGTATGTAAGAAAATCATAACCTTGAGGAAAAGCCATTAAAAAAAAAAATCAAAGATTTTGTAATTTAATTGCTTTGAAATGTTTCATTTTGATCATAAAATGCAATTACAAGCTGAAAACTTACTTATGGATGATGGCAAGTTTTTCAAGAACAAACTTTACTTAAAAAAAAAAAAAAAACATGCTGTGTACCAGGAGAGAGATTTTTGAACTGACACTCTGGATGGTGAGAGAAGACTTTAGTCAATCAAGCAGTAGACTGAGGAGTATGAGTAGATGAAGGGTTAATGGAGTAACAGGGTTGTCAATAATTCAGCACAGTCCGTCTAAGTTCCAGACACCTTGAGAGCTACACTTGGACCCCTTCAAACAGGACATCCTCCTTCTCCCACACTGTAGGCTTACCGGAGCTGGTGACGTCTTTCCACTCTGTCTCTTGGAGCTGGGTGTCTGAGACGATGGAGTTCGTGGAGATGAATTCTCAGCCTTCCGTTTGGCTGCCATGGCCAACAACCAGTTCTTATTCTCTGGGGAGCTATTCTCTTTGCCTGCCATCTCAGACCCTTCTCCACAAGGTCTCAGAGGAAGAGGCAGTGGTCCACAGCCTTCAGGGATGTAAGGACTGACAGGAGAAGGAGGCTCTGAGATGCTTGTGCCAATGCCTTCACTCTTGCTCAATTTGGTGGGATCCGCAGACTCCTTGCTAAGGGCTTCCTGGTTGCCAGAAAGGCAGCACAGATCCACATGAATACTCTCCACTTGGCTGTCAAGCTCAGTGACACAGCTGCAACTCTTCACACACTTTTGTTTCCCACTCTCCAGACAGCTTGAGTCTAGACGCCGCTTCACCCTATTTCTAGATTCAGAGCAAGCATCTGCTTGCGATGACTTCAGGCTCACAGGGATGAGGGCTTTTCTGGGAGATGGGATCTTTGTCTCAGAAGCAGGTGGAGTGATGGGTGGTGATGAGGAAGGTGTTCGGGTCACCCAGTTTCTGAGCGACATCTTGAAAGATGAGAGTGGCTTGGGAGACACAGAGATGGAGCCTCTTCTGCCAACTGGAGAGCGGGTCTTGGCAGGAGTGGTTCTGAGTGAGAACGTGGGGGTATTTGAAGGAAGAGGGAGGTCTGCAGCGCAGCCTGGCGTACAAGCTGCGGCTGACGGAGAGGAAGTAGACGGGCTGCTCTTGGCTCTGGGAGCTTTGGCAGGAGTGCTCTGGCTACTTGGTGCCGTTCCTGAAAATGATGAGGAGCACGAGAATCAGAAAGACAAAGACACACTGGCCTTGAGTTCTCAGGGAAGTCATCATCTAAGGTTGGTTTGTCAGTAAATGGGTACCTGAAATCACCCCGTTTCTACCTCACCTTTCTAGCATTCTTCCTTCCCAAGACCCTGATATAAAACATGTACTTGCAGAATCTAGAAAGACAAGCCCTTTAAAGCACCAGGAGACCACTCCTAACAGTTCCCATGTGTGCAAGTGACACAAACACCACAAACTTGCTATACAAAATGAGATCAAAAGGTACAGACTGTCTCACAATCTTTCACATCTGCACATTTTGTTTTATGGATTTAGGGATGTGATATTCTGATATATATGGTAGAATGATTAAATAGATATGACACAACCCATCACCAAATAATATGAGCATTTAGAAATCTAGTCCCAGCAGTTTAAGCGCACAATCATTACTAATTGCAGTGACCATGCTGTACAATTGTCCAGAACCTTTTCCATGCTCATGCCTGTCTACACAAGATTTTACATCCTTTCAAACAATATCTCCCATTTTGCTGACATGCCCTTTTTACAAGACCCTGGTAATCAATTCTGCTTTTTTTTTTTTTTTTTGAGAGAAGGTGTAACAAGTAGCCCTGGCTGTCCTGAAACCTACTATGTAGACCAGGCTGGCCTCAAACTCAGCTATCCACCTGCCTCTGCCTCCCAAGTACTGGCATTAAAGGTGTGTACCACCACACTTAGCTCTCCTTTTAATAACAACAACAACAATAATAAGCTTATGGGTGTTTTATTTAATTATGTTTGTATACCCCATGCATGACTGTACCCTTGGAGGCTAGAAATGGGTGTCAGATCCCCTTGAACTGGAGTTATAGACAGTTGTTAGCCAACAAAGTGAGTGGTAAGAATCTGAACCCAGGTGTCCTCTGGTAGAGCAGCCATGAGTGTTCTTAACCCCAGGGCAACCTCTCCGGCTCTCTGTTATTTTTAAGGCAAGGTGTCTGGGCTGGACAAACGGTTCAGTGTTAGAAGTACTTGTTGCTTTTCCCAGCCCTGGGTTTGTTTCCCATGGTGAACCCACACCTGGCAGCTCACCACAGCCTGTAATGCAGACACACCACCCTGCATGGCTAACGGCACACGTGTGGCATATACTCTCACACACACATAAAGCAAACCTTAAAACACAAGTTTCTCATATCTTTATGACAGAAGTAATAAAAAGAAAAGGGAGGAGAGGAGGAGACACAATCCCAAGTGTCTCAGAATGGCCTCTTGATTCTCCTGCCTGTCTAACTTGTTTCTTTAAATTCAGTGTTTTTAGATTCTACATAGAAGAAATATATCACGCAGCATATTTCCTTTTTGTGCTTGCTCTCTTAATGGCTGAAGAGAGCAGGTATGATGGGATACACCCGGACTCTCGGGACTTACAGGTTGAGGCAGGAGGACCATGAGTTAAAGGCCAGTCAGGGTTACACAGTAAATCTGTGTAAATCAAAAAAATCCGATTCTTCCCCCAACCTAAAATTCGCCATTAAGCAGTATCCGACTGACAAACAATTACCTTATCTGCTTGGCGATGGTACTCATGCTGACTCTGCACCCTGGATACTGTGCACACCCTGAGTGGCCACATGCAGGTGCACTCCCAACACAGCCATCATGCCCTCGGGCTATGCCACCCAAAAGTGGGGCTGCTGGGCCATAAGGGAGCTCCGTTCTTAATTTCCTGAGAAACTGCTGCATTATTTTCCTAAACAGTGGAAATAATTTATAGGAGCACCCACACGTGTCACCTTTTGTTTGTCCACTTTGGGACAGGTTCTTACCAAGTTCTCAGACTCTCTCAGCCTCCTGGGATGACAGGCGCCCAACACCATGCCTGCTGCCGAAGTGACTGATTGTGGCTTGAATTTACACCCTCCTGTTGGTTGGTGGCGGCATTTAACTTTTTTACATGCCATTTGAAATGTCTTCCTTTGACAAATGTTTACTAACAGCTTTTTGCTCATTTAAAAATTTCTAATCTAAAAAAAATTTTTTTTAAACATAAGATCCTATCTTAGAGCAGGAGGAGAGGAAGAACCAACCTGCCTTTTACTTTATTGTCAACCCATCTCACATTGACAGAGTCCACTGACATTCTTGGCAGCACACTGAAGGACAGATGCGATATCACTCTTGGCCGGTATCGCAGTGCATTTCAGCAAGAGTGCAGGTTACTAACGGTCTCTCAGTTAAGTGATGCGACGCTGCCTTCTTGTAAACACTCTTGACCAATCTGAGGGCAGAGAACACCTCGCAGGGGTTCTCAAACAAAAACGCAGACTTAAAACTTGGCACAAGCTCTCAGTATGTGACTTGGACACAACCATCCAACTTATCCTTTCACATCTGTGAAGTGACAAACTTTATCCCCACAAGAGGTGATCCTATCAAGGTTATCAGGCCTTGGCTTTCCAGCTTTTTACAAATGGCTACTAATCTCTACAAGTCAAAGAATACCAAAGCACATTCAGAATCCAACGCTTGCTCTCTGTAACACAAATCTAGTTTGCTGATAGGTTTCCTGTGTTCTTATTCCACACACAGGAGTAATTCTTACAGATTGTATGCTTGTGTGCCGTCAAACTTCAACAGCCAGTATAATATTTTTCATTTATTTTTCAGCTTTCAAAATTAAAGAACCATTGATAGATTCTCAGTCACAAAGCCTTTTTGATAAGCACTGAATTTCATTTACAGGAAAAGTGAATTTAATGGATGGATAGAAAACATAATCTGGGCCGGAAAGCTGGCTCAGGGGTTATAAGCACTGGCTGTTTTTGTAGAGGACTTGGGTTCAGTTCCAAGCATCCCCGTAGCATCTCACAACTCTTTATAACTCCAGTCTCAGATGGCCCAACTCCCCTCTTTTGGCCTCCTCAGGCACTGTATGACTGTGGTACATACACAAACATACACACAGGCAAAATACTCATTTAAAAATCATAAATATCTTAAAAAGGAAATGTAAACTCTCTTAGCAAAAATAAAGTTTTGCAAGTGCCTTGAAACAAAGTTTTTAAAAGATTTACTACTGTGTGTATCCTGTACACACACACACACACACACACACACACACACACACACACACACACA
>NW_026590859.1:3254009-3303800 GCF_907164565.1 Psammomys obesus | reverse complement strand
CACACACACACACACACACACACACACACACACACACACACACACACCAGACAGCATCTTGTGGGAACTGGTTTGTCCTTTATCATATGCACAAACTCAGGTTGTCAGGCTTGGCGGTAAGCTACTTTACCCACTAAGGCTTCTTGAGAGCTTAATACAGGAATTGTATAAACACTTTTCCGTCAACTCTTTACCTTAAGCAAGTGCTGAGACTTGTCTAAAGTGAATTCGCCCTCCCATTATAAATCATAGCTGGAATTTCACTGTCTGGTCACTGCCACCACACATCTGCTCCTGAACCGGAATGTGGTCATGATGGCAAGAAGAGAGCAGCGGTCATTGGCTGCTCAGTTCAGGCTGACAGTCACTTCCTCCATTTAAATAGCCTGCGCGTGTAGGACACAGGCTTTAGGACTCGTATAGGAAATCCTAAAACAGTGCATGCCTAGCAACATACCAAGTTGCTAGATGAGGCTTTTGGGTAAAGGAAAGATGGGGTAAAGAATAGTTACGTTTTTGACACTCAAAAACCACACTCTGCAAGTGTCTTCTAAAGAGCCTGAAATTGGAAAGCTGGGGAAAGACTGAAAGATGGCTCAGTGGTTAAGAAACTGGGTAATTCAATGTCTTCAAGCTGTTAATCTGGGGTCAAAGAGAAGGATTTGTGAACATTAAAGATTAGCAAAACTTTGGGCAAATTAAATTTTTGTTTTTAATTAGTAACTAATTACAAAACTATGAAGCCTTTCAGCAAAGAACCCCAACTCTTTATGAAAGAGCCCTACTCAACATTCTCATGCCATGTGTGTGCCATACTTGCCCATGTGGTTATTATTAACACATGCAAAGGCATAGGCATAACAGTTTAAAGCCCCAAGCGGGCACTAGTACATCAACCGTGCTGACACATCCTGCACCCTCTCCTCTGTGACTCTTTCAGGACGCAGGTGCACCGCCCTCACGGCGTGCCACAACACGCCTATACACCCAATGACCCACTGTTTTCCATCACCCACAAAAGCCAGTCTTCAATGGACCACGTAGGAAGTCTGGTCACAGTTCTGAGCTGTTCTAAAGCCTTTTTCTTTTTTCCCTTTCTCTCTCTCTCTCTCTCTCTCTCTCTCTCTCTCTGTCTCTCTCTCTGGTGAGAGAGATCAAACCCAGGGCTGCGTGTAACCCCAAAGAGACAAAGACTCTAGCATGCACGGGGCCACAGCCCTATTCTAAAATCGAGTTAGTTCTTTTCAAGAATTCTACAGCACGTGACTATTCAACCGGTCGCTTCTTTCTAGGCAAGGGATAGTCACTTGGCCCCAACCTTTCTGTCTTCTGCATGCTGCTTAGGCCCTGCAATAGGAGACTACTCACTGCTCTTCTCCACAGGGTGGGAGCTGTTTCACCTGTCTCCGTTTATGTGCATTTTTGGCCCCTTCCTTGCTAGGCAAAAATCCCAATGTTTCAAGAATCTGTTAACACTAACCCCATATTCAGACTCTTTTCCCAAAACAGCTCTGTTCTCACAGAAGATGAGGCTTCTCAGAACCCTTCACTAATACAGCCAGGAGCAATGTTTACAGTACAGTTACTACAAAGGGGACTGAGGATTTAGTGTTTGGTAAGAACACTGTTAACGTGAAATTTCACGGCTGCTAATGATAGGGCGATAGACATATTAGGAGACTAACAATAATTATCCTGCTGTCTAATCAGATGACAACAAACACTTGAGCTTGAACAAGTAAGAGCTCATTATGTTTGCAATTAGAATAATCATCCTGTCATTCAATGCCCAGACCAGAGCGTCTCAATCTTGGCTGCATAACAGATTTACCTAGACCTTTATGAAAATACAAGCAGCTGACCTCCATGCAAGGCTTACAAAATCCACGAGTAGCAAAGTCTAAAGTTTCCAAAAGCTCTACAGGTAGTTCTGGTGCCTAGCCAAGACCGAGAGCCTCTGGACTCAACAATGCTGTGAGATCTCCAAAGTCAAAGAACAGTAGAGCAAGTGCTGGCTAGAAAAAGTAGGTCAAAGGGAAGAAGGCTATGCCTTGCAGTTAGTGTTAAGAAAGCTTAAGAGAACCTACTTGAACCCAGGGCAGAAATAAATTAAAACTGGAAAAGCAGACGAACACAATTCTCAAAAATTGGCAGTGTGGTCAGTAGCTCTGGAAACTGGCTTACAGGTCAAATGGCAAGCACGTCCCCCAGGCCGGGCTGTCCCTTTGCAGTGCCATTTGGAGTAATGCTAGCATCACCTAAGGATGGAGAGATCACCCCACTCCAAGGCTGGCCTCACTGGAGCTTCATTTGCTGTGTTGGGTGCTAAAGGAGATGTCGCTGCACATTCTCTCCCCATCGCTCTACGACTGGCCTGAAAGCACTTGAGCACTGGCTCTAAACTTTACACTAGGAACCTCCATCAACTCTCATTTGAAAAAAAGGATAAAATAGCAAATTCCGCCGCATTTAACACTGTTTTCTCCGGAACTGTCCTCCTTTCCTTCACAATAAAACCCTTAACAAAGTGGTAGCACCAATGTTTCATGTCTCCCCCACTGCTGTGATGGACCAGCTAGGCCACCATCACTCCATTGTCGTTGTTCATAAGCTACAAACAGCCCGTCAAAGGCCTCCTGTGTACAGTGGAGTCATCTGGTCAAACTCCGGCCTACCATTTCCTTTGTTCACTCTGCTGGGCCTCCTGTACCTGCCCAGACAGCGCCCTGCAATAGCCTGTGGTGTTTTCCTTCCTCTAGAAACACTGGTGTTCAGAAGCTCAGGCACTTGCTCTATTTGCTCTTCTATCTACAGCTCTTTTCACTTACCTCATAATTAACCCCAAATTTACGACCCCTATTCTAAGTTGCAGACTCAAATAGCTAACTGCTTCCTTGACACCTCCCTTTGGATGTAAGATAATGTCACACCACACCAAAATCAAACTCTAGCTCCCTCCCCAAATCAACAGGGATTCCTATTTCAGTTAAGGCAATCATATCCTATAGCGCCCAGTAAAAAACCTGAAATCGATCCTTAAAATCCCCCTTAGACCCTACCTGTGATCCTTTCGTATACTCTGTGGGCTTTCTTATAAATATACTCAGAATTAGAGTTTAAAATTTGTTAAATAGATCCTTTTTTATTTTGCTTTTTGTTTTTTTGAGACAAGGTTAGGCTGGCGTCAAACTCCCCCTCTTCCTGATTGTTGAGATACAAGCACATGGCACCCACAGGCCTTGATGACTTCGGTCATTCTCCACTGCCTCCTTCTAGCTGTTTCTCAACAGCGGCAGTGCTAGAGGCTCCTCCTGCACATTAGCCTTCTGGAGGCAGAGAGAACACGCCAGGTACTCTCCCTGCTGCAGTGCCTCATCTTCGCCATGCTATCTGCCTGTATAGTAGTCTTCTAAACACTCACACGGCTCACCATGTCTTCACTTACCTAGGTCAGTGAGGCCTCTCTATCACACAACATTTGACAGCAGTTTCCAGTCTTCTCTTCCGCTATGCTAAGCACCTCCTGTTACTTACTGCCACTCACAAGATCTGTTTATATCTGAGATTTGAGTCTTCTGTTCATTGGTAAACAAAACTAAGAGTAACACAGCACATGACAGTCCATAAATATTTATTGACAGAATTCATTATTGTGCCTTTCAGAGATGGCAAACAAAGTTGTGATCAATTTCTCTTTGAGAAATGCCAAGATGGTGCCTTTCTTTAAAAATATTACAAACAAGAGCAAATCGAGCCTCCCATAGAACACAGCAGGACTCAACTAATGAAACAACAAAAACCTTGGAAAAAGCATGCTGTCCTTACCTGGGCCAGCCTTTGCCTCTTTTTTCCTCTGAGAGGTCCAGCCCACTATGGAATGTTTGTCAACCCCTGGTCTGTCCTCTAGGCCTCTATTCAAGCGCCAGATTCTCAGTGTGTTGTCATCAGAGCAGGTAGCAATCTAGGAACCAGATGAGAATGACGAAAACAAAATAAGAGGTGGATGAGCCCTAAGGGCTCATGAACAGCGGCTTGTTTTTTTTTTGCTAAAACACACCAACACTGATATTTTAAAGAGCACCTACTTTCATACCTTCTTTTAGATCATTTTTTCTACATTTCTGATGACAGAATGTGTTTTCTGAGAAACGTGTTACCAGTGACTCGTTTTTGAAGGTGTTTTGCCTGCATGCACACGTGTGCCGCAGAGAGCAGAAAGGAGTGACAGAGCCTATGGGGTGCAGTTAGAGATGGTTGCAAGCCGTCTGTGTGTGCTGGGAAGCACATCTGAGTCCTCCGTCTTCCATCACACCATTCTCACTAACCTACAGACACAGATCTGTAATTACAGGCTCATCTCCTTTTCATTTCTAAAGGAGACGGACAACTCACACATTTGACACTTTTTACATAACTATTAATTATGTAATTAAAATTCCCCTTTATTCTCCTTCTGCGAAATGATGGAGCAATACCTATCACTATTCTATTTCTACAAGTTTCTTCTAAATGCTACATGCTTTATCTTACTACTAAAACGAGAACGTTTCCCAGATCAGACTTAGCCTGTGACTCCAGGAGGCCATGACAATCACAAAGCCATTCCTTGGAGATGCTTTTTCAGATAGGTAAAGGAGCATTCTGGAAAAACAAAAAAGCTCACTAGGCTGAAAGAAGTTAAAAATAACCTTTGCCCCTTTAAAAATATCTGACCATTCCCGATCTTGGTCCCCAGCCTTTTATGGCAGAGAAAGGCAGCTTGAAGAGCTGGAGGCCAATGGCCACTGATGCCAGATCTGTTCCCTAGCACTTGTTTATACAATTTCTCTATTTCAGTCACTAAACAGAAAGAAAAAAAGAACACACGTTAAGTCGTGGCCCCCAAGAGACTGGCAACTTTTTCCTTCCCTTACTGGGAGGCCAAAAGAAGACACAAATTTTACTCAACGAAAAATGTTGGGAACTCCACAACTGCTCTATAGTGACAGTAATTATATTTATAGGCACCTATTATACATATGCTCCTTCACATTCTCGATCTTATTAAAAACCCTTGAAAGCCAAGCACGGTGCTGCACACCAGTAAGACTAGCACTAGGAAGCTAGGGCAGGAAGACACTGAGTTCAAAGCTTCGAGCTACACAACAGCAAAATAATCTTACAAAAACAACCCCCTTCCACCTGAATAAAGAAAATACAAAAACCCTATTATCTTGGGACTTTTTTTTTGTCCAAAAAACATGAAATGAGAAAAAGCAGAATTTAAACCAAGCCTCCTCCTATTCTACAATTTAGAGCTTAAAAAGAAAAACTCAACCTCATTAATTCTAAGCCTCTGACAAAATTATTTTGAAGAAGTTTAAAAAGAAGTGATCAGTAATGAGTTCAGTGAATCTTTTCTCATAGGAAATGATAGCTGGAAAAAGTAGGTACAATCAACTGACTAGTAAAAGTGGCTCATCTTAGTTATGTTCACGATAGCCCATACGCAAAGCAGACACTTCATGAGAAATTACATGGAATCTTGGAGAAAACGTCACCAGGATGACAACTGTAGCAATAGTTTAAGAAAGGTCTGTATGGGCAAGGAACAACGCCTTAACGTGCATGCAAGTGTCACAGCGAAGGCTGCCCCTGTGGATGCTTGTAAAAAGATCTCTCGTGAAGCTAAGAAATGTAATACGGGTATACAAACCAACCAACCCTAGGAAAAATCCACAGCAGTTCTGAAATGCTAACAGGATGCCAACACCACGAGTAGACTAGAGATAAGTTTCTGGAAGACTAGAAAGTTCCAGTGAGGAACAAGAGAAGCCACAAAGATTCCTATGTATAAACATAGCTTCTGTTTCTGGTCTTCTTACATTTTAAGCGGTGTGGCTACAGTATTCTGACCCAATTCTTGTAGTTTAGCCACAGGTAACTTGCCCTGTTAAAACTTGACAGTAACCACTGTCATTACATGTGAACACTGTGGCGAACAGCCAGACGTCACTGTTAATTTCCATTTTGTTGGGTTGTTGTGACTCTCACATCTTCATGTAGTGCTCTGAACTTTGGAGGATTTTGTTATGTGTGAGTAGGGCATATATGGGCACACTGAAGCCACAGGAAAAAGACGGGGTATGCTTTTCTACAGCTCCCCTCCTAATCTCCTGAGGCGGGCCTCCCCTAAGCCAGAAGCTCACAATCCCTCCTGCGGGCAGCCCAGCGGGTTGTCGGGTTTCTGGCATGCCAACAGGGCTACAGGAAAGCACAGTACCTGAGCTTCCCAGTTGCTGCTGGAGAAATCTCATGATTGCATAGCAAGCACTCTTATGCACTGAGCCTTGGCATTATGCACTGGCTTTAAAATTTTTTACCTATTTATTTTTAATTGTGTGTTTGTCTCTGAGCTTGTGAGAGCAGGTACACATGAGGCCAGATGCACTGGATGACCCTGAAGCTGGAGTTACAGGTGCCTACGAGCCACCTGAAGTTAGGGTGGATTCTGAGAACCAAACTTAGGCCCTCTTTAAGAACAGTATTTGCTCTTAACCACTGGGCCACCTCTCTAGACCTTCACTTCAGATTCTAAGATGACAAAAAAGAACCCAACTTTACTCCTTTAGTATATAATGATTTCTCACATTGGTGAGAAAAGCAGGGGAAAGTGTGTGTGTATGAAAATGTGCAATACACTTTCTGGATTGTTTTAAATGTCTGAACATAAAAAGACTGTCATTTTCAAACAAACCTTAGAAAACTGTATAAACTTAGAATCTACTTTTTAGAATCGGTTATGGAGATTCGGCCACAAACCTTGGTGAAGTCCGATGGACACCAGCACACGGATGTAACCTCTTGAGAATGACCCAGGAGCACAGTAGGAGGATGCCAGGGCATGGAAACCTGTCCAAACCAAAGAACAAGTCGGCAGATCAGTGTTAGGTCCCCCACTGAGGCTGGAACCTCCTTAACTACATCACAGGGCTTCAGGGTGGTTAACAAAGACAGAGCTATCTTAAGTTCAATAGTCAAAGTCAAGACTAAGTTCAAGCTGCAGGAGAGCTCTTATTTCAGTTAAAATGCAATGCTAATTTTAATTCATTCTACTAAAGCCATTGAGCTTTCTGGGTAGAAGTTCAGTTCCAGACACAGCTCTTCAATCCAGTCCTGCCTTACACAGCATGGACACGCTCAGATCTTCTACGGTCAGCCACTTCCAGGAACAGCAGGTACCTGAAAAGGGCAACCAGCTCTTTTACGGTAAGGGGAAAGGTTTTAAAAAGCAAGACAAGTTGACTGTGACCAAAATCCAAAGTATTGTCCTTTCATTTTGAATTGGATAACCTCCAATTTAAAGGGAGACATATAAGCTATAATTTACACTTTTTCATTCAAGCTTTTCAGTTAATCTGTTTGAAAAAATATATATACAATTTCCAGTAATTCCAGCACATTTTAACAAATCTGTAACGAATTAAGAGAGTTCGGACTGTGAAGTGCTGTGCATATCACTAAGATTTTAATTTTCCCATCACCGGAGGCTTCCAGTGGCAGGCGTTTGAGAGCACTGCACACACAATTTTTTCCAGAGCTATCAATATCCTTTACAGCTCACAAGAACCAAGCACAATAAACAGTACAAGCTCACACTGCTATTATTAGTCCATCTATTTGAAAATATGCAGCTTGGTGAACCCATTCTCTATTTTCCTGAGGCTCTGAATCATGGATCATTTGCATGAAGTGCAGGCAACTTTGGAAAGACTATCTGTGATAATGACTAAGTCTGCTTAACAGAGTCTTTGGATTACAGCTAAGAGACTGGTTCGTGAGGTTATCTAAGTCAATCATTACCACTCTTATCTCTGCTACAAGGCAAATGCACAATGATTAAAATGGCAAAAACAAAGAACAATGCCTAATTTGCCTTGTTAAAGTTTACTGTATTAACAGCTAAGGTGGCTTTCCCCAATCTACATAGGCTGTATTGCCTATCCCTATAAGCCACAGACTATGCCATTCTTTCACAGGAAAACACACTTCAGAAAGAACTTTAAAATTAGATGGTTTCTTACTGTCCCCGCTGTCAGGAACTCTCCTTCCTTTCTGTTTGTGATGAACCTAGTGCACTAAGTTTCTGTTTCCCCAGTACTCAGATGAAAGGAAGAGGAAATCCTCACATCCTTGTGAGCATTTCTGGTAAAGCATTTCTTCCTGTCAGTCTATCACCGCCCATTTCTTAGTTCTTGTAACACAGTAACTAGGAGCACCTAACCTTATACATAAAATATTAAAGTTTTAAGATAAACCAAGTACTTGCCAACAGAATGTACCCAGTTCTGTACTTTTCTATAGCTCTCAAAGAAAAACAACCTTCATAAAAACTCAGACAGTAGCGATATCGAAGTAGAGGCTATGGCTAATAGCCAAACTTTGGGCAGAGTACAGGAAATCTTAGGAAAGAAGGGGGAGATAGAAAGACCTCGAAGGGACAGGAGCTCCAAAAGGAGAGCAACAGAGCCATAAAAGTTGAGCCGCGGGGGCCCTGAAGAGAATGATACCCCAACCAAGGACAATGCATGGAGAGTACCTAAAACCCTGTCTCAGATGTAGCCCATAGACTCAGTCTTTAAGTGGGTTCCCTACTAAGGGGAGCAGGGACTTTCTCTGGTATTAGCTCAGTGACTGGCTCTTTCAGCACCTCGCCCCGGGAGCCACGACAGTCCACAGAAGAAGACAATGCAGCCAGTCCTGATGAGACCTGATAGGCTAGGATCAGAGGGAAGGGGAGGAGGACCTCCCCTATCAGTGGACTAGGGGAGGGGCATAGGGGAAGAAGAGGGAGGGAGGGAGGGAGGGTTTGGGAGGAGACAAGGGAGGGGGCCACAGCTGGGAATCATATTGAAGAAAAAAGAAACTGTAATAAATGGTGATAATCAAACAACAACAACAAAACCTTAGACAATACAGACTCAGTAGCAACAATAATAGAGTCCACATTTATTCACTGAATTCATAAATCAGGTACTTCATATAGCAGCAAAATATAGGTGGAAGGTACCTCAAAAAATTCACAGGCGTAATTAAATATCATGATCTACTAACTCTATTCTTTGGTATATACTGGGAAACTTAAAGTATAAAAATAGTGATAGCACAGTTTTAACAGAGTAAAAAAATTCCGATCATTTCAAATGGCCATCAATTGGCAAGCAGATAAAATATATGGTTTGCCTATTAAATGGAAGTCTTCAGCCTTAGGAAGGAGTGAGGTAATATGCAACATGCCTAAACCTGGAAAATATACTAAATGAAAGCCATGTACAAAATGCCACCTATTATGTTATACTATTTATATGGAATGTCTCAATTAGGCAAAAATCCATAGAGAAAATACCGTGTCTAAGAAGAGAGATGTCCTAGTGTGACATCCAGAATGTCGACGGTGGACAAGGCCACATAACCCTGATCACACTGAACTGTAGACTTTATTCTTCAGTGAAGCTGGGGAACCAACCAGGGCTCCCACATGCTCAGCAAGTGCTGGAACACCGCACTCACCACACTCTCGACTTCTAAGTACATCGCTTTACTTTCTCGTAAATACTGAGTCTTGTTCGGCCCAGCTCACCTTAAACTTGAGACCCTCTTGTGTCTAATTCCTAGGTGCTGTAATTTCAGGTGTGCACAATTATACCCCTGACTCCTAAATTCTGTTTTAATAAGAAGAGGAAGAGACAGAAGCCAACTGTTTGTAAGTTTTTTTTCTTAAGATTTATTTATTACATATGCAATGTTCTATCTGCATGTACACACACACCAGAAGAGGGCACTAGTTCTCACAATATATGGTTGTGAGCCACCATGTGGTTGCTGGGAATTGAACTCAGGACCTCTGGAAGAACAGCCAGTGCTCTTAACCTCAGCCATGTCTCCAGCCAGCCCTGCTGATAAGGGCTTTTTTTTTTGGGGGGGGGTGGGGGGAAGACTTTGACAAAAAGTGCTTTTGACTGCTCAAGACTATCTTAAGGTACAAGTTGTACTCTGACTATTTTAAATAGGATTATTTTTTTCTCATGAAACTCAGACGGCTTTGAATTTACTTTCATTCCAGTAAGTTTTAACATCAATTCATTATAAAAAACCACTGCCATAATTATTTGATTTCATTTTTTAAAAGCTTCCCTTGAGTATGACAGAAACTATTAAAAAAATAAATAAAAAAGAACCTAAACACTTTGGGGCAGTCAAGACAGAAAACTGTCCTCTTTTAATATACCTTTTATAGAATGTTTAAGACAAAAGCAATCTCAAAGTTGAATTTATGAGGCAGCTCTTAGGGCAAATTGCTCTACCCTCATTAAAGCACTTTGAGTACTTAAGCATACAAAAAAAGCCATCAGCACTTTTCCTCAAAAAAAAAAAAAAAAAAAAAATCTCCTTACTCTGCCCAATTGGAAACCAAATCTAATCTTTATTTTTGCCATGAGATCATTTACACTTCCTAAAGTGTCAGGCTCAGTGTTCCGCCAGTCAGCGGTAGAATGGCCATGCCAAATCAGTTTATTTATAACCACTTCAATACTATTCAGTGGCTGTATCTGAAACAGACGGAGGAAGAGGGGTGGAATGAAGGGTAGGAAATTAAAAAGCAGAGTGCTCAATGTTTGTATTTTTAGAATGTTTGGCCTTAGTATCAGATACTACATTTCCCTTTTAATGAGGAATAAGGATTCTACAAAAGGCCATTCTCTTGTGCCCGAAGATATAAAACTCCTTTCTTCTGTTCTTTCCTCATGCAAGGGCTTTAGCACAGAACAGATTCACTGTGAAAGCAAAAGCTAACCCTGGAGAAGCAGCAGCAGAGTTAAAACCACTGCAGTGACCAAGGCTCTCAGCTTACATGGACTCCTGTCTAAACTCCTCCTCCCTGTAATAACGGAAAAGAGAAACTGAGCCATCTCACTGGACAAATTCAATTTTAGGAGCAGCAAACCTGCCAAGATCTCAAATATCAGGGCCTGTACACTGAGCTATGTGCAGACAGGCAGGAGAACGTCCTGTCTGAACCATGTCATTCAGTGGTGACGCGGAACCAAGCCTGGCAATCTGTGTATGTGGTGGTCACAAATGAGATTTCTAAGGATGGGCCAGAACCCCACCAAGTCCACAGTGTGCAGCCCCTCGAGTCTCATTGACCAAATACAACATTTTAAAAGGAGCCTGCACCAGAAAAAATTTTAAGAACGGGCAAGAAAATGTATTATATATATATTTAGTTACATATACAATTATATATATTTATAATTAAATAACTCATTTAAATGGCTTAAGAATGGTTGGTAGATATGTATTTTTACATCAATATTGCAATATTTGTCATGGCCTTGGCCATTCTGTTACTTGATATGTCTAATTTCAGTTGGTGTTTTTCTTTCAAGAAAGAAACCTCAAATGGCACAGACTTGTGGAATTAATAAAATTCTGTAACTAAGTTGGGAGTTAAAAGGAGAGAAATAAATCTAGTGAGATAGTGAGGGAAGGAGAAACAGAAAACACAAAGAGCAAAACTTTGAAACTCAAATATTTAAAGGTAAGAGGGAAGCACTTCTCTCAACAATAAACAGAGACACTTAAAACTCCAGGAAGAGTGCAGAAAGCAGGGGAGGCCGCTGTTTGAGATGGGAGTCTCTGGCTGGAGAGGTAGCTCAGAGGTTAAGAGCACTGGCTGTTTTTCCAGAGGTACTGAGTTCAATTCCCAGCAACAACATGGTGGCTCACAACCAACTGTAACGAGATCTGGTGTCCGCTGGTGTGTAAGTACACATGCAGGCAAAACATTGCATACGTAATAAAAAAAATAAAAAAGGTGAGACTCTCAAGTGTACATTCATAAGGAAACTTTCATTAAACCTCCAATGAGCAAAGAAACACCCACATTAACATAAGCGCCTCGGCTAGAATGGCAGCCCCACCTGTGACCACTGAGGAGACTGACAAAAAGCTGTCTGTGGGTAACATGTCATTTTTGCAATTCCAGGTACGAGAATTATTCTTTTGCACTTCCTCTAGGACATCTTTCCATTAACGCCACTTAGGTTTCTTGGCTTACAGCAGTTGTTTTAGAATATGGATATATAAATGTGGTCTTTAAGAAGCATACATTTCCTTAATAAGCAGTAATGGACATCTATAAAATGACAGTGTGGGATCAGAAGGGCTGACACGCATGGAAGGGGCTGACAATATGGAGCAGAATGGGCAGTGTGCATAATTTTCAAGAAGCAAGACTGTTGAAGGCTCTGACTTTTCAGAATTCTTCACCTCCATGTCCTGAAGGAGGACACAGAATGCCCCATCCCCAACTTTTTGGTGCATTTTATAGTGCTAGCCATAAAATGAAATGGCTAGCAAGCAGCGACCTTTCAAACATTCAATGCAAGAAGTCATCCGTGTGCTTGCACTAAACAGACCTCCGACTGGGCCACAGCCTTCTGTCTGCACGGGATTTGACAACTCACCTTCCAAATGTAGGCAGCCTCATCACTTGAGCCACTCATTAGAAACTGGTCATCTGGACTAAGACTTGACTTTACGTAAAAGGTAGAGTTCTGGTGTCCATTGAAGATAGCCACTGCCAGAGGAGAAAACCAAATTACTTGGCTCCTATCATTTCCATTATTTCAATAGATGCAAATGACACAACACACAAGTGTTACTACAGGGAGCTAAACACTAAAAACAGAACAAAACACAACCTAAAATTAAGTCATGTATTAGACTCAATCTACTGAAATCAACATAAATTATTTGGTATGGAACTAAATGTCACACGACAATGTCATGAAAAGAAATGCAAGAGGCCTAGTTCTATAGTACATACAGACTGTGCCTAAATACTTATCTATCCTCTAGGAGGATTTTCTCCATTGGTAATCGTCTTACCACTGATGGTGAGCTTCTTGAGGGCATCTCACTTTTTTGTAGACCTTAGTACTTTATGTATATAGCATTCTGCCTGCGTGTATGCCTGCACGCCAAAAGAGAGCACCAGATCTCACTATAGATGGCTGTGAGAAAACCATGTGGTTCCTGGGAACTGAACTCAGGACCTCTGAAGAGCAAATAGTGTTCTTAACCTCTGAGCCGTCTCTCCAGTGCCCCACTCCCGCTTTTTTTTTTTTTTTTTTAATTCAACTGTTTTAACAGGCAGAATGATAGATGGACCCAGAGGGATATAATGTATGTTCATCTGTAAACCACTAGTTAGCATTAGGTTTCTCACCATCCACGGTCAAAGACACTACTAGAAAATTTAAAGGAGAAAGTTTAATTACCAGAGAATTTAAAGATAAAGCAGGAAATAAAGCCAGAACAAAACATTTGAATGCTTAACAGACGAAGAGGCAGGAGCAAGAATTTTAATGGCTTTTGGTAAGGAAGTGCTCACAGAAATTCCTTCCATTTTTAGAACAGAAAAAACTGTATTTATACATTTAAAACAAAACCAAAACATGGTTCTGAAGAGATGGCTCAGAGTTAAGAGCACCGACTGCTCTTCCAGAAGACCCTATTTAATTCCCAGTACTCACATGATGCTTATAATTGTCCACAGCTGGGATGTACTTACGGACACAATACCCATACACATTAAAAAGAACAAACACCTTATATATCAAGTGTTCTCCGTGTCTGTCAGAGATTCTTAATAGAAAAAAAAGTGAAGCTCAGCACAAGTCAACGTAGATATGTTATAAACTCATTATGATAGTCTGGAGGTGGCAGCACAGGACCCTAGCGCTCGAGGCAGAGGCAGGTAATCTGAGTTTTAGGCCAGCAGGGTCTACAGAGTCCCAGGACAGCCAGGATACAGAAAAACCCTGTCATCTTGAAAAACCAAAACCAATAAAACCAACAACAAAAACCCCTTACTGTGATAAAAACCCATGTAATAGTCTCCTTCATTTTGAGCACTGCTCCAAACTGAATTAATTACTCGTCTTCTGCATGAACTATGGATATAAAGTTATAAACTCACCTTCCCACTAACCCTGTTTTATTGCCCTCTGCTGGTCTAGGAAAAGCTAGTATAAAATACTGCAAATGATTCAAATATGGCAAAAACTCTAATACCCAATAGCAGCTTTCATTATAATGAACTCTCATTTATCATTGTTCTGAGATGAAGAGTCTCACTATGCAGCCTAAAGCAGCCTTGAACTTCTGATCTTCCCGCTTCAGTGTCTGAAACACTGGAATTGTAAGCGTGTGCTACTATGCCTGGCTTCAGCTTAGCTTTTCTATGCCCCTGAAATGGGGGCATGGGATATAACTATCACTTACTACATTATAATACCGTGACTTTAAAAAGAAACAAAATCAACCAAACAACAACAACAAAACACCAAAAGGCTTGTCCTTTCCAAAGTCTTGAAAAGGCAAGGAATTACCAGGCACAGACACACACACTCTCATACTCTTCCTCTCTTTTATTTTTTGAGACAGGATCTCTTTATTATGTAACCCTGGCCATCCTCAAACTCAGAGATCCACCTACCTCTGCCACCTGAGTGCTGGGACTAAAACCATGCGCCACCACACCAGGCTAGTATTCTTAAAACAAATCTATCCATGAGAACAATTTTAAAAGGGCAGGAAAAGGGTATTAAATTATTAGTAAGTGCTTAATGGCAGACTGGCAAACAAAACTCAAGACCCTTTGGTGCTACATTATAGGAAAACAAACATAAAATAGAATAGGCCTGCTAATGAACCAGGATTAGATTTTTTATCTGTGTGTGTGCACTGTGTAACATTATGTGTGCGCCTTGTGCACTGTATAACATTACGTGGAGGCCGGAGGGCGAAGACATCAGGTGTCTTCTTCATTATTCTACCTCCAAATCTACAGACAAGTTTCTCCCTGAGCCTGAGGTTCAGCAAATCCACAAGACTAGCTGGCCAACAAGCCCCAGAACTCTCCCATCTCTGCTGGCCCAGCAGAGACTACAGGTCTGTGCTGCACAAGCGCACACTCAGGTCCTCATGTATGCATGGCGAGCACTTTGCCACCTGAGCCATCTTTCCAGGCCATACAGCGGTTCCTCCACCACTCCCTTTTGGTGGTACTGAGGATTCAACCTAGGACTTGGTGCACACCAGGCAAGCCCTCTACCACAAAGCTAGATTCCCTACCTGATTTTGTCTTTTGAAGAAAGATTTGAAAGGTCATACCAATTATGGTACTGCCACAGATCACATAATCCACAAGATGGCTGGGGAAAAATATTTGGAAATTTTTCTAAGCGCACACTCAAAATGACCCAAATCCACAGTGTTTCAAAATTTCTTGTTTATCAGCACATTTGGGAACCAAGTAGCTCTGGAATTGGGATGTAGAATTTCTCTGGTCTTCCTGGACTTACTTTGTAGAGCAGGCTGGCCTTGAGCTCATAAAGATCCGCCCACCTCTGCCTCCCAGAGGCTGGGATTACAGGTGTGTGCCACCACATCCAGCTTTTTCTTTTTGGTTTTTTGAGAAAGGGTTTCTCTGTGTAACAGAGCCCTGGCTGTCCTGGACTCATTTTGTAGAGTGAGCTGGCCTCAAACCTAAGAGATCTGCCTGCCTCTGCCTCTGGAGTTCTGGGATTAAAGATGTGCACCACCAGGCCCAGCTGAATTCAAAGACCTTTAACCAAACTAAATTTGAGGAAGAAACTATGGTACTAGTACATATATAGACTGCTTAAATACAGATTACCTTAAAATAATGCAATCCCCAATTCCCTACAGTGTGCTTTAGAAATATGGCTTTCTTTTAAAAATATTTTCTACTCTTAAGTATCAGATATCAGACTCTATTTTTATATTCCTTTAAAAAAAATATGTATTCATTTTATGTGAGTGTTTCCCCTGTCTATCTGTATACCATGTGCAGGCCTGGTATCCTACACTGAGGCCAGCAGAGAGCACCTGATCCCTGGGACCCAGAGCTAAGACAGATGTGACCTGCCTTGTGTGTGCTGGGAACTGAGCCTGGCTCCTCTGAAAGGGCAGCAAGTGCTCTCAACTGCTGAGCCGTCTCTCTAGCTCCCCACCCCCTAATTTTATATTCTTGAGGGAAAGAGAAAAGAAAAAAAGGTAAGTTCAGGAAGAAACATCTCAGGAGACAAATGGTTTCGTTCAATACTGAGAAGGTGAAAATTATCAGGGAAGCCTAAAAAACCCAATCCTCTATTTTAACAGGATCGAAGTTGAGTTTTCTGTTCTCTTTCTCTGAAAGCTAGAGATACTCAGTGGTTTATAGCAGAGGATCCAGGTTTGATTCTCAGCACCCATTTGGTGGCTTACGACCATCTGTAACTCTAGTTTCAGGGAATCTAATACCCTTCCAGTGTCCAGATACCAGGCATGCACTCAACACACATACATGCAAGACATATAAAACAAGTAAATCTTAAAAAAATTAAAGATAACCTTCAACATAAGCCAAAATGCCTGGTTTTGGGAGACTCACTATTATACAAAGTAGGAGTCTGCTTGGCTGTGAAATGGTCACAGGAACATACACTCATGAAAATAGCATAGGAACTAAAAAGATGGCAGAGTCCTCATGTGGCTAATACTTATTTTAGGAAAACCACTACTGAATTATCATTAACAGAAGATCAAGTACTACTTCGCAGTAAGGGTATGTGAACAAATAATAAAGAATTCTTACCCGGAGAAGCCTTCAAGCCAGTCATGTTGAACATATAGATGTTGTCATCTGTGCAGTTAGCAAACAAAGCAGAGCCAGTGGAGTCCAAGACCAAACTTGAGTACCCTGGGACAAGTTAACAGGACGTCACCGAGGTTAAAGTGTGGGGAAAAAACAGTTCATGCCATTCTGTTTCAAAATATATAGAAATCAAACTATGTTGAGATTTTGTCCTTACAACCCCCCCCCCCACACCAAATCTGCTGAAATTAGCCTGGTATTAAATTTTTTTTTCTTTTTAAAAGAATTTTATATTTCATGCCCCCAAACCCTCCAAACAAAGCCAAGGCTTACCTAGTTTTCGAGTGCTGGTACCTGGGTACAGGAAGGACTTGGATGCTATGGGTTCTTGTCGATAGGCAGTATAATTCTTTCGTAAATCCCATACCTTGATTATCCTAAAAACCAAGACAAGCATTTTATAAACTGTCCAGACCAGTGGTTCTCAACTTCCCTACTGATATGACCCTTTAATACAGTTCCTCATGTTGTGGTGATTCCCAACCATAAAATTATTTTCACTGTTACTTAACTGTCATTTTGCCACTATTATGAATTGTAATGTAAAGATCTGAAATGCAGAAGTCTTAGGTGACTCCTAGAGGGTTCCTGACCGATGGGCTGAGGACTGCCAGTCTCTCCTCTGGCACACTGTGGACATCTCCCTGGGAACTCATTTAATCACTTCATACCACTGTTTCCAGTGTCAAGATCATAGTTCATACAAACGGAAACAGGTGTGACCTGACCCAGTGGTGAGTCCCTGGCACTTACTCCAGGGCAGGGGGAAAAGGAAGATGGAGTTAGATGCTGATAGTCACTGTTCCATTGTTCTTCTAGGAAAAACACTTCCTATGCCTGTAACACTCTGCATATATCCCCTGAAACACAGGGTGCACCCCTCATGCTTTATTTCTATACATAACTCCTTAACTAAACACATTTTCCTGTGAAAGGGGGAAATGTTTTTCATTTCAACTATTGGAATAATTGTCTTAAACCTTCTACGGTGTTAGTAACCTTAAACTACACATGTATCACTTTAGAAATAGATGGAAAACTTTCAGTTATTCACAAACATAGCACTAACTCTTAGGTAACTTCCCCATTCCTGCTTGAGAACTTGGCTCACACTTAAGGATTCTAATTAATACACACAGGAAACAATAGAAATCCTAATGAGTAAGATATTGTTCAAGTTAAAAACTTGAACAGTGAATTGCATTTGGAAATGAAATAGGCAAAGAGGTACACTTTAGGAGTCCCTATACATAAACAATATTTTTTTTACAGCTTTCTGCAGAGAAAGGAACAAATGAACAGCGGCACAGACTTACTTGGCCATGAGAATTTAGACCAATCACAGACGGCATGTACATAGAGACATATAGGCTGGACTGGTAGAAGGCAAGCAAGCTGTCCAACCCACAGCAGCAAACGCTGCTCCTGTGTGCTAGAGACAGCACACGATCACCTCAATTATGTTTATTTTCCAGTGTGATCTGTAAACTTCTTTCCAGCTACAGCACCCACTATGTCTAAAGGCACATTCATATTTATTTAATGGGACTAGGTTCTAGTGCAGCTCACAAAGGCACTGAGGAAAAAGCGGAAGAAATAAAGTCTTTTACCCATCCACGGCTCCTGCTGAGACTAATGTATTCTCATCCTGAAAGAGGACCACAGTAACACTCTGCTGGGAATCCTAATAGCACAAGAAAGAAAAAAGAAGGAAATTCTGTTTTGGGAACCACAGCCTTCAGGAGTAGAGAACAAGGTACTTAAAACTCGCTTTTCTGAAGCTGCTGTGAGATTGTGTGTTCTAAAAAAATGCCAGGAAGCTTCACTGACAATACTTCAATATTGTAAGGCAGTCATATCTGTCTGCTAAATAAGACCCAAAGTATAATACCAACAGACATGCTAACACAGAAGAGGGAACTCTCACAGGGCCTTACACAACAAATTGTAAGCAATATAAGGAATGCTGAGAGCAGGAGGGTGCCCTGCACCCAGTTATCCAATACCATGCAGTCAGCCCTGAAATCATACACACTAAACAAACAGAACATGTATTTACATATTTAGACATGTATGTACGTGTGTATGCAACAATAACGAAGACAAAGAAGCCCCAATTCTGAGAGAGAAAGGGAGGGGTAAGAGGCAGGAGTAAAGGAAAGGGGGAAAAGAACGTATTTTAAAATGTAGGCAGGGCACGGTGGCATATGCTTTTAATCCTAGATGTCAGAGACAAAGGCAGGTAGATCTCTGTGAGTCCAAGGCCAGCCTGTTCTATATAATAAGTTCCAGGTCAGCTAGGACTATGCAGAGACCCTGTCTCAAATAAAGTAAAATAAAATAAAACCAACCAATCAACCAACATAACCCATACAAAAATAAAACAAAACAAAACCAAAGCAAAAACTTTCCCTACATTAGTATGATGGTTCAGTGGGTAGGGACACCTGCTGTCAAACCTGAAGAGCTGAGTTCAGTGTTTAGAATGCACATGGCAGGACAGAACTAGGCTCCCATAAGCTGTCCTCTGACCTCTCTATGCATGCCATTTGTGTATGTGTGTGCCATGGACATATATGTGAGGTCAGAGGACAACCTGCCAGCGTCAATTCTCTGCTTCCACTCTGTGGGTTCCAGGACCAACCTCAGGGCATCAGGAATAACAAAAACTTCCTTTACCCAACTGAGCCATGCTACTGGTCTCCTCAATTTTTTCCAAGTAATTCTAGATACGTTACTAAGGAAGTAGCCTTAACATTACTGGTAATATGTGAACACTATCTTAGCAAGATAGCTCAGAAGATAAAAATGCACCCATAGTGCAAGCTTGACAGCCTGAGGTTGATCACAAGAGACCAAGGTGGAGGAGAACGGCTTCTGAAAGTTGTCCTGTTTCCTACAAATGCACACCAACGTGAGCACACTTAAATAAACAGGAATAAACTCCCTACTAATGAGATGCACAGCATGGAAAGCTGACCCCTCCTGTGTCTGAGTCACCAGAAAATGCTGCTGCAATTTCAGTTCCAGGTGCAGAAAAGGCACTGGTTAGCGGAGCTTTAGCTCCTATGTGCTACCACCTCACAAGCTCTCTTGGAATCTGATGAAATTTGACATTCTGATATCATCTGGTCTCCACAGACCACTGTTTCTATTCACGTCTGTAGAGTTGGACTGAAGAATGCCACCTTCAGTCACAGCAGTTTGTGTGTGTGTGGGGGGGTCTTATAAGCTGATCTTGACTCCCCACATGCCTGAAGCTGCCCTCTCTGCTGTAAGAAACATTTGCCCACTTCCCACAAGCACAAGACCACCAGCTCCTGAGTGACTGTGAGTCACCCTCATTAGTTCACCCAAGGGAAATGGGAACATTGAGGTACCCCAAAGCACAGAGCTGCTGCTTATCCTCAAAAATTGGGGAAAAAGATCAGAGCTACACACTCCGCAGGAAGCAAGAGTGCCACGAGAGGCTAAAACAAGGCGCCACGGGCACCTGAGGGCGGGTCTGAGGTCTGTGGCTGAAGCAATACAATGTTTGCCAGCCTTGTTAGTTCTGAAGGCTCCCATTTTTCTACAAGACCAAAGAATTCCTCTCTCCTATTGAGATAAAAATTTTAAAGTGTGACGGCCTTTTCATTTTCTTCGGGTTCATTAAGCTCTGAACCCATTCTTCAAGACTGGGAAGATTTTGCAGAAAAACAAAAAAATTCAAGCTCATTTTTATTTTTTTAACTGTTGGTTTAAAGCAGTGGTTCAACCTTCCTAATGCTGTGACTCTTTAATACAGTTTCGCATGTTGAGGTGACCACAACCATAAAATTATTTTCATTGTTACTTCATAACTGTAATTTTGCTACTGTTATGAATCATAATGTAAGTAGCTGATATGCAGGATGTCTGAGATGTAACCCTCACAAGGGTCACAACCCACAGGCTTAGAACCGCTTAATGGATGTATGTGCTTTTACTCCACAGCAACTACTGTGCCCCAAAGACCAGTGCTCCTTCATCTTCTGAACATATTTCTTTTTTTTTTTTTTTCAAGACAGGGTTTCTCTGTGTAGCCTTGGCTGTCCTGGAACTCACTCTGTAGACCAGGCTGGCCTCAAACTCTAAGATCCTCCTGCCTGTCTCCTGAGTGCTGGGATTAAAGGCATGCACCATGGCCTGAATATATTTCTATCACTGAATATCACTTGCTCCTTTTCCTAAGTCCACATGACTCCGAGGTCTTGGTGTAGATCTACAGTGTGTGGGACTTAGGAGCTGGCCTGCCAATAGTGTTCCTGTTTACTAATCTTCTAGTCTTGAAGAATGTGGATACAGAGCTTAATGACTGTGAATGCCTCGATGTTACTCTAAAAAACAAGTCACAATAGAGAAAAATCCAGCACATCTAAAAATGTATTACAAATGCAATACAACTCAGCACCATGTTTACAATAAGTTGATCAAAACATCTAGATGAAAATAACTAAAGCCCCTCTCATCTTTAGATTACCTGCTTATTTTTATTAAAAATAACATGGTGCATGTTTCAAAGCATTAAAAAAATTGTACGGTGCTGGAGAGGGGGCTCAGAGGTTAAGAGTACTGTCTGCTCTTAGAGGTCCTGAGTTAAATTTCCAGCAACCACATGACTCACAACCATCTATAATGGGAACTACTGCCCTCTTCTGGTATGAATGCATACACGCAGGCAGAACGCTGTATACATAATAAATAAATTTTTAAAAATGTACATCTTTTCTATAGCTACCATGAAGCTAAGGATTCCTTTCCCATAAGCAAAACTGTCACTTGGAGTTCAACATGCTTCTTCAAAGTGCTTAGAAATTGTTATGGATGATGCTCAGAGGCTGAATCTTTGCCATGTTCCCTATGCAACCCACTGGAGTCTGAGGACCCCTGCAACGGTATCAAATAAGCTATAAACAATCAATACCAAAGACATCAAGAGTTGCATCCATCTCTATGGCCAACAAAGTCCTCAGCAGACTCGATTCTCTCCTACTGCTGACACCCACCAACGCCAGGTAGAGTGGAACATGCCTGCAGCCTCAACAGTAGAAACAACATGTATGCCAGGCCAGCCGAAGCTTGCGGAGAGCTAGGTCAAAAACAAGCAAACACAACAACACAACCCTATTCACATTTGTACTTCTCTAAAGCCTTACCACAGAAGGAGCGAGTCCTCTTGAATTTTGTTTCTTCTTAGGTTTTGAAGGTGTTTGCTTGTCTGCAGTATTGTGAGCTCCACTGATTTGATTCACCTGTCTGTAAAATCCATCTGCAAAGTTCCAAGGAAACTGGTTTTAGTGTTTCCAGATTTCAAGCTGAACGTAACATTTAAACATTTGTACATAGGACCTCAAAATTATGTGACTTGACTAACTAGTAAAAGATAAGTTATTACAAACAAACACCCAAATGGAGGACTCAGTAGTTAAAGGTGCTTTTTGCCAAGCCTGATGACCTGAGTTCGATTATCCTGACTCACATGTTCAAGTAAGAATGGATGCCGGTAAGTTGTCCTCTGATATTCACATGTGTGCTGTGGCATGTGAATACAATGAATAAAAAAATAAAATAACAATAGAAACCCCTCAAGAACCAGTTTATCTCCCATGGTGAACTCTTAACATTCAAAAAGAAAGAAATACAGATACATTTCTATAGTAGTTTTATTCATAATGGCTAGAACTTGGAAGCAACCAAGGTACCCTTCAAGAGGTGAATGGATACAATGTGGTATATTTTGACAACAGAATATTATTCTGTGCTAAAAAGAAATGAGTTAGGAGATGACTCCAATTATGAAAATTTGGAAAGCCACAGAGGCAGTTAAAAAAAAAAAAAAAAAAAAAAAGTGGTGGCAAGGCTTAATGAGGAAGCAGATAGGAGCCCCAGAGCAGACATATTTTAGTGCAATGAAACTGCTCTATGTCTTACAATGGCAGACATAGCATCTATTTGTCAATATCCATTGCATGTGTAACATGAAGAAGAAACCCTAATGGGAATTATGGACTTGAATAACCAGTGTCAACGAACACTTGCCACGTTGGTGCTGAGAAATGCACCAACGGAATGTCGGGTGCTGCTGGGAGGCTGTGTGCGTAGGTGGTGAGCACACATGCAACTCTGCTCTCTAATGTGGCTAGGAAACTAAAAGTGCTCCACAAACTAGTTTAATATTTTAAAATCAATACATAAATTAGTGGTTAAAAAAAAAAAAAATCAATGACCACCTGCCTTAATAGCACCACGGTGAAATACAATTTATCTGATTCTTTAAAAGACAGTATTTGTGTTTTCAGTGTGAAGGGAGAGGGAGGAATATGTATCCTATGGTGCCAGAGCACAGAGGTCAGAGGACAACGTAAGGGAGCTTGCTCTCTCCACGCTCCTTTATTTGATGAGCCATCTTGCCAGCCCCAAGAAAGAAAAATTAATAAAACAATACCTAAGGCAAACTTCTATTCAGTGAACCTATGCATTAGTAGTTTAGTTCTATCAATAATTTATGTAAATAAAATATTTCAGAGATATGAGATTAAAAACATGAATTAATAGCTTTGTAATAATCATTACCTTGAGAATTGAGCAATGTGCAAAAATGTAGGATTGTGGACACAAGTGCCCCCTGCTGGTATCATATGAAATCACAAATATTTTCACTTTATTTTTAGTATCTTATTTTATTAAGCATAGGGTGATCTCACTTTATTAGCTAGCTTACCTTTTTTGTTACACCTGGTGTCCCAGATCATGATGTTGCCATCTCGCCCACCTGTACAAAATACAGCTGTGGGAAGTTAATCAAAATGTTAGCAAAACTAGTCAAAGACACATCTCCATTTAAACTTCCCAGAGAACGCATTCCCTGAGAGCACTCAATTTGACAGTAGAAATTATGGTAATAAAATGATAACCAGGCAATTGTTAACACACAGAAGAGCTTACCATCTTAAGTAACATATACTATTCTACATGCTTTTACACATCCTCTCAAAATTTCCTGTCAGTCTAGTAGGCAAGCTCCACTCTTCCTGTTTTACAGTTGAGAAACGGGCAGAGAAAAGGTAAGTAGCAGGTAAAAGCTCTATCTCTGAGCACGGAGGAGGGTACTGGGATTGAGGGGAACACAGACCTGCCGCTTACTTGTAATGTTATTTTTAGGTAAACGTGAAAGTGGGTATATAGCCTCCGTGGCACAGCACTCACCCAGTGCACAAAAGGGCACTGCAAAATACGCACATCTTAAAAAAAAATCTAAAAAAATTCTGCTTCCTATATGGAAGAGCGAGCAATTAACAAATTGATTCAACTATAATAGTTATAGCACCAAACAACTACGTGAAAGCTTTGTGGATACTGAATAAAAACACAATTTTGTAGGAGCCAACAACTAAATCAAGAGATTAGACTGCAGCAAACGAGTCACAAGGTGACTAAATGAATAGAAAAACCTGTCACCTTCCTTTTGAGACAGAGAAAGCTTGGGGTGGAGAGGAGCTGTGTGAGCAGAAGAGCTAGAGAGAACCTTCGGATGACACTGACTGGGGTTAGTTAACATAGTGACTTGATAGAGCCACTGTCCTGTATTAATTATTGCACAGCTCTGAGTAAACTAAACACTGTTTGAACGTTTACCCCCTGTGCACCAGCCAGGTAACGACATTTAAAAGGCAAAGACAGAAACAAATATGGCACTGTGTCTCCCTACCATTAAGGAGAGAAAGTGCCGTGAACTCCAACCTACCTTTTTGGAACTTGGAAAAAGCTACGGACTTGAGGCTGCACTGGTGGCCTTTGCACGTTCCCATCAGCTCACCAGCTTTTACATCCCAAAATCTGGCTGTTTGATCACCTGCTGCTGTAACCTTCCAAGAATAACACAGTAAGATTTAAGAAAGAAGCCTGTATAAGCATCGACCCAGACCTAATAACATGGAAGCCACTTACGAGTTTAAGTTCACCAGGGACCCAGGCCAGGTCAAAGACAGCATTCCAATGTGCCATCCACTCTAAACAAAGAAAACGTAAATGTGACACATCTAGACTGTGTTCCACAACAGCCATACCAGTACACGTTTAAACACCTTGTGTGGTGGTTTGAATAGGAATGGGCCCATAGATTCATGTGTGTGAGTGCTTGTCCCATAGGGAAACGCACTATTAGGAGGCGTGGCCTTGTTGGAGGAAGTGCATCACTGGAGGCAGCTTTACGGTCTCCTCCTGCAGACCGAGATGTAGAACTCAGGCCCTCCAGCACCGTGTCTGCCTGCAGGCCACCATGCTTCCCATCAGGATGACAATGGACTAAGCCCCTGAAACGGCAGCCAGCCAGTTAAATGCTGTCCTTTGTAAGAGTTGCCGTGGTCATGGTGTCTTCACAACAGTACCCCTAAGACACCTGGGAAGTTTTAATTTAAGACAATGGCTAGTACACTACTGTCAGCACACCAAAGAGCATTTTGGTGTCACAGAGATCACACATTTCCACAACATGTGACAGCTACCATCTAAAGTCAAACGAGGGTTGGAGAGATGGCTCAGTGGGTAAAGCACTTGCTGCCTAAGCAAGAGGACCTGGGTGCACATGCCCAACACCCAAACAAATACAAGTCTAACAAAGTAAATACAAATTCACGGAGATCTTGTCTCAAAAAGCAAGGAAGAGCAAGATTCAGGAAGACACCTGAATCTGGCCCCACACTGATGTACAGTTGTGCACATGAATAAATGATGAATAAAATGATATTCTGATATCAGAAGTAGTCTCTAAAATAGGATCTTCTCAAAACATTCTCAGTCAACAACCTTCCCAAGGTCCTAACAAGGAGACAGCGTCAGGCTGACTTTGGTTTGTCACACTCAAGGTCCCGCATGCTTTGAGCCCTATTCTGAGGAGGAGCTCATCTCTCACGCTACTCACATGATTTGTATCTTATTCCAACCAAGATAATGCCATGCCATCTGCTCACTATATTTGTATTAAGAATGATTTGCCAAAGGCTTTCTGAATTAAAAATGTTAAAAATGATGGACTTACCCTTGAAACATGTCTTTTTGCTGGTTTGTGACTCTGTATTATATAGCCTGACAAAGCCTTCTTCATTAGCAACTGCTAATATGTGCTCCATGCCAGGAGCTGAGGAGACACAAAGAAAACACGAGGACTTTCCAAATGAACACAAAGTATTAGGTGGCTCAAAACAGCACTACAGAGATGGCTCAGAGGTCAAGAAGATTCGTTGTTCTTAAAGAGGACTAGGGTCTGGGGTTTAATTCCCAGTACCCATATAGCAGCTCACAATTGTCTGTAACTCCTTGGAAACTGGTCTCTGTGGCACACAGACATACACACAAGCAAAACACCCACATACACATAAAATAAAAATAAAACTTAAAAAAATTGACTCAAAACCATTAAAATAGTCTTCAGATACTCTGAGTTGACTAAATCAAGAGTTGTACTGGCCAATGGTGAATAAAAGCATGATACAGACAACAGCTGGAACCTACTGGTTTTAAACCTCCCTTTTACAATCTTTCTTCAATTAAACTATAAGACTGGAACCAAGAACTTCTAGTTTTATTCACATTTTAAAAATATATTATTATAATTATTTGCTTTTTGAGACAGTGTTTCTCTGTGCAGTTCTGGCTGTCCTGGACTCACTTTGTAGATGAGGCTGGCCTTGAACTCCACCTGCCTCTGTGAGTGCTGGGATTACAGGCGTGTGCCACCACACCTGGCTTCCATTCACATTTTTAAGATGATTGCTAAAAAACTTGGTTTTAAAAATATATATCTTATAAATCATGAGAACAGTTACGAGAATAATCTTAACATCTACCTAAGTTACTTTTCTTTCAATGTGTATTTTCCCTCTAAGTAGGAAATAAAGTTCTGCTCAAGCTTAGTGTAGACAGTCCTTTTCTTACCAGTACAGAAGGTGCATCCGAAAGGAGGAACAGGAACTCCCGTTTCTCCGTAAGATGTGTGTTCATCATTACAGCTGCACTGATAACCACTCAGAAGGGATTGCAGTGGGTAATGTGAAGACCACCCTAAAACAAGACAATTCCTTTAGGAGTTAAAATGTGGCATCATGCTTTAGCATTTCCCACAAATCTACAAATAGATATCTTTAGTTTTGTTGTTTGTCTTTCGAGGCATGGAAGTTGCAATGATCCTGCGTCTGCCTCCCAGTGATGGGGATGAAAGTTATGATTTACCATTCCTAGCTAAATGTTTGTTCGTATAGAACTTTACATATGGCTCTCCAGAATACAATGTTGGTATTTACTTTTGAGACAGGAGTTCCCTGGCTGTCCTGGAACTCACTCTGTACACCAGGCTGCTCTCCAACTTGGAGAGCCTCTTGCTGTGATTAAAGACATTTGCCACCATTGCCCAGACATTTCTATTATTTTCTTAAGCGATTCTAAGAAAGAAATCAAAACATTCCCAATTCTGAGGCCATTTAGGCTATACCATATATATGTTTTTTTGAGACAGAATCTCATCGTGTACAGCTCTGGCTGTCCTGGGACTCATTCTGTAGACCAGGCTACCCGTGGCCTGAACTCAGATCTGTCTACCTCTAACTCCCAAGTGCTGGGAGTAAAGGCGTGTGCTACCATAGCAGCTGTGTCTTAGCGCCTCAAACGTGGAAGGTCTAGTGTATCACGATTGGCACCAGCGCCCTTGTACACTACAGAGATCTGATTCTTCTAGCACAGAAACAGTCACTTAAGCATGACCAATTAAACTGTCACTCCCTTCCACTAAACGTTTGTTTTGGGAGTCTCTATTGAGAAACTCTCAAGTCAATAGAAATCATTACATCCAATCAGGCCACGTTTGGTGGCACGCGCCTGTAATGCCAGCACTTGGGAGGCAGACACAGGTGGATCTCTCTGATTTTGAGGCCAGCCTGGTCTACAGAACAAGTTTCAGTACAGCTAGGGCTTCACAGAGAGACCTTGTCTGGAAAAACAAAACAGAATATACTATCAGCATTCAAAGGGTTATCGTATCAACCTGCCTATTGTAGGTCAATACAGACATAAATTTAACAGTTTAACTTCTCTTCTCCTAAGGGGGCTGAAATGCTAGGATCCTAAAATTCTAAGAACCCTGTCAAAGTATCTTAACATATATGAGAATGACTTAAGAGTGGTATGTTCCTGTCTCTAAGACATGAGGTCAAAGCTTGGTGAGGCAGAGGCAAGTAGATCTCTGAGTTCAGCATCTAGGACAGCGAAGGCTATACAGAGAAATGTTGTCAAAAAGTCAGAGAGGCTTGGAGAACAACTTAAAGTACATTTTTGTTTGTCTCATAAAGTAACCTTCTAATATACATCATGGTCCCAAATTGTAAGTTATCATCCAAAATCTGGTTTGTATTAACATGTAGGTTAGTTCATTTTAAATAGATAAAGGTTGAATACTCTTATCCAAAATACCTGAGGCCAAGAAATGTTTCAGATTTGCATAGATTTTACTGGATGGGCATCCTGAAGCTTCTGAACATATTAGCACTCAAAAACTATCTGATTTTTTTGATTAACATGCTCAGCTTCAGTACAAAAAACATTCAGTCAACAAGTAAATGCTAAGGATGGGATGAAGTAATGAGCTAACAAGTTGAGAGCCCTGCAAATGTTCAACTCACATCTGATTCTCCTATTCTACCAATTCTCATAGTTTTGTTTATTTAAGAATCTGTAACAGACACCCAAAAGTTTGTATCTCTTGAGACAACGGAAGGTATTAGATGGGGACAGGAGAATGCCTTCCTTTTGCAAAGTAGAAGAAAGGAAGTGGACAGAGGAGACACTTTAGCCCAACAGAACCTCCAGAAAATCTAGTTTGAGAAGGAATGAGAATAAAGGAGAAAAGGAACTTAATCTTGATTTAATAATTGCTCTTGGGAACATTGCTCCATAATTTCAATATTAAGCGTCACTAGAAGTAAACTGCGAACACCACTAAAAGATTGTTAGGTTCACAAATACCCATCTAAAAAAACTTGAAAACTAAAGGCTGCATATATTAAGATGTAAATGTACATGTACGATGTGCGATTTTTAACACACTAATTATAACAGACAAATTCAAAGAGGAATCAAATAAGTAAAATTGAAGCTACAATGCGATCTGAAAATTTTCACAATTAAGCTAGTTCCTCAACTCCGCCTCAGTACTTCTCCTGCAACTAATATTTGATATTACTGTGTAAAGTGACTTATTGAACAATCCCTCCATACTCCACCATTTCTGCAGCTCCCCACAACACGTGTGGATTTTCATCATGCTACACAGACCTGTAGTGTTCCCCAGCCCCCAAGACTCATCAGGAAAAATCCCATTCTTTCGTCAGTAGATAGCTGAAGGCCTGTACTCACAAACACACAAGGCTCCGTGTTTTCAGAGAATCAGCATCTCAACATTCAACAACTTCCACACATTGTTTTTTCCAAAGCGTTTTGTCTGAGAAGGCTTTCCTATCACCATCACTTCCTTTCTACTTCTACAAAAGGAAGGAATTCTCGAATGCCTGTCTTACACCCTGCATTGTTGCAAGATAAACCTGTGTCTATTACATATTTTTAAATAAATATAAAAAAAATTAGTGAAGTCCTAACTATGAGACAATTGAAACCATTAGGCACCATATATACCTAAATCCATTTCTTTAAAAGATGCATTTTCAATAAAAATTTTGCTTTTTCTTAAAACATTAACTTCAGGATTCACAGGTATTAAAACCACAGAAAACAGCCCTTTACATGTTTTTTTGATGAGGGCATGACAGGGTGATAAGAACTTTTCAAGGATACATTAAATTATAATAGCATAAATTTGGGGAAGAAGATAGAAATAAATTCAAAAGAAAAGGCAACCATGAAAAAAAAAACAACAAAACAACACAATACTTACAGCGTTTACTCACATTTTAAAAAGCAGAGACCCTGACTACCAAGTTGTTATAGTGTCAGATGTATTTAAAAGGTTATGATAGCATTTTTAATCTTAAGATGCTAACAGTCACAATAAGGCTAAAGATTATAGATTTTCATGTTTAAGCATATTCTAAAAACCTTTAGGTACGAATTCAAAAATTCACAAAAGAACCATTATATTTATGTTTTTCAAACTTCAGTGGAGAAAGAAAACTAAAAGCCACTTTGGAAGCTTGTTACAAGCCAGGAGTAAAGTACCAGGTTCCAGTGGAGGGAACAGATTCAGTGTGTGGAGGAGCTCATCAGTGGGGATGAAGACATAGATGCAAGCTTTCAGGACCTGCTGATCATGTAATAACAAGGAACATGGAATTTTTGGGTGACTCCCAGGCTTTGGCTGGGCATCTAAGTTTAAGAGTTTGCGGCTTGAGAATGTAAGATGCCTGACAATCTGAGTATCAACCCCACAGCTTTTACAGAAATTAAGGCTGGAGGCAGCAGGGGAACCCTCAGGTATGGCTACAGTCATCTACAGGAGTGGGCTCAGGTGACCAAGGGTGGCACACAACACTGGAGGAAAAAGGAGATGCAGATTTCAGAAGGGAAAACGTGAATTCCTGTGCCTACAAACAGCAAAGTGGACAGACAGACAGAAACTGTGTCACACAGTAAGTCTGAATAGCCTTCCTTGGTTACATAAAAAAAGGCGGACTTGAAATTCAGGTGCTGTAACTCCAAAGACGGCTTACAACCTCACAATGCGCATGGCGGCCATTCCTAACAGGGGAAGAAGTTTCTTGGGTCAAGTTCCAGCAGAGAAAGAAAGAGGCAGAGCGTGACTGTAAGAGTTCCCATGAAGAAAGCACGGATACAAAGTTTTAGAAGGCAGCAGGACGCTAAGGGGTTTTCGTCTAGCCAACATTGTTTCCTCAGGCCTACTCTTCAAAGATTTAGCTTAAGGACACACAACGAGCTAGCTTTCTCTATGCTATAACGAGAATATGGCCGAATTCCACCGTGAAGCGAAAAAAAGTTAATCCCCTTTCTGGATATTCCGCGGGCATCAAAGAGCATCTGGAACAATACCCTTCCATGCCCTACCCGTGGTCACCTCGTGGGAGTGGCTACGGGCATCCTTCAGTGTGTAACTTAAACTTTTCGGACCCCGGAGATGGGGGAGGGGGGCTGGCGCTGTGAAGGCAGAAGCAGCGTCCCCGCGCCCGACCGCGCTTCTCCACTGCGGGCCGCGCGCTGGCGCGTAACCGCAAACTTGCAGGGATCGCTGCAGCTCTGCAAGGGCCGCGGGCGCTGGCCCCCGGGCATCGCCCACCCGCGGCCACACGAGCACGCGCGACACTGACGTAAGCAGCGGGGGTCGGGGACGCCAGGCCGCTCAACGTGCCCACTTCGGCCTCCGCTGCGACCCGAAGGGCTCGGCCAAGGCGGGCAGCGCCCAGAGGGAGCCGCAGCGCCGTCTTCCTCGGCGGCCCTCGCTCCCGAGGACTCTCCCTGGCCGCGGGGGCCCTCGAGGCCCGGAGTCGGCAGCGGTCCAAGGCGGCGCGCCGGGGGGGAGGTGGTTCCCGCCGCGGCGAGCGGGCGCCGTTGGGACCGTTACTCACCGCTCCGCAGGACGCCGAGCTGGGGCTGGCGGAGCACCGAGTGGAAGAGCATCTGGGCCCGAGGAGAAGGCTCCGCCGAGGGAAACGCCGAGAAGATCGCCCCCGAGCTGCTCAGGAGCCGCGCTCCACGCCCTCCGCCAGGCGACCCGCTTTCGCCTCCAACTCCCGCCACTGGAAGCCCCGGTCGCCAAACTCCGCGCCAAACTGACGTCACGCCCTCTGATTGGCTCTCGCCGCAGCGTCCCGGCGCCGCGAAGGCGCCTCCCCCGCCCAGGCCCCGCCCCCTCCTCGCTCTGCCGCGGGAACCCAGGGCTCGGGAGCTCCCTGAGCGCCTGCGCGGGGGCCCCCCTGAGGCGCCCGCGAACCGCGGGGCGGCTGGGGCGCATGCGTGCACGGCCTGACAGCGCGCGGAGGGAAAAATCCGCGAGACCGCGGCGGGGGAAGATGGCGGTGCTGGGCCAGAGTTCGCAGTCTTTGTGACCAGGCGAGGCCAGCCACTGTTGGGGTCATGGCGTCAAACTCCGCCAAGTCTTTCCTGGCCGATGCCGGCTACGGCGAGCAGGAGCTGGACGCTAACTCCGCTCTTATGGAGCTGGACAAAGGTACTGGACGGAGGCGAGCGGGCGAAGCGCCTGCGGGAAGTGGCGCCGCCTGGAGGCAGCGGCCGGAGCCTGGAAGGGCGCATGCGCCGACGTGCGGGCGGGAAGCGCCGCTGCCGGCCTGGGACTCGGCGCTGGCAGCGCCGCGGGAGTGGCCCTGCATGGCTGTAGCTGAGGCCCGCGCTAGCGAGGACGCCTTTGACCACCTGGGGGCACTGTCTCCCGAGTTCGCAAACTGTGGATGGGAGAAGTCCTAAAAATACCGAGTTCTGACATGTTCAGTGGAGATGAGCCAAACGGTTCTGTGAGCGTTGTATACCTGTTTGTCTTCTGTGACTGCTGGTGCCAGTTCCGTGTGGCTGCAGACAAGTTCCACGAGTTAGCTTCCCTGGCACAGGAAGCTAAGAGATTTTGGGTCAGGAATTGAATCCCATTTCTGCTGGCGTGATTATGGAAGGCGACGTTGTCTAGCCTCGGTTTGTCTGCAAAGTGCGCATAGTACCCCTGAGCTGGCAGCACTGTTCCAAATATTAAATGGCAGTGGTGTGCAAAAGATGCGTTTATTAAATGCGGAAGGAGTACTTCGTTACTTCTAGACGTGCGTAAGGAAGGCAAGGATACATAGTTAGGCATGAAGAACTCAGGTGTTATTGTGAAACCTTTGTTCCGACTCGCTTCAAAGATTTTTACAGCTGGCCTATACTTCCTGGTAACTGTAGCCAGAGTGTAACCTGTGGAGAGCTGGAAGGGTCTACTCTCAAGTTCGCTTTAGTCCCTTTGACTTGAACATGTCTGTTGAGCCGTTAGGGACTTTGAAGCAAATAGTGAACGTTTGTATGGGGTTGCTGTGGGTAGGAGTTTCTCACGTTTTACAACAGGGTCTCATGAAGTCCAGGTTGGCCCAGAACTCCCTAAAGCCAAGGATGATTTTCAACGGTTTGTTTTGGTTTGTTTTTTCGAGACAGGGTGTTTCTGTGTAGCCCTGTTCTGGAACTCACTCTGTAGACCAGGCTGACCTCGAACTCAGAGATCTGCCTGCCTCTGTCTCCCTTGGAGGTGTGTGCCTGGCTCAATTCCATACATCCCCGTGAAAAAGATCTCTTTTGACTGCCCGTGTCCACACGAATGTAACTGGTGGTAGGGTGAGGACATTACTCCATAGCCCTTCTGAGAGAATGGCCTCAGCCACTTGTATGTGCCAGGTGACAGACTCCATGTCATAACTGCTGGTTTTAAGAGTAGACATGTGGGCCAGGCCATATGGAGTCAGATTCTTCTTCTTGAGAATGTTTATTACCAGACTAATTTAGTCTGCCAGCATTGATAAGTGAACCTTCAAGTTATGTAGAACTGGGGCAAAGGCTAGCTCACCACATTGAGGCTGAATGAGGGAGCATGGACTTCGCAGTGGCTGGAGACCACTGATGGACCAAGTCAGATACACTAACCAGAAATCCGCTTCCTGAAACCACAACCTCACATTTATGTATGACTGTCGTTCTTATAATTTACAGAGGAAATTGTGACATATCTCAGAGTTTTGTTCTAAACCAGTATTTTCTCATATGCATTCTGCGATACTATATTTCAGCATGTTCATTTGAAATGGTTTCTGAAATTTTGGGAAAGGATATTATGTCCTAAATTGACTGCTTCCTAAATACAATGTGAATGTGTGGTTGTCTGTTTATTAAGCTGTGGATTGTGGATTGCCTTCTGGTGTGTACTTGTATTGGTTTAGTTCTTTGGTGCTGAGGTCTGAGCAAAGGGTCTTGTTCCTGATGTGCTGCTGCCCTGCTGGATTCTAGTCCTGTGTGGTGTGTCCTAGTTGTATCCTAGCCCTGTGTGGTGGCCAATCCGAGCCCCTTCTCGTAGAAGCGGAAGCAAAAACTCTGTAGCTTGTCTTTCAAGAACTGCATCAGAGTTGATAGCCCCGCCAGTCAGATGCATGCTTTGATTCAGCAGCTGGAATGGCAGAGAAGGTCCAGGAGTGCTCATGGTTCCTGTGGTATTAGTGGTGCCAGCGGCATTGGTCCTAAGTGACAGAGCTCACCGTAGCGCCTCTTGCTTCTTAGCAACAGCAGTTATCCTCATCTAACCAGTTTGGCAGTCTAGTGTTAGGTATTCTTAGAAGCTTGGCAGCCTTGACTGGCAGGTGTGGTGACTCACCTGTACACAGGGCCTGGGGCAGAGCAGGAGAGTCACTCCAGGTTGATCTCGTATTTAGTGAGTTTGAGGGCAGCCAGGTCTGCAGAGTGACAGAACAGTGCTGAAAAGCAAGACTGTTTCAACAATCAAACAAAACCCAAGAAGTTCAGTCTTAAAAATGTTGAAGAGATTAACTACACAGTCAACACCATAACCTTTGCTGATTTCAGCTAAGAAATTCCAACGCTTGTTTTGAAAACAGTTTATGGGGCTGGAGAGATGGCTTAGCAGTTAACACTGGCTGTTCCTTCAGAGAACCCTGGTTTAGTCCCCAGCATTGTTTGGCGGTTCACAGCCTTTACCCGATGCCTTCTTGTGGCCACTGCAGGCACATGGCACACATGTATACAAGTAGGCAGAACACCAAAGCCCACCCCAGTGGCACCATTCCTCCAGCAAGGCCACACCTCCTCCAGCAAGGCCACACCTCCTAATCCTTTCCAAACAGCGCCATCAACTAGGGACCAAAGATTTGAACACTCATTTTCAAACCACCACAGTTGTTAGATTATATCGGATTGTTGATTGGAGTCTCTTCTTTTCCTAATATGAGTATTTGATACTGTAAATGTTTCTTGAGATACTATATTAGCCATGACCCACAAATTATATTGTCATTTTCTTCAACTAAAAATAAATTATCTTATTTTCCTTCTGATTTCTTCTTTCCCCTGTGGGTTACTTAGCAGAAAATTCATTACCAAATACTTGGAAGGTTTCTTAGCATTCTTCTCTTACTGATGGCTAATCAATTCCATTGTGACAGAGAGCATAACGTGTATGCTTGCTCTAGTTTATTTTTGCAGTAACAAGGGTAGACGGGGGCCTTGAGAGGGCCAGCCTGGCGCTCTGCCATTGACCGCAGCCCCAGTCTGTTCTTCCCGGCTACCTTTGAGGCTTTACGAACTTGATCAAGCTGCCCTGTACATGCCGTGTAGCCGGGGTAGCCTCGCACTGTGATCCCCTTGCCTCAGCCTGACTATCAGGACCGTAGGCTCGTGCCACCAAGCCTATCTGACTTCAGTTCCTTAAAGTTCACCGATGGTTTATATTCCTGAATAGTTTAATCAACTTCAGCAGTTTAGAAAGTGTTTCTTTTCCATTACTGTGTGTCTGAGAGAATCTGTTTAGGAGCTGGCGAGATGGCGCAGAGTTAAAAGCACTCGCTGCTCTGCCAGAGGACCCAAGTTGGAAGGCTCACGGCAGCTGTAACTCCGGGGACTCACCTTCTGGCAGCCACTCAACTGCACACCTGAGATAAAAGCTTTAAAAAAGTGTTAGCTTATGAAATTACTAAGGTATTTACTTATTTGTTTGGGGCCCATTTTGATTTGCTTTTGAGGTAGTTTTATATTATGGCAATTATTTGTGTTTTGCGATACCCTTAAGTACCCAGACTGGCCCCCAGCTTGCTTGTAGCTGAGGATGGCCTTGAACTGACTCTCTGCCTCTGCTTCTCATGCGGCGTGATTACAGTGCTACGGTACCCACCTGCCAAGTAACTACTATAGATGCGTCTTTATTTATTTTAATTATCAACTGCTTTATTTTGTTTAAATTACAATCTTCCTGCCTGGCCTCCTGTGGTTGGGGTTCTGGGCATGTGCCATCTTCCCAGCCTTCCATTTTCAGTTTTGAACAGGAGTGTAGACGTAACTGCTGTCCTGCTGTGTGATAAGTCAGTATTCAATGGTTCTGCCTGGGGCTACAAGTCTGTAATTAGCTCCTGTGCTTTTTCAATAGGTCTGCGCTCTGGCAAACTTGGGGAACAGTGTGAAGCTGTTGTACGATTTCCCAGGCTTTTCCAGAAGTACCCGTTTCCCATTCTCATCAATTCAGCATTCCTAAAGTTAGCGGATGTTTTCAGGGTTGGGTAAGTGCTCCTAATGCCTCAGTGTCCTTTGGGGCATGCTGCTTGTGTTTCTGTTTTGTATTTGGCTTTTCTTCTAGGCCATTAGTACTTTTTGCCACTTAGTTACTCTCCATGGATGCATATTGCTTTGCACTGCACTTTGGTATGAGAATTAATAACATTTTTAGCAAAAATGAAAAGTAAAATTCAGAGAGTACTTATTTCTTTAGGGAACAAGATAAATTAAGTCAGAACAACCTTATTCTACTTCTGTATATGTATTTTGTAAAACTAGTTTTTTACAGATTGTTTTATGAAATTTCCTGACTTGTAACTTGAGGTACACATGTGTGCAGGTTTTGAAACACGTAAGCTTTGAATAAATGCCCGTTTCCTCATTTCTCTCCTCGCTCTTAGCTCTCCTGCTTCTTTCTCCTATTTTCTATTCATGCCTGTCAGGTGAAGGAGGATCGCCTGACGCCCCCTGGCCGTGTTGTGATTGCAGAGGTCAGGTCTGTTCTGGGGATGATGCTCTGGCGTAGGGCATCTTGCAGCAGGGCTGCAGCAGGGCTACAGCTGTGACAATGGCTTTTGTTCAAGATCTCCCACATGCAGAGCTTAGTGGCGCTTCCGAAACATTGGCTGATAGGAGTTCTCTGACCCCAGGTTACAAAACATACTCCTTTCCTAGACTGAGCTAATTTCTCTCTCTCTCTGTCTTTAATTAGAAACAACTTCCTGAGGCTGTGTGTTCTCAAAGTGACTCAGCAGAGTGAAAAGCACCTGGAGAAGATTCTGAACGTGGACGAGTTTGTGAAAAGGGTGTTCTCAGTGATCCATAGTAACGACCCTGTGGCGAGAGCCATCACCCTCCGGTACTGTGTCGCTAGGACTCGCGTAGATGGTTAAGCTGGCATGATGTAGCTAACAGGACTTGTTTCTCACTAAGACTGCAAAAATATGGTAACCGTCCTCGTCTGTAAATCAAGTTAACATCTGTGGTGCTGTTTGGTTTGTGAGTTGCTTTGCTTGTGTTTCAAGCATCCCATTATGTCGAAGCTCCAGTCTCAGAACTGGGTGGATTTCAGTACAGGATAGCCTTGAACTTGTGAAGTTCCCTATGTCAGCTTTGAACATGAGAGTGCTATGTTAGCCTCCCGAGCAGCTGAGAGTCCATGTCTTGGCATCGTGCTTGGCTCCATTCTCTTTCACCTTTGCTTGTATAACTAGGGGGAAATTTTGAGACTCAGTTAATTAAATTATTGTTCTTCGTTGTGGCTTTTCCTGCCCACATAGTTCTCTTTTTAACCAGAAGGTGCAAAAAATCACTACTTCCCCGAGTTTTCTTTTTTTCAGGGTCAAGCGTCAGTTCAGAATTAGTTGCTTTGTTATTCTCCTGCCTTTTGATTAAGTTAAATGTCATAAGATATTTTAAAGCCAGTTCTTGGTGCTGGGGATGCCGCTGATTTCTTAAAAGTGCTTGTGGCCCCAGCACCACTGAAGCTCTGGGTTCAGTTCCCAACACTTCATGAAACTAGGTATGGTGTGCACACCTGTAATCCCAGCACTTCGGAAGTTAGGGGAGGAGATTTAGAGGTTCAGGGTAATTTTGCCTACACAGTAAGTTTAAGACCAGCTTGAGCTATATGAGACACAAAAAATGTTATTGAGTGTTACCTTCTAAAAACTATCCAGCCTAGCATACTTGAGACAGTAGGTTCAATTCCCAAGACACACAGAGACACACACACACACAGAGAAAAGGGCTGGGAGGGCAGAGACTATAACCAATGGGAAATTTAACATTAAGACATGAAGTCTTAGCACTGGGGAGGCAGAGGCAGAGGCAGGAGGATATCTGAGTTTGAGGACAACCTTATCTATATAGCAAGCTGCAGGCTAGAGAAACCCTGTCCTTCAAAAAAAAAAAAAAAGGTTGTTATATATGAATGATTGAGACCTTTTTCTAGAATGGAAAGTTGAGGAAGATTGCATCTCAGTCAGATAGTTGATTGATAGAAAGCAAGATACGCTAATATTAACACAGAAAATGAGAGTCAAAAAGATTTTGATGTGTTCATGATTGTATGTGTACGTGTACCACATGCACGCCTGGCCCTTGCAGGCCAGAAGAGAGTATCCAGTTTGAATATTTTGACAACATTTTTGAGTGTTCCACTCCATGTGAAGTTTGTATCACTGAGTTCCAGCAGTCGGGCCCATACTAACTGTTGCTGCCAATATAATTGGCAGTTTCTAGTAAGTTTTGAAAGAGATATATTTAAAGACAGAATTTTGCCTTGTCTTCAATAGTAACACTGGAAACAGGAAGTGTTAGAGTAGGTATAAAGGTGACCAGCAGGTTGTGTCTTGTGGCACATGTTGACCTCATGTGGTGCACTTGGCCTATGCTGATCCTTCCTGGTAGGGCATTAGATTAATAGTAATGCTTTGTTTCTTGTAAGAAACAGTCAGTTTCAACTGATTCTTTTGAAATTTAATACAAATTAAAGCAACCTAGTTTATGGTGTTTGTTCAGATTACTGTCTCACTGCATAGGCTTGTGGCCTGCGTTCAGCTCTTAGCGATCCTGCCTCTGCCTTCACAGTGCCGGGATAAAGGCCTGCATTACCATGCCTGGCCATCTGACTTGCTTGTGAGGAAGTCAACTGCTTTTGTGCAGGAATTTCATCTCTGTAAAGTGTCAAGGTGAGGATGTGTCAAGGTAGAGGTCGCTACCAAGGATGCTGATATCACTCTGGGAACAGGATGGGTGTGTTTCGGTGGCCTGCTGCTTTCTGCACAAAGGGTTTCTGAAGCTCTCTGTGGTTTTGTTTAAACAACATTTATTTTTACTTTTCTAAATGTTTTACATTTTGTAATTTGGTTTTTACGTTTTTTTTATTGTATGTGTTTGCAGAAGACAGACTTGGGGATTTAGTTCTTTTCTTCCACTGTGTGGGTCCCAAAGACTGCACTCAGGTTGGAGGCTTGTGGCAGGTACCCCACTGAGCTGTGTCTCTAGCCCATTCATTTTCTAGGCTTTACTTTCCTCGCTGTTGCAGACACTGGCATGAGCTGCAGGGGGCACCCTTCACCTCCAGGAAAAATCTTCTCTTGATATGGTAGCTTAAAAAAAACACCCTGCTGGTATTTATTGATGTGGGGAAAAGCCTGGGAAGTCTTGCAGTTTGTGATTCTGCTTAATAGCAGGGAAGTTGTATTCCTAAAACTTTGTTAAAATGGGCTTTTTTTTTTTTTTTTTTTTTTTTGCTGTATTGATATTGGGGTGCTTTAATAATTCAGAAGTTCTTTTCTGCTCTGATCCTTGAGCTGTACTTCAAGGTAGTTTTCTAGAAATGTAGCTTGTGCGTGTCAGAGGCAGGGTAGAGACAGGATGTATCTCTATGGTGGAACACTTGCCTGAGTTCAATCCAGGGCCAGGGAGGGAGAAAAGAAGGGGGAGCTGGGAGAGGAGCAGGAAATTTAGCTTATGCTACGTGAGCTGTTTTAATATTTCTGGGTCACTGCTGGATTCCTAATGTTACTCATTCTATTTGTTTGTTTGGTTGGTTGGTTGGTTTGGTTTTTCAAGACAGGGTTTCTCTGTGTAGCCCTGGCTGTCCTCGAACTCATTCTGTAGATCAGGTTGGCCTTGAACTCAGAGATCCACCTGCATCTGCCTCTCAAGGGCTGGGATTAAAGGCATGTGCTACCACCACCTGGCATTCTTTACCTGAACTTTATAGAATGACCCTAAACTTTCTGGGTTGATAATCTAGCTTGCCTCCCTTTCCTGTCCTGCCTGTGGTTAACTGTCCTCTCCTCCTTGGCTTCTGTCTATAGGATGCTGGGGAGTCTGGCATCAATCATCCCCGAAAGGAAGAATGCCCATCACAGTATACGGCAGAGTTTGGATTCCCATGATAACGTAGAGGTTGAAGCTGCTGTGTTTGCGGCTGCAAACTTTTCTGCACAGTCCAAGTAAGCATGGGCCTTTTAGTAACTTGGCTCCCGTGGGAATTTTTTAAAGAGTAACTTACCAATATCTGTAATATGTAAATTATGAGGTCCATTTTCCAAAAGTCTTACACCATGTTGGGGAAAGAAAATGCAGATGTTGGGCCCAAAGAGACAAGGCCTTCCTAGCCTGGTTTGTGGAAGCTGCCTTTGGTAGCTTTGATGTCTACTGAATAACCTTCCACAAAAATATCCATGATCCAAGATTGCAACTTTCTGATTGTCTTTGGCACAGTTTGGCCAACATAATAACTGAAAATAAAACTGACTTTGGGGTTGAAGAGAGGGCTCAGAGGTTATGAGTACTGCTTGCTCTTCCCGAGGTCACAATTTCAATTCCCAGGAACCAAGGGTGGCTCATAACCATCTGTAATGAAATCTGGTGCCCTTTTCTGGCATTCAGGTATACATGCAGGCATAAGGTTGTATACATAATAAAATATGTAAATATTTTTAAAAAACTGATGTATTTAGGATGTTGTATGCTGCACTGCTGTCTTAGAAGAGTGTGTGTGTGTGGATGTGTACATGTGTGGGTGCATGCCTGCATGCGTGTGTACATGTGTGTAGAGGCTAGAGGACACCCCCAGATTAGTCATAGTTCTTAGGTGCTGTTCACCTGTTTGGAGACAGGGTCACTGGCCGGCAACTTACCAAGCTGGCCAGCCAGGCTCCAGGGATCCGCCTGATTCTGCCTTCCCACACGTTAAGGCTCTAGTTGGGGAGTGAACCTGGGAGAGCCGGGCTGAAGATGAGTCACACCCACTAGCCAGCTTTATTCAGAGCATCAGTCAGTTACACTCTGAGGGCTAAGAAAGGACATGGAGTAAAGAGCACAACCACAAGGACAAGCTGCATATGGTGAACACGTTTTTCCATGGAGGAATGAATGACCACAGCTGAGGTAATCGCACTCCAAGAGCAAGTTTGTGTCTTGAAGAAACTGAGTTCACAAGACTCTTGTCTTGTTTTCTTGGCATTTTCTCCAAAACATTCAGAATCCCTTACTCGACTCCACCCTGGGACTGTGTTTTAACACCGCACACCGGCGTTGTAGGCATACCATAACTGGCTTTTCTTAGTGTGGGTTTTAGGGATTGAACTCAGGTCCTCAAGCTAGACCGTTACCAACTGAGCTATCTCTGCAGTTTAATAGTATTTGTTAATTATTTTTATTAATGTGTGTGTGTGCCATATGCATATAGGCACCTGTAGACACAGGAAAAGGGCATCGGATTCCCTGGACTGTGCTCTGACCACTGGCTCATCCCTCTGGCCCCATAATTTTGTTGTTTTCTGAGACAGGCTCTCACTCTGTAGCTCTCTCTATCCTGGAACTCATTTGTAGACCAGGCTGGCAAAGATCCTCCTGCCTCTGTCTTCCAAGTGCTGGGATTAAAGGCGTTGGTCACTACACCCAGCCCCGCCCCATACATTCTCAAATAGAATGTTGAGCCTTGTTGGGCTTATCTGTAATGAAGTGTGTCACTCCCTGACTGATAGCCAAAACTAACTTTGTTTTGGAGACTGTTGTATGGGAGGCCATAAACACGTGCTTTCCCCTGGCCAGTCGACCGACTTAATTCCTGAGAACTTGGCTAAGGATGAACAAGGGACACTGGCAGCTTCAAGGTGCTGCTTGTGCTGATACTGACATGGCAAGCATTTGCTTTTATGGAATAGGCAACCTGGGATATAGCTAAAGGTTTGTTTCCATGTGCACTTTAAAACACTTGTTAGCTTCAGACACGTACATCGGCATCTGGCTCTAGCCAGCCCTCCCACCTCCCCCAGGCCCTCAGTGCTTCTCTGTCCCCCTTTGACTTGACTCGTGTTCCTGAGTGTGCGCTTCCTCTCATGAGCTCCCCTGGCCACGTTAGAGTGCTGGTGGCTTGTCCTTGTGCAGGGCCTGTGCAGGCACCCTCAGCTGCTCCGAGTTGGTGCATGCAGTGGCGGTACCTTGTCCAGAAGACGGCATTCACCACTCCTTCTGCCCTGTCCTTCCCCACCCATGTTGGGTTTGATAGAACTGTCTCACATAGGAATGAGCATATGTCCTGCCCAGAGAGCTTTATTTTATAATCAGATGAATGAATGAATCAACAGTTTGCTTAAATACCTGTGTAATGTTTGATAAAATTTGAAATCCTAATTTTATTCCAACCTTACTTATATGTATGTTCTCTTCATATATTCCTATCATACCTCTGAAATTCCAGGATTGCTCATTGGAAAAGTTGAGAATAGTTAAGTGTGGAGTTTTAAAGTTTACTCTTCAAAGTTAGCAAGTATGGCAGTAATAGAGAAACGTGTGTACGTGCATGCATCTGTCTGTCTGCATTCATGCTTGCGTGCATGTATGTGTTTGCAGAGGCCAAAACAAGGGCTGGCTGCCTTGAGTTGGAGTTGAGGTGGTAATGAGCTGTTCGGCGTGGGTACCAGGAACCAAGCTCAGTCCCTTTGGAAAAACAGCAAACATTCTCAAGTGCCGAAACATCCCGATTCCCAGCTTCTGTTGTAGCTTGTGTTGTTTTTGTTACCAAGCGTGAGTTACTGCTACAGAGAGAACTTGTCTTACCTAGGAGTGTGCTGTGCACAGGTGTCCTCATGAACACCATCAGGGTGACTTGCAGTGGCTGCAAAAGCAGTTTTCTCAGTTCAGTTTCTCAAGTTGGATAGATAATTTAGTGACTAAATGTAGGTAGGAGGATTGTTTTTAGTTCATTTCTTGTGCTGTTACCAGAGGCTGGTTTTATTTCAGCTGTGGAATTTCTGTACCATCTGGAAATGAAGACACGTGTCACAGAAACTGCTTGTTCTTTTATGGAACTCATGACCAGTAACATGCACATTAATAGTCTTATGAAGCTCCAGGTGTCGCTCAGTGAACAGTCCTTGTCTAGCACGGACAAGGCCCTGGGTTTGATTCCCAGCAACACAGACACACTCCTGCGGAGACATGAACACTGATGACAGACAAAAAAAATGTTTCATTGACTAGTTTATTGGGGTTGCCTGTAGGAGGCCGAGTGAGTGATTGCTTACAGGAGCAGAGATGGCTCACAGGTAGCTGCATCACCAAAATGCCCACCCCAGCATAGGTGATGATTCAGGAAAGCTGCACCCTTGGAGCATTCTGTACCTGAGCCAGTAGGAGATCCAGCGAGTTATGCTTTGTGTGATGTGAAGAGGTGGCTTGTGAATTTTCTGAGTTTCAGGAACTTCCTGATACTTAACAGTTGTGCACCTACTGTGCTTTGTAAGTTTTGCTTACTTCCGAGTCTTAAGTAGTCTTAGGGACAGACTTTCAGTTCAGAGGAAATTACTGTACAACACTATCCTTCAATAACATATGTCTTTGTATTACATAATACCAGGTTAGTATAATAGGAAAGCCTGAAGCACTTACATATCAAAGTTTAAGTTAAGAAAATACATAATTTTTAGATGAGTTTTTATCTCTTCTTGAAGAGCTAAAGACCTTGCTAGAGATTATGTATCTCTACCAACATGGTGGATTTCTGTTATTTCTGTCATTCTAGATCTTGCTGAAATCAGAGTAACTGGCCAAATGAAACTTAACATTTTATTTAGCCAGGCATAGTGGTACATGCCTTTAATCCCAGAACTCAGGACACTGGCAGGTGGATCTCCGAGAGTTTAAGGTCAGCTAATGCTACATAGTGAGACCCTATATCAAAAGGCACAAGAAAGAGAACTTTTAAATCTCTGCTGTATCTCACTTGCTGTAAAAGGTTAAGATGGTGCTTTGTACAAGAGCTTGTTCTGGCTAGGCTCACAGAGGAGCTGGTCAGCTCTGGTGCTTTCAGGGATGAGGCGAGCATAATCAGAGCAGTGTTCCTCTTCAGTCACCAACTAAAGAGCCCTGGCTTCTTTAGAGGGGTGCTATCCAACAGCACCAACCCACCGCTGTAAGGAGGAACTTCTGCTGCCGAGCTTGACATGATGTGGGGTGGGGCCTGGGGTGTACAACTAGGGCACCACATGACTTTAGTCTCAGCAGTTTCAGTATTGACAGCAAGAATTTATTATTAGACCAAAAAGGGGGGAAGTCAGCAGGCTCCTACTCTGCATTTTTTTTGAGCCCAAAGGGCTGAAACTGGGTTTTTTTTTTTTTTTTTTTTTAAACTTTGGAATTGTTATAAAATGTGTTGTGGTAGTTACTGAACATCCACTGTTGCTGCTCTAGAGGCAATGGGAACTGAGAGAATGGAGTCAATATGAGGCGGAATAAAGTCTCATGCAGTGCCAGCTTTAGTCAGAGCCTCTCACAGCTTATACCCTAAGGGTTAAGAAAGGTCCCCTGAGTAAAGTTCTCACGAGTTCAAGCCACACGTGGCAAAAGCAAGTTCTTCCATAGAGGCACATAAAGGATAGTTTAAATGTTTAATTGAAAAACAGCGGCAAGCAATAATGAGCAATTTAAAGTAAATTCAGCTACACCTGGGAGGAGCCCGGAACCATCCCAAGAACATTCTGTGTTTTGAAGAAACAGGCCACAGACTCCTGTCTTGTTCTCTTGGAGTGTTCCCATGAACACTCAGAGCTCTTGTAGGACTCCATTCCTGGACCTGTTCCTACAGTAAAACAACCACCACAACAACAGCTCTGTTAGCTGTGTGCTGCTGTGGCCATGGTCTAGTGGGCTGCCTGAGCAGGTCTGTTGGACTAGGCCGCTCCAAGGAGCTGGCGAATGGCCAGGGCCGGGTGCTGAAGAAGACAAGCTCTGAGACAGGATCTGCCTTTGTGCAGGCTGCCTCAGCCTTGAGATCTTCCTGCCTTAGCTCCCAACTGTGCCACCACATCTGGCCTGCCTTCACACTCTTAAAAACAAACATGTTACAGATGTGTATGCCATTAGAAACTTAAGGAGCTGATAATTAAATATAACTTTAGGAATAACAGATCCAAAATATGTTAGTGTAAAATATGTTTATGGAGTGCTTATTTTCCCAAAACAAACAAACAATTTCGTGAGAAAGGGTAGCCTTAACATTTTTACAAATGTCTTCAAGGCTTGGCTAAATTCTCATTTATGTACTTCTGCACTAACGTTTGTCAAAATACATTATTTTGATTAAAGTGTGTGAAAAAAGTCCAGTCTTGCACAGATAGTGGTGGAAAGCGGAGGGCTTCTGAAGCTGTCCCAGGTTCATGACTGACTGAGGACCTTTGAGGTGGTCTGTTAGGAAGCACTGGCTCACTTGTGTTCTTCGGGTCTTCGAGTGTTCCACCACATAAGGACTGCATTTGAGAACACCGCCACCACTTTTCTACTCCTGGGAACAAGTATGTTCTCTGTAATTGTAGCTTTTGCTGATAACTAGAGCACTGTAATTGTCATAAGAGAGTCTCGGTTGTTTGCCTAAAGTTACATGCTGACTTTAACTCATCATCTTCCAAGACAATTCTTTGGCTGATAGGCAAGGCTGAGTAGCTGTGTCCCAGGAAGACATACTATTTATATCTAAACGCAAACAGTTGCTCTGGTACTGTGTCTGAAGTATGCCGCTATGTGTTTTGAAATGTAGTACAATGAGTAATTTCAGTTTTGCGAAGAACATTCTATACAGCTGGCTTGTGTTCTCTTTTTAATGTGAGTTTATAGTAAGGAAGAATTCATGACCCGAAGTACAGCTGCTGCCGTGGCCTTGATTCTTACCACCTCATCAGGATTTTACTGGGTGTTATTTCACCAAACATGATGGATGGAGGGAGGGAGCGAGGATGGTGCCAATGTCATCATACCTGGATAAACCGTGAGATAAAAACAAATGTTACTGATTTTGAAAAATTCAACCCAAAACGTGTTGTCAAGACTTTACATAAGAGAAAATGCCCTTCAGTTGGGTGGTGCTGATGTGGAAGGGTACAGATCCCCAGCCCCAGCTGGAGGCTGGCTGTGCGTGGTCCGTCTGCACTGTGCGGGGCTGTGCTCTGTGCGCTGTCAGTCTCTCAGCTCATGCGTGTGCTCGTGTGGCTGTGGCACCCTGCCAGTTAACCCTTGCTTGAATTTATGTGCAGAGCTGTGCCTAGAGACCCCACAGACCAGGAGAGCTCATTGCATCCCCTGGCTCTGGAGTTGTAGAGAGGTGGTTGTCAGCTACTGGGTAGGTTCTGGGAACCAGACCTGGGTCTTCTGCAAGAGCAGTATTCTCACCCTGAGCCACCTCTCCGGAGGTGAGGTGCACAAGTTGTCTGTCACTAAAATACTCAACCCTTCTATTTGAATTCTAAGTTAATCATCTCAACATAGTAATTGAACTGTCACTGCTACCTTAATTCTTTGTCAGAGTGTTTTGTTGAGTAAGAAAGTAAGTTACTGTCTTTACAACAAGGAAGACAATAAATTAGCATCTGTCCAGCCAAGGATTGTGTGGTCACATTTTTTGTTTTTCCTACTTGGAGTTTTGTAATCCTCCAGACTGAGTTAGGAACTCCATCTTTCAGTATCTCGTCATCTATAGTATAACCACAGCCTGAGAAGACAAGTCTTTTTCTTTCAAACCAATGATTTCCCTTAAGTATAACAAAAATACTCTGCAGATACATATTTTAAATTTTTTTTTTTTTTTTGCAAGAGGGTATTACACAAACACATGTTTCTGGCAAAGCAAAGTATGCCCATGCTGCAAGAAGTCTCCCTGGTGACACTAGGCAACACCTCCTGGAAGGGCCCAGTGACAGCTGACAGCCAGAGTATTGTAACTGAGGAACCACTGAGTTCATTGGCTTCCTTACAGTGCCTGGTGGGTGAAGGCTTGTTGACAGGAGTGTGCACAGGCGAGGATGGTGCTTCCCATGCCTGCAGGTGGAGCCTAGTCTTCTCCTCACATGACCCGGCCCCTCCCTGAGACCCGGAGGCCACATGCATTTAGGGCAGAATTGCATGTAACTAACTGTTTGGGAGTGTTGGTGAGGTACTCAAGTATTCCATAGCCCTCCCTGGTCCTTTGTGTGAGGGAGTGGCAACAGCCAACAAGTCCAGCTGTGGTCTTGTGGAAGCAGGAACAGGCAGCTGTTTAGCCCAAGCTAGGCAACTTGGTATGTTTTTGCACTGACACAGGGAAAGTTCATGATACCAAAATCTTGGTGGACTGGCTGATAGATTATGTAGGTATACCAGATATCTATACAGATAGAGGCTATACAGATCAGCATAGGTGACCTAGGATAAAGCAAGTATACTGGAGGAACTCAGAGCATGCTGGGTCAGTCACAGACATATTTATAAATTAAGCTCGTGACCCAAGACATTTCTAGGACTGGGATACAATTTAGTGGTAGAAGGCTTCCTCAGTCCTGGATTTGGTTCCCAGTACCACAAAAAACAGAACATTGTAGAAAACAGAAGGCACACATTGCATTGGTGGTTAAGAGATGAAGTCTCCACGTCTAGAGACTTAAAATCGCAGAATTGCCTTAGCAGCAGGGAGGGCTTCACTTAGACTTGCATGGCCCTCATGTCCTGCACATCATGTAGTTTGGCTGCATAAGCCAAGTTTGATTACATTGTCTCCCATATCATATGATAGTTTCTCCCAAGTGCTGATGTTACTGGGTTTTTTGGTATTGGATGATATTTCTGTTAGGATCACAAAGTATGTCTTCTTTTAAGTATTTTGGCTTTTGAAGAGTCTGTCAGTGTTCAGTGTCAGCCACTTCAGTGCTAGGGATTGGCTGTGCTTGTGTCGTCAGAACTTGCGTGTTAACATGTGTTCTCAAGTGTATGTTGTAGTAGTCCCCTTGGTTCTCTCACAGAGGGTTGCTGAGACTCAGCCTGAAGCAGCACCCACTGCTGAGCATCTCCCTCAGTGCAGGACTGGAGTGGAGGCCTAGGTGTAAGGAAATATTGATGCTGTGATGATTGTGTTCTTTGCACTTACGAACCTTAGTTATGGCAGGTGGTGGCAGATGCCTTTATTCTCTGAGTTTGAAGCCAGGCTGGTCCATAGAGCTAGTTCCCAGACACTCAAGACTACACAGAGAAACCCTGTCTCAAAAAAACCAAAACCAACGATCCACCCCCCCCCCAATAAAACCTCTTTGATTCTTTATGTTGTTGCCAACTGTTTTAATTTTCTCTTTCAAAGGGATTTTGCTGTGGGAATCTGTAACAAAATCAGTGAAATGATTCAAGGTATGTATATTTTTGGTAATGTGAAGAGACTTAACAGGGGTCTTGTTAACAATGGTTGCTTGTGTTTATAGGTGTGTACTGTGTGTGAGTCATTATTTATAATAATACTAAATATCCTCTGTATGTCAAAAATGCCTGAGGTGCTTAGGGTATGGAAATGAAGCAGGGTCCTCACTGTCATGTAACCTGAGGTCTACTTGGGAGACGAGTGAGCAATAGACAGGTGCAGACAGGATGTGTGAGGTGCTGTGGGAAACTTGTAGGGAGAGAGTCCCAACAAGGTGAGCGATGGGAAGGCAGCAGGATGTGCTCTACCTGAGTTGATTCCAGAGCCCTAATGGAGTAAGAAGGAAGGAAGGACAGGGCATGGCTGCAGAGAGGACTGCAGTGCCAGCAGGAGCTCTGCGGTTGTCTGATAGCACCCGCCTGAGGTTTCTCCCTGCGCCCAACGGCGGATCGTGTGTCCCGTCGAAGTTTTCCCTGCATGACTTCAGGTGTAGAGGCAGCTCCGCCTGTGGCGTTGCACAGTTCCCAGGGCCACTCCCCCTTCGCCTTCTGAGAGCTGGCCTCGCTGTGCCGCTCAGCGTGGTGACGACTTAGAGCTTTCCACACAGGAGACGGAGCTCAGTCGTCGTTCGCTTGTACAGCTAAGAAGTAGCAAGCCTTTTGGTCCTGAGTCTCCTGTGCTGCGTTGCCTGTCTAGAGTAGGGTTTCTTTAGGAGAGCTGTGTTTTTATGGCGCTTAAAGGTAAAGAGAATTTGCTCACTCAGAGAGCAAGACAGATACAGCTTTACCCTCTCCCCTTTTATTTCCTTTGTCTTCTTTTTAAATTTTTTTTTCTTCCACCAAAAATGGTATTCCTAGGATGCTAGCATTGAGACATTAGGAAGAGCATCCCCCATTCACTGAGCAGGTTTTTGTGTTGATGGTTTTGTTTTGTGTTTATGTGTAAGGGTGTTTTGCCTGCATGTGTGTCTGTGCACAGGAAGGCCAGAAGAGGGCATCAGATCCTGCGGAGCTGGAATTACAGAAGGTTGTGAGCCACCATGTGGGTGCTGGGAAGGAAGCCCAGGTCAACTGGAAGAGCATCCGGAGCTCTTAGCAGTTGGCCCGTCCTTCCAGCCCCCAGGGCAGGAATTTGTTGAGTGCCTGCTGTGGTACTTACGGTCTCACCTAGGAACAGGCGCACTGTTTGAGTTAAGATAATTCACGGGGAGTTTCTATAAAGGAGCCATTTACAGAGCAACAGGTATCACATTCTAGGGGCTAATGTAGCTCAAGACCCAGTAGCTCTTACAGCCCTCTAGAGCCCAGGGACAGGAACTAGGCAGCAGAACCATCTTGCTGAACCCTACTGTGCCAAACATGGTGCAAGCCTTTCTTAGGAGGCAGAAGCTGGCAGAGTTCTATGAGTTCAAAACCAGCCTGGTAGCAAGTTCTGGTCCAGCCCAGGCTACATAGAGAGACCCGGTCTCCAAAGACTGACAAATACAGCAGTTTTTATAACTATACTTTCTGATAAAGCTACTGATTAGTTCTACTATAATTATCTTGACTGTTGTAACCATTGTGATGTATTGCAC
>NW_026590859.1:3158582-3253999 GCF_907164565.1 Psammomys obesus | reverse complement strand
TCTACTATAATTATCTTGACTGTTGTAACCATTGTGATGTATTGCACAAATTGTTTTTAAATGAAACTTTTAAAGTCAGACCTTTAGTTTCAAAGAAACCTGATGAAGTAACATTAAGTAGCAGACACATGAACAACTCGTTGTGTTCAGGGTTGGCCACGCCAGTGGACCTGAAGCTGAAGCTGATCCCCATCCTGCAGCACATGCACCATGATGCCATCTTGGCCTCCAGTGCCCGCCAGCTCCTACAGCAGCTGGTCACGTCCTATCCCTCCACCAAAATGGTCATCGTGTCTTTGCACACTTTCACTCTGCTTTCAGCCTCCTCACTGGTTGACACACCCAAGCAGGTAATTTCCATTTTAACTGTTTATTCTTCGTAAATGTACATATCTAGTCTGTGATAAAAATAAGAAGCAACCCTAAGTTTTAATAGTGTTAAGGTCTCTCTTACAGTTCTATTCTTGTGAGCTCTGGAGGACGAAGAGGCATTAGTAAATACATGGAAGGATTGTTGGTAGAAAAGAAAGGATGGAAGGATGGACTTTTTTTTTTTATGATTGAGAGAGGTTTATCGTAGATATGAGGGAGAGAGCAGGCAGAGGCATCTGAAGAGTCCAGACTGAACACAGTCAGCAGAACACAGAAAGATGGCAGGATCATGATAGAATATCTTAAATGCCAGGTTCTCTGCTCAAGGCTTACACCATTTATGTGTAAGGAGAAAGGTCCAAACCCGAATCTATAGGTAACAGTGAGGGCTCTGTTCTGCAGGGAGTCCTGGCTGTAATCTACCAGACTGGACAAGTAGCACTGGCCCCCACTGACAGTTTCAGGAAACATGCCGTTGACAGAGGGACTTTGCTGTCTTTGTAGATTCAGCTTCTGTTGCAGTATTTGAAGAGTGACCCCAGGAAAGCAGTGAAGAGGCTTGCTGTTCAGGATCTGAAGCTGCTGGCTAATAAGACACCACACACGTGGAGTAAGGAGAACATTCAGGTACATAGTACATAAGAAGAAGATGCTAATGGCCTGAGCCAGGATGGCACTGTGCTCAGACGAAGTTTCTGCCTCTCATACTTCAAAGTGAGGCTTAAATTTCAAAAAATGAAACCTCCAAAGAAGGACTCAAACCAGAGTGACATCTTTGTAAACTTCTGTCTTGCTGTGTGTATTTCAGTCCATTATCAGACAGTTGAATGTGTGTTCTTCTGAGTGTAAGTGACATCCAAAGCCAGAAGGCACCAGTGAGCAGAGCCTAACAAGGTCTTCTGCCAGTTGCTGTCAACTGCAGAGCCCTCCCTGTAACCTCTACCTTCTCCCACCCGGTGAGCCATGTGTTTGAAAGAGTAAAAACAACGGCAGCTCTGAGACTTAAGTCGTTCTCAACCCGTGGGTCACAACTGCTTTGGGGTCAAACCATCCTTTCACAAGGGTCACCTAAGACCATCGGAACATACGGATATTTACATTATGATTCATAATTGTAGCAAAATTACAGTTAGGAAGTACAGTGAAAATAATTTTTTGGTTGGAGTCACCACAACATGAAGGACTATATTAAAGAGTCACAACATCAGAAAGGTTAAGAACCCCTGCACCGAGACTCTTTGCCTTCCACAAATGGAGTTATCAGGAGGCTCATTTTCTGAAGGGCAGAGTAGGAGTTTGAAATTCTTGATATGACATGACCAGGGTGATCGTGAGCACATAGCAGCCTTGGTTCCTTGTACAAGCTCCACACATACTAGGACATAAAAGTAGGAGGGGGGTCTGAAGGAATACGTGGAACATGAGAGAGGGTAACGTGAATATGTTCATATTGTGTATATGCATGAAATTATCAAACATTAAAAGAAAAAACCCAAGGAGAATACCCAGATGTGTATGCCTGTAATCCCAGGACTTGGGACAGAAGAGGCAGACGGATCAGTATTGGCTACATAGTGAGGCTGAGGTCAGTCAGGGCTGCATATGTACGACACTGTCTGGGGGAAGGGCACCGGTTGGAAAAGTTAAGGATGTGTGTATCCGGAGGGTAAAGTAGCGGATGTTACAAGTCTGAGAGTCCCCAATGTATAGATGGTGTTTAAAGCCTGAAGACTTGCTAGTTTTCCAGTCTTCCCAGACACATGACAGAATTAGGGAAAGTGAGCGACACAAGCTGGAGAGGCTGACAGGAGCCGCCCATGGACACATGAGTGCTGAGAGACGGTAAAGCTAATTTTCCTAGCTTAACTCTGTCATTTTGGGGGTGGATAAATTCATAAAAATAGTGAAAGTGTAATGTCCAGGGTGGACGTCTACATTGAAATGCACGGCCTTGGGTTTGACTGATGCAATCCGGGCGTTTTTATTTGAGGGTCTCTACGGTAGATGTCTAATGGGTTAGAAGTAAGTCATGAACCACTGGCCAAGAGGAGCCACACTGCAGCTGCAGTCCTCCCGAGACCTGCCAGCATGAGGAGGCTGTGCTGCTCGTCAGCCTGGGAAGAGGCCCCTGCTTTGTAGTGACAGGAGTGGCCAGGCGAGGAGGCAGATACAAGAGCAGCATTCTGGAAGAGATGAGGCTGGAAGGGGTCCTTACACAAGTGGGTGCTTCCACCTTCTTCACACAGGGGCAAGAGGAGGACACCTAGTGATTTTCCTCAGCTGTCTATTTGGGTGGGCAAGCATGTGTGTGCACATGGAGGCCAGAGGACACTGACTCGTGGGAAGTGACTCTCTTCACCATGAGGGTTCCAGGGGCTGACTCCACTTGATGGCAAGTGTCTTTAACCAGTGAAATCTCACCAGCTCTGTGTGTTCATTCAGTTAGTTAGGAGAAAAATAATGGTGTGGGTGTGTGTGTGTGTGTATGCGCGCGCGTGCAAAGGCAAGAGGGAAAAAGAGGCTTGCAGAAGCAGAGACACAGAACACTCGGGCAGAGAGTTGCCAGGTAGTGGACAGATTTGAGAGCAGCAGTGTGTGCTGATGTCTGCCAAGTGTGTTTTTACGGCCGTCTGAAAAGCTACCTGATGGGTAAGGTAACTGTGGACCTTTCCTTTCCTGGGCTTTGGTACAGTTTAGAGTTGGGGCTACAAAGTCTTAGTAAAGTGATCTGAGTGCTTTCTCTCTCCTGCTCTGTCGCAGCTACAAACAGTCACAGAAGTTTCCTATTTCCTGAGAGCATATAGTGTGCTCTAAGTCCACCTGAGTCGGAACTTTCTCCAGGAAGTGTCCTGAGAACACTTCCCATTACCGTGGTCGCTGCTGGAGTCTGTTGGATGTTCTTGGCATGAAGTCATCCCTCTTCAATATGTGTTTCAGTTTATAGTACCTTTGCTGTGTTCCAAATCCTGTAGCTCGGTGTGTGTCCTGTTGCCTCCTTTCTTTCTGGCTGTGTTGTTTGGACAGTGCTGGGCGTGGATTCAGCATGCACCCCCAGTGCCTGCACTGCCAGAAACTTGGCTTTCTTGTGCTTCTCAACTGTGTTATTTTCATTATTCTTCTTGCTTAATAATGAAAATACTTAACACTGTTAATTTCCTGTTTCACAGATTGTCCATATCCCATAAATTATTATATACTGTTAGCATTACCATTAATTAATTTGCAATGTATTTTTAAAAGATTTATATATGCTATAATTTATTTGTAGAAACTTTCTGGGTCCAATTTACTGGCTTTTAACTGATTTCTTTAACTGTCACAAACTGAAATACAGGACAATTTTCCCCACTCCAAAACTTCCTCAGAGCTGTCTAAAGCCAGTCTTTCTCCAATTTATAATACCCAGCTTGATTTCTGCCTCTCTAATTGTGTTTTATGGAGCTGGGCAGATGGCTCTGTTCATAAAAGCAGTTGCTTTGCAAGCCTGATAACCTGAGTTCAGTCCCCAGAAGCACATAAAGGTGGAAGGAGAGAGCGGACTTCACCAAATTGACCTCTGGCCTCACATGTGTGCCATACACACACACACACACACACACACACACACACACACACACACACACACCATAAAATTAAAACAATTTTATTATATAGACTATATAAATGGGATTATAAGAAATGTATCTTTTTAAAAATACATGTTTCTTGGGGTAGGATGGGAGGTTCAAATGCGTGGCATGAATGTGGAGGTCAGAGGAGAGCTTGCAGCAATTGAGTTATCTGCTCCACTTTGTGGGTTCTGGGCTTGAACTCAGGCTGTCGGTCATGGTGGCAAGTGCCCTTACTTCCTGACCACCCACCAGCTCTGATTATGATCTTTTTATACTGTTTCTGGGACACATCCCTGGTGGCCCGTCCCACTCAGGCTGGAAAAGAAACCTGTATTTAGCGACTCACACAAAGGACAGCAAATTGCAGACAGGGCGTCTTCTGAATCAGGGAGTTAGCAAGAACAGTGAGAGCGGAAACTCCGTGTGAAGAGGTTTGTTTGCCCCTTTGTGGATGCTAAAAGTGAAGCACGTTTCATACTGACAGGTGGGGGAGGTAGCGTCTCTAGGGTGCTTCATGATTTGTTCCATGAAGCCTTTTTATCAGTGTACTTACTGAGACCATGGTGTTTGATAACAGGCTACATGACAGAGCCTATCATAATATTGTCATTTTATCACAGCATAATATTTTCTCAGGTTTGGTTCAGTTTTCCAAATGGTAAAATTCTTTTTAAAAATTTATCATTTTTAGACCAGATGTGGTGGCTCACATTTTTAATCCCTGCGCTCAAAAAGCAGAGGAGGCGGATCTCTTGAGTTCCAGGCCAGCTTGGTCTACAGAGCAATTTCAAGGACAGCCAGGGCTGCACAGAGAATGCCAGTCTTTATCTTCCATGAAATAGGAAGGAAAGGTTAAATGCCTTCTCTGCAGGGACAGAACTTGGACGTGTATAAGAACAAGGTATACTCTGTAGCTTCTGGCCCCAGCTGATAGCGGGTTAGTCCCAGCCTGCAACTGATGAATAGGACATGACAGGACAGGATACATGAGGCACTTTAAAAAAGAAAACTTAGAAGTGGCCTAAGAATAAACAACTAAAGCTATAGTTTTGAGCAGTGATCACTTTTAAAAAGAGTTTTCACTTGGGCTTCAGAAGCAGTATTTGTAACTTTTCACATTTGCATTTAGATCTGTTTCCCTGACTGTAAAGGGCCACCAGTGTTCATAATACTAAACCACCTTTTTCTACCTTCATCGCTTTAGGTTTCGGTGCATGCGCCTGTCCCTTCTCTTCCCTGACACGTGCCTGTTAGAGCTGTTCACTTTCCCTTCCTGTGCAGCGTGTGTCCTCTCTGCTCAGCACAGCCCCATTCCCCAGTGTGAGGCTGCAGCTCTAACGGGTCTGCTACCAGTGTGTTGCGCCTCCTCTGTCTCCCAGTCCGCTTAGCCCAGCCTGGGTGTTCTCTGTCGGCAGAATTCTGAGGTTGCACAGCACTGTGGCTTCAACCCTGCAGTCATTAGATGTTGCCCTGCTTTTGTCTTGAGTTTTAATTTTATTTTGTGGTATTCGTGCATGATGGTAAGGAAGCACTCGACCACTGAGCCACATCCCAGCCTGGTTGTTTTCTGATGCTGGTGTACTCATAACAAAATCCTGACCTGCAGAAGGTGTCCACTGATGTGCTTCTGCTGTCTGCACTGTTCCTTTGCCCAGTGGCCATCAGTGTCTGAGTTCTGGGCTTGCACACAGATCTCAGTGACTCACCCCAGGCTGGCAAGCAGGACAGTCAGACTTGTGACATGGTCCGAGTCCTGTGCAACTTCGATTCCAAATGTCTAATGACTGCTGCTGCTTGGATTCCATGCCCCCCCCCCCCCGTGTCCTCTCAAATCAGCTTCTCTTGTCCCCCACAGATTGTTACTCTGTGTTAGTGGGCTCAGCATCTGGCTTGATGTTTTGTAATATTATTGAATCTTTCATGTTCATCCTGTTTTCTGAGGTAGTCAGTGTAGAGTGCACATGTGGCCATGCCCAAGGCCCTAGATTAAATTAGAACCACTGCCCTCCTGAAAGCCCAAATGCCTCTCCTCTCTCCCCCGGAGTCTGCAGTAGTCGTCTCCCCGCAGCCTGGGCCACGGCCTGAGGTGCAGGTTGTCTAAGCCTCACTCTGTTGACTCTCCTCTTCCATTGCCAGGTTAGTGTTCTTGGGCAGGCGTTACTCCCCTCAGCGGCTTCTGTGCTTTTCATTCTGTGGATGTTTTCCTGCCTAACTCTTAAGGCCCTCCACAGTTCCACCCATCCTCCCGTCTCTTAGTGTTGATGCATTCACCATTTCTCTTGGGCAGGGCGAGCACTGCACCTTCTGCTGTAACTGTCAGCTCGCCATGGCTGCCTTCCTGTCCCACGAACAACCTGCTGCAGCTTCTTAATCCTCTGCCCATGGCGATAGCTGCTGCGTTTGATTCAGTTGTGGAAGTAGGTTTTTCTTGTGGTTGAAGAACTCTGACCATAATTCCCAGAGTTCAAGCTGGACAGTGAGTGAAGCACACGATTCTTCTTCTCGTGGGCTTCCTCTGCAGAAGCGATGACTGAATGTCAGTGTCTCCATCAGCTCGCAAGGAGGCATTTGCTATGTTTCCTGTGTGTGCGCTCTGAAGCTTTGTCACATGACTGTCCACTCTGGAGAGCATCCCTGTTGGCAGACAATGGCGCATTCTCCCTAGCTGGGTTCCAGTCTCCCTGGTAGCTCTTAGAGTCATTTCCAGTGCTCTGCCCGTCTGCCATCGGCATGGGAACAGTATCAGTCACCTTTGTAAACATGAGCTTCCAAAGAGGAGTTGGTAGGTCCAGTGACATATATTTTAGTATCTTTAATTTGAAAAGTATAGATGATTTTAAATACCTGATTTAATTAGGTTTTTATACAGTATGCCTGTACCAGTTTTCAGTGGATTTTGCTTGTTATTAGCAGGAACCTTGTGTGCACGTTCTAGCCTGTTACTGATCTTATGTGATGCAGTTCTGTCAGGTTTTTACTTTTTGTTTTTCCATATTGACTATTTTTGTTGTGGGGAAGGGTCAAAACAGACTGGTCCAACCCAGGCTGTCCTAAGAGGGACTAGATCCTGTCAAGATTGACATGCGCTTCTGACCCTCCTGCCTCCACCTCCCAAGTGCTGGGACCACAGGTGTGTGCCACCATGCCTGCTTTAGGTGGTGCAGGGATGGACCCTGGGCCTCGTGCAGGCTAAGCTGCATGCCAGGCTCTGCCAGTGGACTTGTGGACTCAATATTGATTTTTTATTTTTTATTTTTTTTAATTTTGAGGGGTCTCTCTATAGCCCTAGCTGTTCTGGAACTCACTGTGTAGACCAAGCTGATCTCAAACTCAACAGAGATCCACCTGCCTCTGTCTCCCTTGCACCACAGCACTGTCATCATATTGATTCTTAACACTTTTTAGAGTTGTATTCTTTATTAACTGTAAGAAAAGAAACAGGGATTTAACTTTATTATTGCTGGATGACTGGCACAAGGTCGCTCCTTTGAGCTCAAGTGATTGCTGATTTGAAATGTCATTAGCGTGGTTTAAATTCTAGTACATATTTACATTTATTTCTTGCCAGAACTTTTCTGGATTTAAAAAAAAAAAAAATCCATGCCGTGTGTGATATCACCTGCCTTTGATCCCAGCACTCAGGAAACAGAGGCAGGCAGATCTCTGTGAGTTCAAGGCCACCCTGGTCTACAGAGTAAGATCTAGGACAGCCAGGACTATGTCGAGCAACCCTGTCTCAAAAAAGAAAAAAAGTGTGCTTGTGCGTGCATGCATGCATGTGTGTGTGTGTGTATTACCATATAATATATGTAATTATATGTTCTGAATTAAATCTCTCCAAATCCTGTTAGTGGTTTTATTGAGATCTTACTGAATGTATTATTTCTAAAATTTTTATTTTAATTTTTTCCTCTAAGTTAGTTTAATTCAACAAGACAGTTGTCTTATGGTACAGGCTCACATTACCCAGAAAGCAGTAGAGGCCTTGTGCTCTGAGCACATGCTCCTAGTCTACTGCAGTGAAAAAAGATCCACCTCGAGTTTGTGTTGAGCACAGGCCAGAGGCCCTCGGGTTTTATGTGTGTTGAATTACCGAGAAGGTCACACCCGTACCCAGTTCCCCTTCATGGGTAATTCACGTTGGTATAGCACGTCTGTGGTGAGGGCCCAGTATGGAGCGGGAGTCAGAATGCGGTGTGCGTGTGTAGAATCTGACCCGAGTCTGAGCCTCAGTGCGTGAACTGATAGCGATGCACCGTCCTCGTTCCCACACTCTGGATGGCTCTGGGTTTTACCCGAGGCCTTTTTTCTGCTCTAGAACCCCACATCACATCTGGTTACCATGTCTTCAGAGGCTCCTCCAAGGAGTCTGATAGTTTGACCTGTTTTGTTTTTCATCATGGAAAAAATACCTTGTGTTTTTTGTTTTTTTTTTTTTTTTAAGCTAATAAACTTAGGTAAATTTGATAATATAGAAATATGTGTGTTGATGTGTCACATTCTATGTTCATTTCTCTTCTCCATTTCAGGCACTCTGTGAATGTGCCCTCCAGACTCCTTATGACAGCTTGAAACTAGGGATGCTGTCTGTCCTTGCCACGCTGTCCGGGACCATCGCCATTAAACATTACTTCAGTGTAGCTCCAGGTGAGGCAGAGATGATGTGAGGACTCCTGTGTCTGTGTTCCTGTCTCAGGCTGTTTTCTTCGGTGACCTGTGGTGTGCTGGTGATGTATTTGAGGACGGCTTCTTGGTGCCGTCGATAGAACTGGCCTGTAGCTCCTGGGGACGAGTCAGCTTATCTGGTAGACTTTTAATGAAAGTTTTGTTACATCTCTGTTGCTGCCTTTTACAATCAGTTAATTTGAATTACATAATTCTAGTATATATGGACTTGTTCTTTTCGTGACCACTTGGCATGAATATATTGGGTAAAGGAAATTTCTGCCGTGTGTCTTGATAGGAACTACAAAGCATGATGTTTCTACCGCTCTCTTGATACTCTATGTCTCCCTTGCTGTGAGGGTCCACATGTAGTCTAATGGTTCCCATGACAATAATAAATCCCAAAGTGTGCGAGAATCCATTGTGGTGATAGAACAGTTCTAGATGGCACTGCCCCACAGGCTGTGTGTCACAACTGGTCCCGTGGTGTCTGTGTAAGCTGTGACCTAGAACCAAAAGTGAGGCCTCAGTGTGTTCACCTGATTACATATGGGTCTGGGGCTTTGATCTGTGCTGTTCTTTGGCCCCCTTCCAAGGTTAGGAAACCTTAGTGTTGCCCTCTTTCTGGTAATCCTGTGAGCTGCTCGCTATGTGTTACCTGTTTTCTATAACAAGCTTTTCAAGATTTTGTAGCTGAAACTATGACTTTCCTTTGCTCTTGTTTGTCATTCAGCAGTTGTAATTGGGTTCTGGTGTCTTTAGAAGTCGCTCCTGGCTGCAGTCCTCTAGAGCTTTGACCAAAACTGGCTAAGGTCACCCATTCATCAGTTGTGTGATGGCACATGCATTTAACCCCAGCATGTGGGAGGCCGAGGAGCTCTGTGAGTTCCAGGACAGCCGGGAACAGAGACTGTCTGGAAAAAAAAAAAAGTAATAAATAAAGAAAAAAAATGAGAATTTTAAAAATCTTATGCCTTAAAAGCATGATATTGGTCAGTATCTACAAGTCCTGATGGTGTATAAAATTTCAGATTGCATTAATGTGCATAAATGAAGATACTGTTACACAAGGAATATTCTAAAAAGTCAGCAATAAGTTTATGCTGATTTGTGAGATTTGGAGAAATTACTGTTTTCTTTGGGCTTTTCTGCTCCCTTCCCAACAAATTTCTTGTAGTATATTCTATAAGAGGAAAAAAAATGTGAAGTTATAAAACATCATGTGAGCAAGAAAAGCAGTGGCTACACCCTAGGAGTTCATTTTCCACAGTTCTGAAAAAATTGGTTGTATAGTTTCAGCTCTGTAATGTTTTATCCATCGTAAAGCACAAAGATCTCACCTAACGGGTGTTGTCACATCTAAACAGCAATCAGTAGGTGGTTATACATGTTACCATCGGGGCTCCTGCCTGTTGTGTTTTCAGCAGTGTCGACTTCATGCTCGAGGATGAAGGTCTTCTTGGTGAGACAGACAGGTTGAAGTTGTCAGGAGTTGTAAGAGGAATAAAAAAGGCAGAGATCAGCTGGGTGTGGTGCCTCATGCCTGTAACCCCAGCACTCAGGGAGGCTGAGGCACGCAGATCTCTGAGTTTGAGGCCAGCCTGGTCTACAAAGAGAGTTCAGGACAACCAAGGGCTGCACAGAGAAACCCTATGTAACTGGGGAGGGGGGAGGAAGCAGAGCTTTGATTGTTCCTGAGGCTCACACACTGGAATCAGGAGCCTGTCTCCTATAAATGAAGGCCTTACCTCACAAACTTGGAAATCTGAGTTTTAAGAATACTGTAGAAGAGTGCTGAGTGGTCAGCTAGTTTTATGACCATGATGATGGGCTACGAAAAGCCTTTGTACTTGTTTCTTTTGTCAAAATAGTTAATTCCCTGATTCCAGTACCCTTGATAGCTGCGTGTTCATGGATTCTTATGTGAACCTTTTGAGGTATAGCGTCAGCTATTTGGGGCAGAAAGGAGCAAGCAATGTGTTCTTCTTTGACCTTGCTTTATCTGACGAGGATGACAGTGGCGTCATTCGTTTGGATGGGAATCCATCAACTCCTGAAGTGCAGCGTATAGTTGTCTTGGCTTCTGCACTGTTTCTCAGTCAATTTTCAGTAATGTTTTTATGGAGAAAGGCCTAGATTGATTTTAAAATTCAGTCATTGAAAAATGGGATGGCACACCCTACCTTACCCCAACCAAGGAGGAAGAAATGGTGGTACTGTATTTTCAGTGGAGTCAGGTAGAAAATACTGTTAATCTACGAGAGACTTTCTCATAAAACTAAGAACACTGAGCCTCCAAGCTGAACTGCTTTCTTGAACCATATGAATGAATTGTGATGTGTTGCTTTTCTATGCTTGTTTAGGAAATGTAGGTTCTTCCCCCAGTTCTTCTGATTTAGTCAAATTAGCCCAAGAGTGCTGCTACCATAGCAACAGGGGCATCGCAGCTCATGGAGTGAGAGTGCTGACGAATATAACTGTGTCTTGTCAAGAAAAAGGTAAGTGTGCGCAGGACTGGCTCCTGTGGCTCCCGAGAGCAGTGTGAACAGACCTCTGCGGCCGGGCAGCCCAGTCCCTCGATTTTAGCCGGTGTGCACTGATCTGCAGTTGCATCCATCTACAGTGTGGTAATGCAGGTGTCTTAGGCCGCCCGGCCGCCGTGACTGTGGAGGTGAAGTGTCTCCTGGGCATTGCCAGTTCCCCTGTTCACCGTGCTGTGTGCGGTGCGGGGACAGTCGGCCTGCATGAGACAGGCACTCCCCTGTCACTCAGGTTAGCCGCGCGCTCACAGAGCAGGTGCTCCTATTTAGAGGGGCCTGAGCTGCCAGGAGCATGCTTTTAGAGTTTCTTAGCCTGCGTCTCTAGATACATGTAACATTGAGCTGACCTGCGCAGACAGAGAGGAGGCATTTTAGTATCCCTCTGACATCGTTAAGTGTAAGGCTTGAAAATTTTCATGCCTGCATTCAAGAACGGGAAGTGCACTTTGACCAGTGTATCTGCCTCAGTGTTCATGTTGCCCCAAGCTCAGCAGCCTCCTCAGCACTGTCCCCCCACCTCCTGTTTCTGTACTGTTTGCCAAGGTCCTACAGTAAGCTGGGGAAACTGACTCAAGGTAGACATTCGATTGATTTGAGCACTTAAGCCTAGTTTTAAAACAAACAAACAAAACACATTTCTTGCATGTGTGATGGGAGACTGCCGTGTGTTCGAGGTGACCTAAATTACTTGTGGTGTTTACAGCCCCAGGTCCTCCAGGCGTCTTACAGCACGGTGCTGCAGCTGCAGGACATACCCAGAGCTTGCTGGGCCTCCGCGAGAGAGGCTGTTAGATCACTGGAGAACGCACCTGCTTAGTCTGTGTCTGACAGGGCCCGGTGTTGTGCTCCTGCTGTTCTTCTTAACCACTGAGCCATTTCTCCAGCACCCCTAGTATTTTTGCTAGCTGAGCTGATAGTAATAGTTCAGTTTTTCTTCATAGCTTCGTGACTTTACCTGTTGATTTAATGTGCGTACTTTATATATCTTCAATAATGTGGAGTTAAAGAAGGTATTTGAAGAGAGCCTTTATGTTTCAGAAATACTGCATGTGATTTTAGAAGGTCATTTTTTAAAGTTTGAAAACACAAGCACAGTGCTCATATTTTGATTGTTCTTTCCCCCTCTCGAGGAAAGTTAGATTTGCATGTTTGTTTTCGCCATTAGGCTTGATGTCTTCTCTCTGCGTGTGCTAATCTTCCCCTGACCACCCTAAGGCCTACTGTTTTCTTCCAGATCTGTTGTCGCTGGAGCAAGATGCTGTCTTCGGCCTGGAGTCCCTTCTGGTGCTGTGTAGTCAGGACGACAGTCCGGGTGCTCTGTCCACTGTGAAGGTGAAGACACCACTCACTCGGCGCCTGCTTCCATAGCCTACAGTGGACACTGATTCCTAGTGCAGGCCTTCTCCTCTGCCATTGCTCCCCAGTTAAAAGGCAAACTCAGCCAGGGACAAAGTGTGAAGGTTAGCTGGAGGTGTCCCTACTGTGACACAGTAGGCCCTAGACTTAACCCACAGGCAGTAGTTTTTCATCCCCTGGCTTAAACATTTGCCCTTGACATTCGCTTTAAAAATTGTCACAGTGTAGCTCAGGCTGGCCTGGGATTGCCCTGAAGTGTGTAGCCCAGGATTTCCTCAAAATGGAAACAATTCTTCCACACTGCCCTCCAGAGTGTTGGGACTACAAACATGTACTACGGTGCCCAGCTTGGTAAACTGGCCTTTCAACTGGTAATATCCTAAAAGGAAAACAAAATAGAGGTCAGAGGCTTGGTATGTTTTTGCTGAGCTATGTTTATTAAGGTGCTGGGGCCTCCTCTGGTGGTCACTGGCAGTATAAACACCAGAGCTCTTGACGCTCTCAATCTTCGATAACCTTGAATTGAGGGTGAAATAAAAACCTGATAAAATTACTAGGTATTAATGTCTGAGTATTTACCAATTTTTGGAGTGTAGAAGTTTTAGTTCCTAAGCAAAGGGAAAACCTGTGGATAAGAATTTTCCCCTTCAGGTGCTGTGGAGATGGCTTAGCAGTTAGTGTTTGCTTTGCTGTGCAAGATGGAAGGCGGATCCCAGAGTGTGTGTGAACGCCGGGTGGATGTGGTAGCTGTGTGACCCCAGCTCTGGGATAGAAACAACAGACTTGTAGCGAGCTGGCTAGCAAAGCAGCTGTGTCCAGAAGCTCTGGGCCAGAGAGGGAAGGGGGAGGGAGACACGGAGGTGGGGGAGGGAGAAGGCCACGAAGAGAAGGTGGAAGCGCCAGTGAGAAGATCCCTCGGGAGTCGCTTAACCGCAGGCACACATGCAGACACATACATGTGAAAAGAGGAAGGGTTTCTGGTTTGTTTGTTTTTCTTTTTAATTTTATTTTTCTTATTAGTTACATTTTGTTAACTCTGTGTCCCAGGGTTTCTGTTTTTAAATAATTTTCACCTCAGCCCAGCAGTCTAGTACTGTTGAGGAAGGACAGAGACAGGATGTTAGGAGTTTGAGGTTGACCTGGCTGTCAGTTAGTTTAGGCCTCCCAGACTATAGGGTAAGACTCTTCGTTGTTGCTACTTATTTTGAGATTCTAATACAATTACATTATTTCTTTCTTCCCTTTCCTCCTTCCACACCTTCTCATATACTAACTCCTGTTCTCATTCAGATTTATGACCTCTGTTTTTCCTTAATTGTCACGTATGTGCATATATATATTCCTAAATACATCAATGCTACCTGCTACCTGTATTGTTCTGCATTGTGTTACTGTATGGCTCTTTTCCGGGCTGACCAGTCCGTGTGCTTGTCCCTGGGAAGACTGCCTCTCCCACTCTCAGTTCCTTTAGGTGCCTGTGTTCTTTCTGTAGAGTTGAGGCCTCTTGGGCTTTCCCCTCCTCATGTTATGTCTGTTGTTGTTGTTGTTGTTGTTCAGGCCATGTTTAGGGAGATGTGTTGGTGAGATTTCAAGGATGTAGTTCCTGACATTTTTAGGAGACACATTCTCACAGCAACTCCCTGATCCTGTCACTTTTTAACTGTCATTCTGCCCCTCTTCCATAGTGTTCTCTGAGCCTTAGGTAAGGTGGTTGTAGATACATCCATTAAGACTGGCTCAACTCTGCATTTTGAGGGGTAGTTTTTGTTTGTTTGTTTGTTTGTTTGTTTTGTTTTTTGGTACTGGTCGTCATCTGTTGCAAAGAGACATTTCCTTGATGAAGGATGAGGCCTGTCCGTATCTGTAAATCAAATATTGAAAATGTAGTTAAGGATTATGCCACTTAAATAAAGTTGTAGGTTCTCCAAGATACATGACTTTACAAGCCCTGGGGAGTTGGCTGGATGTCCAGTGCCAGACATGATTTCCCTCTTGTTGAGGGTCTCGGGTCCACGTAGAGCTGTTGGTTCCTGAAAAGGCATATGTGCCACTGTTGCAGCCTTAGGTTCACTGTGTCGTGTTGGTCATTGTTGTGGCTCACTGTGTTGTCACTGAGTAGGACTGTTGGCTGCTTCCATTCTTTGGACGCTTGCCTGGAACCATCTGGTACCGCAAAAGCTAGTTCTCAGGAGCAGGCTTTCAGGTCATTTCCAGCTCAGGAGCCTCTGGGCAATTACAGATTAAGATTCTGGATTTAGAGTGACTGTGTGAAGAGGCTCAGGAAGGTTCCAGGTAGACACTCTTCCATCTGCAGTAAGATGTTTCAGCAAGGAACTGTAGCGCCAGGCCAGGGCAGGAAAGCCCTCGCTGTAAATGTGGGAGCAGAGCTAGTGAGAGCAGAGTTGAGAGTGATTGCTTTGAGTGGAACCTTGAAGAATGAGTTCCAGGAATTAGGCAGGATTGTTGAGCCTAAACAAGCAGTATTTACAGACAACTCAGGCCTTTCATGTGCCTTCATGAAAGGATGGTATCTGAATGACTAATTACAGAATGGGAAAGTATAGAGCTGTTGGATCTGCTTGCTAAAGAGCTTGACTTAGTAGGCGGAGACATTAGAATGTTTAGGTCGTACATACAAGCCTCCCGTTGTCCTTATCTGTTGTGTCATATGTGCGCGGCTGTTGAAGATGTGTGTATGTATTTCTTGAAGTGTGTTTCCCTCATATACTTACCAGAAAATTAAGGCTTAGAGGGAGAAAGAAACATGCTCAAAGCTACCTAGCTAATGAGGGCAAAGTGATCACCTTTGTGTTCGTCACTGTCACATGTGCGCTCGCCACACTGACAGCTTGCGTAGTGTAGTGTGAAGGGAAGACTGGGGAGCCCATTTGTCCTAGAGATTAGAACTAGGGAGACATATGTGTCATCATAGAAGAATGGGAGGGAGCTAATGGTGAGTTTTAGACACATGATCAAAGAATCATCGGGAAAGCGAGAGGCTTCCGTGTTGTTAGTTTCATTAGCTAGGGTAATGGGCGGGTGGTAAACTCGGCCTAAGGGAGAAGCTGCAGCTGTCAGGTTTTAGGTGTCAGTTGAGCAGTAAAGGAAAATTGCAAGGATCTTCCTACAGTGATGCTCACAAAGTGCAGGTTGAGGGTGTCTGAATCCAGATCATCGGTAAACTGAGCATGCATTTGCAGAACATCGAGCTTAGAGATGCTCCGTCACCACCCTGAGATCCACCGTGGGGGGGTGAGGAGCCAGGGAGCTGGGTTGGTTCCCATGATTCCATCTGTCTTTTGAATACTCTGACTTGAGTAGTTGGTGTACATTCTGGACTTGCTTCAAGCATAGTGCACTTCCTAGTCCTGGTGTGGATTTAGTGTCTTGTGTTTCTTATGGAGAAGACACTGAGCCTACAAAGAGCATGCCCTTGAATGCCAAAGTTTGTACAAGGTGTCCTCCTTTAAAGTTTCCTACGGGATCCTTAAGGTGCAGCCAGCGCACTCTCCACCTCAGCCCTTCACACTAGGGATTGCTGCCTCATGCATGCCAGGCAGGCCCTCTGTCAACAGCCGCAGCCGGCAAACGGGTGTTTTCTGTCTCCTGTACAGATTGCTCTCAACTGTATGGTCAAGCTGGCCAAGGGCCGGCCCCATTTGAGCCGGTCGGTGGTTGACACTTTGCTGACTCAACTGCACAGCTCTCAGGATGCGGCCCGGATCCTCATGTGCCACTGCCTGGCAGCCATCGCCATGCAGCTCCCGGTGCTGGGGGACGGAATGCTTGGTGACCTTGTGGAGCTCTACAAGGTGATTGGACGATCAGCCACAGACAAGCAGCAGGAACTTCTGGTAAAGAACTGTGTTTGAAACCTGCTGTAAATGACACTAGGAGCCGTCTGCTGGGAGACAGCTACAGCAGCACTACTGTTCGCCTTGGGTTGGAAAGCAGACAGGTTAAAGTAGTCACGTAGGGCTAGAGTTAGAGGGCTGTGCTACAGCGCTGCCCAGAGTGTGGAAGGCCCTAGCTTCTGCCGTCACAGTGTTGAAAGATAAGGCAGTGCCCGTAGCTTCTGTTTGTTTATTTTGTAGTTCTTTTCTGACACAGTCTGACCATATAGCCCAGGTAGGCAGTCCTCTGGCCCCAGATTGCTGGCTGGGATTGCAGTCATGAATCCCTGTACCTGGCTACCTGGAGCTTTTTCTAGAAGTCAAACTCCCACTTCACAAGTTAAGTGCCAGAGCTGCCCAGAATCCCAAAGCTTGTAAGCAGCATTGGATTTTTAAGTAAGGACATTCGGAGAGCAAAGCTTATGCTAAAATTCCCAGTACCGGAAACATATTTGGTCACAAGCATTTCAAATAGAGGCCCTGAGCCTGTTATCGTTTGGTTTAGAAGCCATCTCAAATTTAGGCTTAAAACGTTTTTTTTAGCTGAGCATGGTGGAACATTTCCTAACATATTCCTAACACTTTGGAAGGTAGAGGGCTAGAGTATTAGGAGTTAAAGGATAGCCTCAGCTGCATACAAACAAAATACAGTATTGTCAACTTAGAAAATGTGTTTAAAATGCAAAAATGAATATAAACTAGTCCTGGTACAAAGGTGGCTTAGGAAGGAGCAGGAGCAGTGGACGTCTCCAAGGCTGATGAGCGTTGTAGAGCACGTGAAAGAATAAGGTGTAGGGGAGCAGGCGCCTCCATGGAGATTTGCACGGAGGACTGACACTACTTTATTATGTGTTGTCTCAAACAGTGCCCTGGGAACTCACTGGCAGTGCTCATGATAGTGATTTCATTCAGTGACCACAGCAGGGATCAATGGTACAAAGACCTCTTTAACCAAGTTTGAGTTTTTTTCCTTTTTTTGAAAATAGATTTTTTTTTTCTCACATAATATATTGTATTTATGGTTTCCCCTCCCTCTATTCCTCTACTACTTTTTCCCTCCAAACTGGATCCATCCCCTTTGTGTTTCTCATTAGAAAACAAACAAGCTTCTAAAGGATAATATAAGATATAAGATAAAAATGAACATATTGGAGTTGGACAAGACAAATAGAAGGAAAAGAGAAGACACAAGAATTAGAGACTCACTGGTTCAAACACTCAGGAATCCCATAAAAACTCTAGACTGGGAGCCATAGTTATATGCAGAGGGCCTGGTGCAGGCCCCTGAGACCAGGGCAGGCTGCCTCAGTCTCTCTGAGTTCATACGAGCTTTGATCATGTTGCTTTAGAGGGCTTTGTTTTCTTGGTGCACTTCTGGCTCTGACACTCCTCTGCCTCCTCTACTGAGAGTTCCCTGAACCCTGAGGGGAAGGATTTAATGGAGACACCCCATGTAGGGCTGAGTGTTTCAAAGTCTCTCACTCTCTGCATGTCTTAGCAGTTTTGTTTATTAAAGTGGCATTTGAACTAATGATCTCTATCCTTTTTATTAGTACTACTAAAGGCAATTTTAAAATGTAAAACATGAGGGTTTTGTTGTGGTGGTTGTTTTGTTTTAATCTAAGAAGGAATACAGTAAAATGTTTGCATCTGTAACTTTGCTGAAAAAAAAAAATGGTGCTAGGCAAGGTATGCCTTTAATCCCAGCATGAGGGATGCAGAACAAAGGCAGCCTGGACAGCAGAGTCAGTTCTAGGACCATGAGAACCCTATAGACACATGTCTTAAAAGAAAACAGAATTAGCTCCATAGTTACAATCTACCCCGTCTCCACCCTGTTGTAATTACTTGTTGCTATGATAGGTAAAGAGCATCTTACCGAGGAGGGTTATTTGGGCTCACACATTTGTTCATCGTGGTAAGGAGGGCGTGGCTAGAGGAGCCTGAGAGGGTGGTCACATGACAGGTGACATCAGGAAGCAGATTGCCTTTTGGAGTGCCCCACTTGTTACCTGCTGGGAGGTCAGGATGAGTCACCCCACCTAGTTAAACTGCTCTGGAAACCCTGTTTCAGATACACTTGAGATGAGAATCCATGATGTCCTGGTCAGGGTTCCCACTGCTGCGACAGAACACCTTGACCAGAGAGCAGCGTGGGGAGGAAGGGTTTATACTTCCACAGCACTGTTCATCATGGGAGGTGAGGAGAAAAAGGAGCAAAATGGGTTTTCTGTTGACAGTTATTTCACTTAGCATTTTCAAGTCATTAAGCAATTTAATCCTTTAATTTGGAGCACTGCTTATAAAGCAGGTAATTAGAGAAAATGATCCCAGCTAAAGACAAATGAATTGTATGAATAGGTTAACTCTCCCTTTTGTTAACTCCTGGGGAAACAACCTTTTTTTTTTAAATTTTTTATTTAACTTTTATTAATTACACTTTATTCATTTTGTATCCCCCTATAAGCCCCTCCCTCCTCTCCTCCCTTCTCCCCTCCCTCCTCGCTTCCCGATCCCACCCTCCCTCCCCTTTCTGCATGCATGCCCCTCCCCAAATCCACTGATAGGGGAGGTCCTCCTCTCCTTCTTTCTGATCTTAGTCTATCAGTTCTTATCAGAAGTGGCTGCATTGTCCTCTACCGTGGCCTGGTAAGGCTGCTCCCCCCTTAGGGGGAGGTGATCAGAGAGCAGGCCAATCAGATTATGTCAGAGGCAGTCCCTCTTCCCATTACTATGTAACCCACTTGGATACTGAACTGCCATGAGCTGCATCTGTGCAGGGATAGAAACAACCTTCTTGAGTGTGATCTCACCCTTTCTGTGCTGCTCTTGGATAAGTTCGGTATGTGCTCCACAGCAATCTACACAGTGTTTTGCATATTTTAGCTTTATGGGCGGTGCTATAAGTCAGCTTTCGTGGTTTGCCTGACTTGCTAGTAGTTTATATTGATCTCTGATTCCACTGGTGTATCTCACTGTGTGATCTGATCAAAATTCATTTGTCCTTAGCTATGTTCATTTTCTCTAATTACTTACTTTACAAGCAGTGCTCTGAGTTAAAAAATGAATTGCTTAAGACTTGAAAGTGATAAATAAAATGACAACAGAGAACCCATTTTGCTCCTTTTTCTCGTGCTTATGTAGTGTTTTGCATCGGTGTGCACACTCAAGCTCCGAGGACAGCTTTAGGAAGCCAGCTCTCCTCCACTGTGTAGCTCTGAGCTGTTGCACCGGGGTCGGCAGGCTTGGCCATGGTTACCTGCTGGGCCGTCTCCCTGGCCTGATACGCTTAATCTTTCATTTTTACCTTGGTCTTTAACATATCTGTTTTACTTGTTAGGTAAGTTTGGCTACTGTGATTTTTGTAGCGAGCCAGAAAGCCTTGTCTGCGGAGGTGAAGGCAGTCATCAAGCAGCAGCTGGAGAGTGTCTCCAGTGGGTGGACTGTGTACCGGATTGCCCGGCAGGCTTCCAGAATGGTATGGCTTCCCTCCCGAGTGGAGGTGCTTGGTGGGACGTCAGGGCACACATCTTACTGGATGTGCTCGCAGTCAGAGCCCACAGCACAGGAGGAAGCTGTCTCAGGCATATCATGGCCCTTTTAAAAGGAAAGCATGTAATTGGAGCTTCCTGGTGGTTTCAGAAGGTTAGGCTGTTATCATGATGGCAGAAGGTGTGGCTGCAGACAGGAAGGTACTCAGGAAGTGTCTGAGAGTTTTATATCCCGACCCACAGGCAGCAGGCTGAGAGACCCTGAGCCTGCCATGACTTTCTAGACCACCCCACTGATATATCTATGCCAGTAAGGCCACACCTTGTCATCCTCGTAACCTCCTCAAGCAGCTCCACTCCTTGGGGACTCAGCACTCAGACATGAGCCCGTGGGGCCATCCATTCTCGAGAATTGCTTGCTACTTATGGGCTCTGAGGGTGGCGAAGGAGACGACCGAGGTTAACTTTCCTCTTGAGAGGTTACTGTGTTCTGCTTGTCAGTGGAATAATAACTGGTGGCTGTGTGAGTCCGGGCAGAGTTAGCATGACTTCTGCTTTACCCAGGGCCGCTTCCCACAGGCTTTCTCTGTCGTTATTTTCAGCACACACTTTTCTTCTCATTCTTTCTCCAACCTGATCATTGGATTTCTGTAAGAAATACAAAGTGTAGTTAGTACAGAAACCTGGAGCTTTGGTCCAGAGAATAGTGTGTGAGGAGCCAGGCTCCGCTGGGGAAGGTGCCACTGTGTCATCTCCCACAGGGGGCCCTGGGCTGGACCGCTCCGTGCACAGCATGCCATGCTGGCACTGCAGGAGCCTGTGCGCCTCTGCCTCGTGGTGCTCTGCCCCTGGACTCCCTCTACCTCCTGACAAGCGCCTGCAAAGTGATGCACACAGGCTTACAGTGTGTGTTTTACACTAAAATTCTGCCCTGGCTTACACTCGCTCTACTTAATTTCTTGTGGGAACTGTTTTAGTAGAGAACTGAGGCATTCATTCTGTTTTTCTGAAGAAATGCTTAGACTGCCTCAAGGCCTTTCGTAATAGGCGATGGGGGACGGGGCTGGCTCTGGGTTTGTCTTTGATTTGCTCATTGTGGAGCCTCACCTTGAACTCTCTCTCTCAGGGCAACCATGACATGGCCCAAGAGCTCTACCAGAGTTTGCTGACGCAGGTGGCATCAGAGCACTTCTACTTCTGGCTGAATAGTCTGAAGGAGTTCTCACACGCGGAGCAATGTCTGACTGGGCTGCAGGAGGACAGCTTCAGCTCAGCACTTTCTTGCATTGCTGAGTCTTTGAAATGTTACCACAAAGGGATCGCCTCCTTAACGGTGAGTCCTCTCCCAGTCGTGATTGGTGTGAGGTGCTCTCCTCTCACTTTGACAGTTTGTGATACCTGTCACAACGTCAGATAACACATACACACGGAAATAAAACTCTTGTCAGCATTCTTAGGCTGACGAGCTTCTTCCTGCCGATTCTTAGCTGGTAGGATGCTAGCTGGGACAGTGCCTCCATCAAGCAAAGGCCCCTCTCCTCCCTCCTGTCCGGCTGCTCGCCCAGAGAGGTTTTTGCAGGGTGTTCTGTAGGTGCTGAGGATTGAACCTGGAGCCATCTGCACGCTGGGTGGATACTCTGTCACAGCATCCCCAGGAACGCTTACTTCATAATAACTTCCTGATACTGTGACCCTTTAATATGGTCCTCATGTTGGGGTGACCCTAACCATGAAATCATTTTCATTGCTACTTCATAACTAATTTTGCTACTGTTTTGAATCATAAAATGTAAATATCTGTGTTTTCTGTGGTCTTAAGAGGCTCCTGTGAAAGAGTCATTTGACCCCCAAAGGGGTCATGACCCACAGGTTGAAAGCCACTGCTTTATACTAAGAAAGTCCTAATGTGCCCCTGTTTAACCCTCTGTGCTTTCCGAAACAACAGTCAGTCGCATACAATTCTTACTGTGCCAGGAAAGGATTGCAGAGAGGAAACCCTTAATATATCTTATTTCTTGACATTTTTACCAGTTTCTTGAAATGAGTTGCATCCCTAAATAAGAACTTAATCCCTAAAAAGAGCATTTTTTTTATTAGTCAAAAGGTCTTTCTTCTTTGAATGTGAAGAGGTTATGCACTCAGCATTAAACATTTTTAAAGTATTGTTACCCAACTAAAAGAATTGTATGTGTTGAGCTGGGGCCTGTTTGCATATGTTTATAACATTTTAAATATTATTAAGGCCAGGCCATTCCAAAAGCAGTGTTCCGAATGAAACTAAGAATGGATGTCATAGAGAGACTAGCTATGCAGACAACTGTGGTACATTTGAAATCATACTAGAACTAATGGACAGATATTTAAAACAAGAATACATAAAGATCCATCTCACCCCTCACAACCCTGAAGTTCAGGCTAATCTCTGAGCAGCCTCTCCAGCCCACTTCCATTTTAAAGGGCAGCATTGATCGTTCTAGAAAAGGAAGGGTTGTTAGGCTTAGGTTGTCAGGCTAATAAATCATAGAAATTTTAAAGGTGAGATTACAGGTTGGGGTAGTAAAATTATTTGGTTTTCTAGTTTATGTAGAATGGGAAATAATCGTTCAATGGTAAATGGAGTGGTGTGGTGCTCAGCCTGGCAGGTCTTCCAGGGGATCTCGCTCTGGTTCCCAGCACTCACAGTGGCTCCAGCCCTGGCACTTCCTTTCCAGTGGGTCCAGTGCCTACTGACAAAACCCTTGGTTACAGAAAAATATTTTTTTTAATCTGCTAGGCAGATAGATTCACATTAAGTGAGGCAGATAGAAGTGGTTTTATGAAGAATCTGTTGAACATTTAGCACTCTTCCGGTTTTATGCATGAGCTCCTTTGTCGTAGACTGGACTTTGTGGATTCAGTGTCCCTGAGGTAGGGCTTTGGGCTGCAGTTTTTCTCCTTCTGAAATGTATTCAGCACATTACAAAAACAAGAGAGAAGTGAGAAGGATTCAAAATTTTGTGTTTATTATGTCCCTATGTGTGTGCCAATAGCAGCGCAGTGTTTAATTCCCAGTGTAATGCTTTATAATAGCGGGTTCTTGCTTCCTAGAAAGGAAGATTGTGCGTGTGTAGGCGCTAGGTCTGAGACTCGGCCTGGCAGGTGCCCAGCCCTGGCTCTACCCTTTTTTGCAGTGGGTGGGATAGGAGCACATACTCTAATTCACAGAGCGAGAAAGTGAGACGGTATGCCCGGTCCCGAGGCAGGGATAGGTCTGGGTGTGAATACAGTTTCAGTTCTGCAGTATAAGAAGGGTGACTGTGCTTACACAACCAAGCACATACTTAAAAGTAGCTAAGATGACAACTTTGTTACTGTTTTTATCCATCCATTTTCATGCCTTTATCAGTTTTTTTTTTCTATTTTAGTCTAATTATATCTAACACAAATATGACTGTTTAGGGGGAAAGGCCTGAAAAAAGCAGTGGAGTGGAATGTAGCCACTGAGGTGGGTTAGGACTGCTTTTCCAGAAAGGAACTTTGTTTTTCCTTTTCCTGGGACTGTGCGATTCTGACTATTGATGGCGGGCGTTCTCTGTCTCTGCTAGCCTGAGAGCCTGTCTGAGCGTTAGCCCAGAGTTGAGAAGAGTAAATGATGTCTCTGTCTCTCTGTGACACTGGCAGACTCACACAGTGTAGGCTGTGTCTCCCGACACTCCACCCCCGCCCGTCTTTTAGGAACTGTGACCTGTTAACATTGGCCATGACACACACTGGTCTTTGCTGGGTTCTATACTAACGCTGCTTTTCCCTCTCTGTAACACACAAGCTCATCACCTCAGGTCATCAGTCGGGCCTTCCCAGCTTCTTCCTCTCATGTTTTAGCGATCGTGTTAGAATGTTAATGCCCGGGCCTTTCGCTTTTCAATTATGTAGCCCTGTCATATACACTTACTTGTACTCCCGTCTCTTCTAAAATTGGTAACAAACAGTAAGTTGAAAATAGTGAGTAGAGGTGAGAGAGCTGCCCCGCTAGAGGGCCCAGGCTTGTCTCCTAGCTCCCACATCAGGTGACTCAATTTCCTGTGACCCAGGGCAGCTAAATCCCTGTACTGACCTCAGTGGGTACTGACACATACATGGTAGACACACACACTAATTTAAAATATTCATTTCAAATTAAACTTACTTCTATTTTGCATGTTTAGCCTGCATGTGTGCCTCTGGATCCCAGGCATGCCTAAGGAAGTAAAAAGAGGGTGTCAGAGCCCCCGGAAGCTGGAGGTACAGGTCGTTCTGAGCTGCCACATCGGTGCCGGGGATGCACCTGGGTCATGTGGAAGAGCAGCCAGTGCTGCTGATCCCTGAATCCTCTCTCCAGCCCAGAGATACACGTTAGAAATGGCAAGTAACAGCTGAAGAGGCAGAGGGAAGAGAACTATCTCCTTCCATCTTCCTACAAGAGCAAATCAAACCTGACCTTAAAAACAATTGAAATAGTCTCTTTAGTGTCTTAAATATGAGCTGTTTCATAGTTAAAGTATTGAAAGGATAAAAAAGTTAACATGGGGACTGCCATGAGAGATGGCTCAGAGGTTAAGAGCACGGGCTGTTCTTCCAGAGGTCCTGAGTTCAATTCCCAGCAACCACATGGTGGCTCACAGCCATCTACAATGGGGTCTGATGCCCTCTCCTGGCCTGCCACATATATGCACACAGAACATTCATACATTAAATAAAGAAAAATTTAAAAGTCAGTACAGTCAAATACTGAGCATAGTTGATATTTCTCCAGCATACACAGTGCTTCAAGGCTTGTAGTAGGAGATGGTGCAAGCAAATGGTGCTTCTGTGGAGGATCAGGAGCAGCTGTATACATTCTGCTGGTCAGTTACAAAGCAGGTGCGCCACAGAGGATGGCGTGTGCAGCCTGGCCGGATGGGCGTGTGTAACCGACTCCTAGAAGCCAGCTCACATTCCCTGCTTCCCTCTGATAGAATACCGTGAGATGGTACTAAGAAGCCACACCAGTGTATCTGCAGCAGCCATCTTACAGAGAAATGCTGGTCCACCTGGCATCCATCTGCTGCTAGATTAGCATAGTTTCAGTGTGTGCTTTTTATTGAAAATAGATTGCTGGCTTCTCTACTAGGATGTTGCGGACAGTTGGAGGTTGTGGTAGTTCTCTGCTGTGCTGCTGGGACTTAGTCCACTGTCCGCTGTGAACGGCTTCTTCCCTGCTCTTGGAAACTTCTCTCTCGTGCTTCCATCCTTCAGAACCTTTGTGTGTGATCATCCATCTCTGATGTTCTCTTTTTCTGCAGCGCCAGCTCGGAAACTCAAGATACTGTGCAGTAGAAGGCAGCTTTGGCGCATGGACCTATCTAGAAACATGTTTCTCCTGCTTTGTCTTCTTTTCCTCACAGCCCACAGTTAGCAGTGGCGACAGAAAGTGCAGATTAGGGAGGTAGGAAGGGTCAGGAGTAGGGAGATGACCCTGCCCGTACAGCCGCCTGTGGTGTCTCACTGCTTGGCAAGTGATGGGCTCCATGTAGGCAGTGAGGAACCGCTGAATGTCAGCACCATGTTCAGGTTTTCAGGCTACCAACAGTGAGCTCTGAGGTCACGTGGTTCTCATGGCGGTTTAGGTGTTTACCTGTCCATGTTATGACTTGTGCATAAACTGACAAGGCATCCTCTGTGGCTTCCAGGAAGATGGATTCCAAGACACATAGGGTGGCATAGCTGTCCCAATCCTTGGGTGCGCAAGTGCCCATTGCGAAGAAAGGTTCAGCTTTACATACACTCCACGCACTCTCCGTGTGCTTTAGATCATGCCAGGTGATGTACAGTCCTCGTGGCCCGTAACTGCTGTGTGCTGCCATGTTGTGCTAAAGCAGCCTGAGATGTTTTATGGAGAAGAGACGGGACGCGGTCTGTTCACATTCCGTTCATGTAGTTTTTAAGGCATTTATTAGGGCATTAATAAAAGCAATATGAAAATATTTATTCACTTTTCCCCCCTGCTCCCTTCCCTACCCCTCAGGAAAGGGGAGCTTGTCAAGCCGCATCAGGACTGAGTGGGTCCTCTTCCCCTCAGAGACTCGTAGCCAAGCATTGGGCAAAGTGTAGGGAGTATTGTGGAAAAGTGAAGGGATGGCTAGAAGGACCTGAGATGGCAGAGCTCCAAAAAGTCCAACAAAACCAAGTCCTCAGTGCATTGTTTTCCTGAGCAGTTTTTAATTAGGCTTGGTTGAATCAAAAGAGGCAGGTTACTCAGTGTAAAACCTCTTTCTTTATTCCAGGCCGCCAGCACACCACTGAATCCTCTAAGCTTTCAGTGTGAATTTGTAAAACTCAGGATTGATCTTCTCCAAGCCTTCTCGCAACTCATTTGTACTTGTAACAGCCTGAAGACAAGCCCTCCCCCTGCCATCGCCACAACAATCGCCATGACCTTAGGAAATGATCTTCAGAGGTGCGGCCGGATCTCCAATCAGGCATGTCTCAATTTCTCCCCATCGTGGATATTGTGAAGAGAAAGGTTGTACAAATTAAAATCAATGGTTTGTGTCAAATACCTACTCACCTGTATAGCTAAATTGAATGCTATGTTATTTCAATAGCCCCAGTGCTATGTATTATACAGCAAGAACGGAATGACACTGAACAGCTGGAAACATCTGTAACAGTGTTAGGTACCTTAGTAAGACTTTCAGACACTAAAATGCAGGTGTCTTTCTAGATAGCATAAGTAAATTACTAAGCCCTGTGAACACTGATAATTTCATTAGCCATCTCTGTTGATTTAATGTGATAAAGGTATGAAAAGGACAACTCAACTTTTACTTGAACTGTTATCGAGGTCGAGTTTTCTGTTCTTTAATTTGAGTTTTTCCCTTCTTTGTAGATGAAGCAGTCCATGGACGAATTCCGAAGCCTTGCTTCCCGGTACCGAGATCTCTATCAGGCTTCCTTTGATGCTGACTCAGCAACTCTGAGGAACGTAGAGCTGTATCCTGTATTGCTCAGAATTCATTGTTCTTGGGAAGCCTTCTCTGTTATTTAGAGTAAATTTGTTCAACTAAAAACACAGATTAAAAAATCCTCATATTTAGTGATTTCCTCCTTTGAAATTTAGGAGGAGCAAAATTGCTTTTTTTTTTCTCTCTCTTTCGTTTTAGTTTTTCAAGACAGGGTTCCCCTGTGTATTCCTGGCTATCCTGTAACACACTATATAGACCTGGCTGGCCTGAAACTCAGATCTGCCTGCTTCTGCTTCCCAAGTGCTGGCATCAAAGCATCTTAGCTCCAGCCCTTCTTCTGGGCACTGCTACAACTGTCCCTCAACCCCCTGAAGCTATCTGTATTTCTTATTAGCACCTTCCAGTCTCGCTGCTCTGAGGCTGTCAGGCTTGTGGGTAGGTTCTTGGAGTTTTTGTTTGTCGACTGATTGAAGCCTAGTGAATGCTCTGGGTGTGCTACCATACAGGTGTGTGCATGCAGGCGACTGTGCATGCAGCTTTGTGTCTGCACAAAACAGCAGGGTAGGCAGACTGCCTGAGTCACAGCTGAGGAGCCAGCCAAAGAAATTTCCGCAGCTGGTTACCCTCTCTTCCTCCTCCTTGTCCCTTCACCCCTTCTCTTCCTCTCTCCTCCCTCCTTCCTTCCCTGTGTCAATGAAACTTAGTTGTTTCCTTGTTTGTAACTCCCATGAGGTATTGCTGTACCTAAGGTGAAAATCAGCAGAGGTGCCGTGGGGCATGAAGGAGCGTGCCTGTGGCCCTAGCCACGTGGGAGGCTGAGGCAGGAAAATTTTATGTTCAGAGCCCTTCTTGGCAATTTCTGAAAAAAATTGATTTTTCTATTTCTTTTTGGTGTTTTAAGGCAAGGTCTCTGTGTATTCCTGGCTGTCCTAGGACCAGGCTGGCCTCGAACTCAGAGATCCTTCTGAGTACTGGAATCAAAGGTGTGTGCCACCATGTCCGGTTCTCAGATTTTATGAAAGCAACTTAAAGGGGAGTTGATGGTTTTGTACGGGGTCCTGAAACATCCTGCCTGGGACAGGATGTAAATCTAAACAGTGTGCATCCCTCATGAGCGTGCACGGGGGGGGGGGGGGGGGGGGGGGGGCGGGGGGGGGGGGGGGGGGGGGGGGGGGGGGGGGGGGGGGGGGGGACGCAGACTGTAAAAGGGCTGACTGTCGGTACTCAGACAGGAAATGGCCTCAGGCTTACACATGTGACCTTAACATGCCAGACAGCAGCAGAGCTGCCTGCTGGTAGCCCATGCCATAGAAGCCCTGGTTCTGGACCCAGAATCAGCAAAGTAAGTTGAATCACACTTTCTTTATAAAGTTTCAAAAGCTCTTACCTGATTGTCGCAACAGTGTCCTGGAAAGAAAAGAAAACCAAAGTGTTCTTCCTGGTTGCCTCGGGTCACGGGGCTAGGATAAAAAGATGTGGCGGGTGCTCTTCCCTCTGCATGCACATCATTGACCTAGAAAGACGACTGAGAAAGGATTGTTTAAATAGAGCACTTTCTTGTATGATTAAGCTTTGGTAGGGAAATTTAGTTAGTAACTCCAAGCTAAACTTGAGTTTCTGGTTTCCCAAACCCAAAGCTACTCCTCATTTGCTTTATTAATATTCTTTCCCTTCCCCCAACAACTAATTGCTCAGAACAGTTGTACTCGTTAAGGAAGAGCGGGAGAGCAGTGTGTGGAGTACCGCACCGCGGTCACCCTGTCTGAAGCCAGGGAAGCCTGTCTTCGTGCAGCCTTGGCTCCCCGAGTGGCCTCTGGCCTAGATCTCTGTCGTCTCCGTGAGGGTGTCAGACTCAGCTGCACAGCTCTTCTCCCACTCGCTGCATATAGTGTGGAACAGAACCCTGGAGTCAGGCAGATGTGAGCACAAGTGTGTTACCACTGTCAGCTCCCAGTGAGGCATGGCCGTGCACCAGAGGCACAATTCCTTCCTCCCCGGCAGCAGGCAAGCATCTAGGCTGTTTTCTAGCATGCTCTGTCCCAGCAGCCCCTGCTCATCTCGGTGCTTTTCACTCTGCATTCACACCATCCCTCCACGCGTGATGGGGCGCTGAGCTGGTGATTTGTTAGCCTTGTTGATTCTGTGATGTCATGTAAAGATGTTGCCCACTGGCCCCTTCTCCGGTGCTGCCTTCCTGTGTGCTGACAAATACACAGGAGTATTTGCGAGTAGTTAACAATTTGTAGTCAGATTTGGGGTTAAATTCCAGTTTGTTGCTTATGGTGACATGACTGTAGACAGATTAACCTTGTCTGTGAGTAGAAGAACTTTGTAAAAGATGAAGCGGGCCGTGACATTCTTAGACGTGCATGGAGTGTGGGAGGGATCACTGCTCAGGTGGACTAGCTGTGCTGGTCTCTACCTCAGCTTCCAGGAGTACGGGTGCACGGGAGCCGCCCACGCCGACAGCGAGTACGAGAGAAGGATGATGACCGTGTGCAGTCGTGTCCTAGAGGAGGTGGGGTCGCTCAACCGGAAATACGCCCCCGTTTCCTACATGGCAAGTAGATTCATTTTATGCGTTCTTTTCATTGGGGAGGGGGATTTTTAAAATACACCTCTGGCACTTTATTTTTTCTGAAAACTTGACCCAAGGCGGCTAGGACACCCAGGGTCTGTAGCTGTCAGTGGGCCTGTGTGGTCGGAGCTGCCATTCTGACGCTGCAGAGCCTCTCGCTGTCCTCACGTCTTGACTGTTGAGCACATCTTTATGCACTTGCCCATCACATCTCAGGGTTAGGGTCAACACACCGTCTCCTGACTGCGTGGTCGTGGTCACACTAACTTAGTAGAGCTTGCTCATGTAGGTGCAGACCGGCTTTTTAAACCATCAGCTGAAGCCGCAGTGACTCATTACTCTCACTCCAGACCAGCTTTAAAACTATGTCAGTAACCAGTCATTTTCTCCCTGACCGTCCCCCCAAAGACAGATGACTGTAAGTCTGGCACACAGGCCTGGCACCCGTGCACCAATAGCAGGAGTTGGAGCTTTGAGCCTCACAGAGTTAGGGATAGCAAATGTTTCAGAGTAAGCGCAGCCCATTTCATTATAGTACAGTCTTGAGTAAAGGGCACAGAGTACTACCTCATTATAAAACAGGCGTCCTGGTAGATGACTGGTTTTGTCCAGACAGTGGCTAAAATAAGTGTCTTGGGCATCTTTAAGGTGGCTGATGTCAGCTGTGTTCAGTATATTCACACGTGTTGATACAGGGTGGGCTTTCAGTACTTTCAGCTTCTGTGGGCTCAGTTAAAGCATAATCCTGCCGGAAGACAAAGGACAGTGTCCATGATTCTGTCATGCTGCCAGGGTTGAAAACACACAGAAAATAAATTAGTAAATCTAATTTTTTTAAAAATGAAGAAAATGAAATAGAAATCTTTGATTGCAATTCTTTTTTAAATTTTGTTGTGTGTGTGTGTTGACTGGATGTTTCTTTGTGTGGCATGTGTGTGCCTGGTACCTGAGGAAGCAGAGAAGGTGTCAGATGCCCTGCTCACAGGGTTGTAAGCTACTGCGTGAGCTGGGAGTGGAGCCCATGACCTCCGGAGGGGCAGCCAGTGCGTTTGCTACTGACTGCATCTCTTGACATGCATGGCTGTGTTCCGTGTAGTTGTGCCTTCCGGCCGAGTGGAGTGTGCTCTTGAAAACGGTGGGAAGTTTGCGGGGCTTCTTTCAGCTGACCTGTCTCCCCCCAGCACACAGCCTGCCTCTGCAATGCCATCGTCGCCTTGCTGAAAGTCCCTCTCTCCTTTCAGAGGTACTTCTTCCAAAAGCTGCAGTCCACCAGCATCAAGGTAAGGCAGAAAACACATTTAAGTTTAATCAAATAGATTTAAGACCAGCCGGGGGGGCTGCAGAGGTGGCGTGCTGAGTGACGGCGCCGGGCACCAGTTCAGTCCCCAGGCCACGTGGTAGAAGAGAACAGCTACAAGATGTCTCTGTCCTGCACACATGTGCTGTGGAGGTCCCTCTGCAGGGTGGTGCCAAGCTCAGTGGGTCGTGGGTCCAGCTTGCTGCCAGGGACAGTCACGGGAGTGTGTCCGCCTGTTTCCCGTGAGGCACGCTGCTGGGTCTGTGGAAGGAAGGTTTGCTTGGGTTGCCAGCGCTAACCTTACTTTTCTATTCCAGCTTGCTCTGTCTCCTTCTCCCCGGAACCCTGCAGAGCCCATTGCTGTACAGAACAACCAACAGCTGGCATTAAAGGTAGAAGGCGTGGTCCAGCATGGGTCTAAACCAGGACTCTTCCGCAGAATTCAGTCTGTGTGTCTAAATGTGTCTTCCACACTACAGAGTAAATCCAGCCAAGACTACAAGGTAACTCACACAAGGCAGTGCTGTGCAGGGTTCTGGCTCCAGGTGGGACACATGCTCCGTGCTCGTGCGGCGTCTGTGAGGGTCTTCCACAAGGATCAGGGGTTATAACTCAGCAGCACAGCTGGACCTTGGGGAGACTGTTGGTCAGTTTTCTTCTTTGCTTGGGTCAGCAGACAGAGCATCCCAGCAGACAGACAGACAGAGCATCCCAGCAGACAAACAGAGCATCCCAGCAGACAGAGCGTCCCAGCAGAGATCAGTACAAATCCTGTGGCTCTGCACACGGTGTGGCGCCTAGCTGTGGGCCACTCAGCAAAAGCTGTGTGAGCCTGTGCCTCTGATTGCCCCCACCCCACCCGTGTGATTCAGAGAGCCTGGCCCTGTGCTCCTAGCAGGAAAGCAAAGGGGCCCAGCGCCTCCCACCTGCTTCTTGCCCTGAAACCCTGTCGGTGAGACGCTACTCTGGAGCCATCTCAGGTTCCAGCTGCTCACGCAGCCTCCCATAGTGCAGTGTGTGCAGGGCAGGCCTGTCACCTCATCCCAAGGGAGCCTTGGGGAGTCCCATCCTCTAGGTGTCCTGAGGTAGGTAAGTGTTAGCACCAGTCAGATTGATGCTCCTGTCCAAATCAGGGTATTGCGTATGTGCCTCTGCAGTACCGCTTAGACATTTCCAGTTTTACAGTGATTTAATCCACAGGACCTGCCCAGGTTACTCTGGTGTGTTTGAACTAAGTCTGTGTAACAGGAGATGGGATGAAGGTTTCCAAGGGCTGGTGGGGAATGCTCAGTGGGTAAAGTGCCTTCTTGCAAGTGTGAGGATCTGGGTTCGACTCCCCAAAACCCAAGTACAAAGTTGACCCTAGGGGATTGGGTGAAGATGTGTAGATCAGCCACCCTGGCCAAATAAATCCATGAGAGCCAGGTTCACTGAGACTGTCTCAAGAACTGGAGCATGGTTGAGGAAAAACAACCAGCATTGACCTCTGGCCTCTGCTCTATGTGCAGACATGTCTGTATATGCGCGCACAGACACACATTTGCGTGCCCACGTGCATATACCCATACTGGCAAGTATATAATGTGTTCAAGAGTGTGTGCATACACAAACAGACAGCATTTCATTGGCATCATGGTTTTAGGCTAAAAAGCTGAGGGAAGGATGGGTCGGCACCATCACTCTTTTCTTTGCCGGTGTCCTCTCACCAAGTGCTGCTTCTGGCACGCTCGGCCTCCAGTCTCTTCCCTGCCTTTCTCTGGGTAGTGACAAAGGCACTCTGAGGTGTGTGGTTATGTGAACGATGGGCTGTGGACTGTTGACAGGACCCCAGCGCTCGAGTGGTCTGGGCTGTGGCCGGGCATGGGCATGGGAGTCCACACAGCTCATCCCGGTGGGCAGGCCTCTCCCAGCCTAGACAGGACCTGGCCCTCGAGAGCCCTGCATAGGGCTCTGCTGACAACACTGTCTTCCAGATCCCCCTCGACAGCGTGACCAATGAGATGGAGCAGAGGGTGGAGCCGCACAACGACTACTTCAGCACGCAGTTCCTGCTGAACTTCGCTGTCCTCGGGACGCACAGCATCACCGTGGAGTCCTCGGTGAGAGACGCCAATGGCATCGTCTGGAAGACTGGCCCCAGAACTACCATGTTTGTCAAATCCCTAGAAGACCCCTATTCCCAGCAGATCCGCCTGCAGCAGCAGCAAGCCCAGCAGCCTCTGCAGCCGCAGCCGCAGCCGCGCAGTGCCTACACCCGCTTCTAACCGTGCCACAAGCACACTGCACAGCCATCGGACCGCAGGGAAAATCTGTGTCTGGATGTGCGTTCAGTGTAAATGTTACAGTGTGAGATACAGGGCTCACTGACTTCTGAAGACTCTTTTTTTCTTAAAAGTTGACTTTAAGAGTGGCCTGGCTCGCAGCCAGAAGATTGCATTCTTCATCTGTCCCACACCTCGTGTGTTAGTTGTGTCATTTTCCTCTGGTTGCTGAGCTCTTCTTTCATGAACAGTCACAGATCGTTGGCATATTTGACTGTGTCCCTGCCAAACTGTCGTGCTCCCCGGCCCAGCCCTGGACTTCTGACGTGGCAGTGGGAAGTCTTATCCGGCCATGCACTGGGGCTTAGACGGCTACAGCACCTGCCTCGCGGACTGTGGGAGCCTCTTGCTGCTTCTCCGCCTCCTGCCCTGGAGCAGCGTTAGCTGTTTGTGTTCACTTTGACCGCAAAGCAGCTGCCTAGAGAAGGTAGAGGTGATAGCGCATTGTTTTTGTAACGCGTGACTGTATGTAGATTTTTACTGTCTCTCAGAGAAGTCGCTCGCATGAGTCTCCGTGTTCGGTGTGCTCCTTCCCTCTGGCGTCTGCTGGAGGAGGTGTTGGCTCTACAACTGATGTCTGGACAGCCATATCCGTGACGTAATCTCATCGGGGATGCTCAGGGAGCAGGTTCAAGGCTAGCCAGAAAAGCCCTGGGTACAGCTACCAAGGGTGTGGGCTGTGGGGAAACACATTTCCCTGTGCAAATAAATCCCTTAATGTCTTTGCTTGTGTTTTACTTTTTTTCTCTTCAAAGTCATACTGATTCATAAGAGGACTTGACTTTTTTCTTTATGGTGTTTGGGGGTTTGTTTCTGTTTCCTGTCCCGTTACCTCTGGGATTGAGGAGTGATTGCCGACGTGGGTTCTCCTGAGGTCACTTTGCTTTATGAGCTATTGCCCCGCAGAGCGAATTCTGCTTGTCATAGCACGTGCAGGGCTGCTGTGCCCACTGTAAGTGGCATCCCAGAGCCACCCAGCTTCGCAGTCTGCACTGGGTCAGCCCCTGGGGACGCCTGCCCGATGCCAGGAAGACCCGTGTGGGGCCCGCTGTGCTCTGCCAGATGGAAAGAGCTGAGTCGGTGTTAGACTTTGGCCTCTGCAGTGAGTCGTCCTGTCTGTCTGTGGGGTCAGACTCTAGTCTCTGCAGAATGACTGAATTAGGCTAGATTTCTCCATTCTAATTCAGTTCTTTCCAGTGACTAAAAACCAAAGATGAAAAAGTTGGGGGTGAATGGCGTAAATGCCAGAGGTTGAACCAAGGCCAAGGACCCCACTCACTCCGTCACCAGCCCAATTAGCACCCAGAAAAAGCACCTCCTTTGTTTCCAAGACAGGATCTCTGTGTAGCTCTGGCTGTCCCGGCAGGTAGACCAGGCCAGCCTCTTAACAGACTGCCTCTGCCGCCTGAGTGCTGGCATTAAAGGTGTGCCACCACACTTAAGCAGCTGATGTGGCGGTGAGTTCAGGTCTCTTTAACACTGCTTCACTGAAGAATTCTCCAGAAAGAAAGAATCTAGTAAGCCACCAATTTCTTTTTTGGCCTTCCCGAATTTTGTGTTATTAAAGGATTGTTGCTAGTTGTGGTTATAAACTCCTGGATTTCGTGTACTGCGGTCTCCCCCTCCCCCAGTGCAGATGTGGAGAGGAAACAGTGTAAAAGCAGGTCCTGATAGTTGAGCATGTGAAGTGGCTGTGAATGACCCCGTGCGTCCAGTAGACGCAGGACACGCGGGCTTTGTGCTCGGTACGGTGCGCACTGCATTTTTGTGTCAACCTTGAGTTGTTGCTCAGGGAGAGGATTGTGTTTATAATTTTGACACTAAGAACGAAAATAATTTTAAGAAGATAAACATGCTAGTTAGGAAATACGCCCGTTTCCCAGTATGGTAATGTGAGTACTAGGAAGCATGGCTCAAGGGCGGAGCTGCTTTTTCTTAGTTCGGAATGAGTACTGTGTGGGAGGCTGAGGGCCAAGCTGCCCACACTGAGACTTGAGCTGAGCGGGAGACCTTAGGGAATGTACTCACTGTGGCATAGGACTTTTGGTGATGAAACACCGTGAGCATGGGCAACTGGGGAAAGTTTACTTGGCTCATTTACCCTGAATCTCATTCCACTGACACAACCAAGGGAGGAACTCCAGCAGGCCAGAACCTGGAGGCCGGAGCTGAAGCAGAAGCCGTGTGGGTGCTGCTCACCGGCCTGCTCTGGGGGAGCCCAGGACCACAGCCCAGGGTGGCACCTCTGCCTGGGCGGGACCTCCCCATGTCCTAGGAACACGACCTCGGCTGGGGGGAGTCGCCCTAAAACCAGCCTCAAGGCTGCTGTGAGTGGCTGAGGGGACCGAGTGTCACAGGACGGCTACAGTGGAGCACGAGGCCGTGCCGTTGCTCACTCGGCATTGTCACCAGTGTTACTACTGTCCTGTTGCTTTCAGGGTTGGTGGTTTTGTTCTTTTTGAGAAGGGTCTCAAGTAGCCCAGGTTGGCCTCAGCCTTGCTGTGTGGCCGAGGCTGGCTGTGGCCTACTAACCGCGTCACCCTCAGGTGTGATGCACCAGGTGGCTGGGTCACCCTTAAGTTTTCTGCCCACACCATGCAGGCCACACTGAGCAGTGAGACATAAGTTTTACCTGGCCAAAGTGGGCTTTCTTACCACTGATGTGTTTAGAACCAAATATACAAAGAAAACTATAGGCACGCTTCCGTCAGGATGCCAATGGTGCGCTGGCTTTTTCTAGTGTAAATGAGCTCCCCCACGGGACCTGTGGCTCAGAAGGTAGGTGGCGGGTGTAACATAGGTCACGAGACCCTGGGCTCCATCAGATCAGAATTACACCAGGGGCTTGGGGTGGGGTGGCTCAGTGACAGAGCAGGCAGCCAGGCCTGGTCAGCAGCGAGGGCTCAGGCCTGCTCGTGACTCACTGGTGCCAGGCCCTCCAGCACAGCGCTTGATCGTTCTGTGCCAGCAGACTGGAGAATCGGCTCCCTGTTGGTACCTAGAACACAACCAGCCCTGGGCAACGTGGGAGCGTTCTGGAGGAGCTGCAGGGGCTGCTGGGCACGCCAGCTGCCCAGTCCCTGAGCTAGTGTGCGGGGACTCCCGCTTCTGGCTCCCCTTTGGTCAGACAGCCCACTGTAGCTGTGAGTGAGGTGAGGGCCCGTTACACACCAGATGAGGGCTGCTTCTGGTGGCCCCGGGTCGCTTGACAAACCTGCTCTTTTCACAGTGCTGCAGACGGAGCCTCTGCGGCTCACACGAGCCGGTGTGTGTTGGGGTGTAGTGAAGAGTCCGGTGCTTACGGGGTTTGCCCTCGCTGCCAGCAGCCCTCCAGCACGTCACCTTCTCCCTGGGAACCGGCTTTGCGTCAGCTTTGCGTCAGAGCCGTGTCTCACAGACTCTGCTGGACCCTCAGCCCGTGGTGCCTCAGTCTGAAGTGTCACAAACTGAGCTTTGAATTGTAACTGGGAACACAGCAGCTGCCACTCCTCTCCTCAACACTAAGAGCTGCAGCTGCTGTTTCCACAGACTAGTGAAATTCCTAAGCGTTGTGAGTTTACTTTTTAGGGAAGTTCCTCATAGCCCTGCTGGAGAGATGGCTCCGGTTGAGAGCGCCGGTTTGGAGAGGGCCCAAGTTCAGTTCCCACAAGGTCCATAACCCCTGCTCTCATGGATCTGACCTCTGCAGTCACGTGTGTGTGTTTCACACGTATCAGACACAACACTCATACACAGAAAATACATCTTTGCAAAATAGCACCCAGGCTTTGTGGGAATATCCCGCCCCCCCCCCCCCCCCCCCCCCCCCCCTCTGTATGACTGGTTTAGATCTGACAGAACAGAGGCCCACAGCGTGGTCTCCCTGAAGCACAGGCTGAGCACCTTTCAGAGAGCTCTGCTTCACTGCAGGGAACAGGCCAGCCAGACTGTCCTCTGGGGGGCGGGGATCAGGTTCCGAGGAAGCCTGCTTATCCAGCTTCAAGAGGAAGCTCTTCATTAGCACCTGGCTTACAGTCTGGGTGAGACACAGGGAGTGGCACAGCCCAAAGGTGACAGACTGGACCCTGAAGGGGAGACTGGCCCCGTCCAGCGGCGGGTACCTGCTAATGCTGCCCAAGCCGTGGGCCCTAGCTGGAACCAGCTGAGTTCACAGACTTGTCTGGATAAAAGCTTTCTCCTCCAGCCTTCCCAGCACACTGCGGCAGTCTTTCTCTATGGGATCCAAAGTCCTTTCCAGGAGCTATCGGGACCCCCAGGCTGGGGCCGCCCAGCCTCCGGCCTCCCTTCTCAGCTCTCTCAGTTCGCTGTGTCCTTTCCTAGACCATCCTGCCAGCTGGGCGTGCAGCTTCGCATCCTTGGCCTCCAGCATACAGCAGGGCTGTTGGTGATATTCCGCTACTTAGACATCAGATTCAAGTGGTCTAGCATTAATGTCATTTCTGGTCCTCCACGCCAGGCCTGACAACCTGACTATACACATGAGAGCTGTCATTACTCAGCATCTTCTGGGTCTTGCTCCGCTCAGTCCTCCAGCCAACAGCAGCTGGCCCTAAACAGGACTGCAAAGCATGTTATCCCCTGCCGTGGGCCTGGTGATCTGAGACAGAGGCACTGTGGTGATTCCTCAGAGGGACTCCTGTGTGACCAGCGAGCAGCTCTGTCCCCGTCCCTCCCTTTCAGAACCTCCTCTGTCCTGATGTTGTGGGTCCTCATTAGAAAGCTCTCAGAAATCCTGAAAGTACTGAATGCCACACCTGTAGGGCAAAGGGCGCTGAGCCACAGAGGGGTAAGAGTGAGGCAGTTAATGCGAGCGAGGAAATGATAAGGGCTCATTCCCAGAAGCACATCGATTTAAACCACAGCACTCCTTGCAAAAAGAGAAGTGCAAGCCTGAGCAACCACCACCGAGGCTGGGCCAGCAGGCCCCGCAGAGTCCACTCTGTCCTCAGCGGCTGTGCTGTCCCTCAGGGGTAACGCTGAGTGTCAGAGTTCCAAGAGGACAATTGTACCTTCCACCTTTCTCACTTTTCCCAGAAATAGCAGCGCAATTCACTTTCTGTTCCTGCAGGACGTGACCATCTTTGGGCAGAGGGGGCACTGCCACCGTGTTTGTCTCTGAAATCACAGAATCAGTTCTCACGCCAGCTGCTCCGCGTCTGTGCAAATGAAACGCCTTAAAAACCACATCACTCTGCACGTATGTTTTCAAACACGGCTCTGACAGCAGGTAGGGCAGAACCTGTAAGAAAATGAGGCTCTAGTTACACAGAATAATAAAGCTCCTGAAGAGCAAAAATCACCACCACCAACATAAAATAGGGGGTAGACGTGCAGTGTTCATACCACGCAGCACGTGTCCCACACACCTGTAATGCCAGCACCTGGAGGCTAAGACAATACACTCATGAGTTCAAGTCCAGCCTGAAAACAGTGAGATCCAGACTAGCATGAGCTACCCACGGAGACCATGTCTCAAAAACAGACAAACAAGAACGAAAAACAAGACATCAAGAGACAGACAACAGAAAGATGGCCACTGAGCAGCGTGTGCAAGGGCACGCATACACACGTGTATGTAATAAAAAGTGCAACTTTAGATGCCAAAATGAATGAAGATTCATCTATTTACCTTCTATAGATGGTGGCTCTATCTGCACGCCAAAAATCAGATCACATTACAGATGGTTGTGAGCCACCATGTGGCTGCCGGGAACTGAACTCAGGACCTCTGGAAAAGCAGCCAGTGCTCTTAACCACTGAGCCGTCTCTCCAGGGCCCCCACCCCAGTTTAATTTTTAATTATAAATTGACTCAATTATAATTAAAAACGCAAATCTTTTTTAAAAGCGAGTCATACAAAAGCATGCGAGTACAGTTCAGTTTTTATGAAAGAAAACAATACAGCACTTGGTCACACATTGAGCTGGGAGATCCAGCTCAGGAAGGGGTTCTGAGAAGGGCAGCTGGAGCTGGGGAAGCCAGAGGGGCTTCTGGGCATTAGTAATGCCAAGCTGGATGACGGCTTTACAGATACTTTATTATTCTGTGTGTCTGTTATTATTCTTATGTCCTTATAAGGTAAAAATGCTAGTAAAAACATATTTATTTTATACTTAATGAAAACAATTTTTGAGTTATTTTAGAATTCCAGTCCTGGTAGAGAAGGTTATAAATTGGTTAGGCGTTCTCTAGCTGGAAGAGTGGCTTTGTGCCAACAGTCGTATAAAGATTATAGTTCTAAGATGTTTTCCTAAAACAACAATTAGATTTTTTTTTTAAACCTGAAATATCAGTATAAAAATTAGAAACGAAGTGAGGCGTGGTGGCACACGCCTTTGATCCCTGCGTGCAAAAGGCAGAGGCAGGCGGCTCTGTATGAGTTCAAGGCCAGCCTGGCCTACACAGTGACTTCCAGCCACTGCTACACTGAGAAACGCTGATTGAAAAAAGCAAAACTCGGAAACAAGATACAGTTTTGTTTGGTTAGTCGGTTTGGTTTTTGCTTTTTTAAGTCAGAGTCTGGGTGTGTGGCCCTGACTAGCCTGGCAGTCACTAAGTCGAGCAGACTGGCCGAAAACTCAGGATTCCTGTCTTGTCAGCCTCGAGGGCTGGAATTTCAGGCGCAAACCACTACGCCTGGCTTCACAGCTTCAAGGCATTGCTTTCAGGTAGGAGGAGGAGACTGGAAGGCTAGCAAATAGAAATGTGAGCAAGCTGCGCTCGATCCTCTTCCAGAGGACCCAGGTTCAATTCCCAGCCCCCATGGCAGCTCATGGCCATTTGTAATTCTGGTTCTAGGGGTCCCGTGCCCTCTGCTGGCCTCAGTAGGCACCCAGCACACATGTGGTACACAGACGCACTGCAGGCAGAACACACATAGACTTAAAATTTTCAACTGTGATGCACGGTGGCACTCGTCTGTAACCCCAGCATAGGAGGCGGAGGCAGGCGGAGCTCTGAGTTTGAGGCCAGCCTGGGCTACAGAGTGAGTTCAAGACAGCCAAGGATATCCAGAGAGACCCTGCCTCAAAAACAAACAACTAAATAAATAATAAAATTTCAAAACTAATGTGACCCTTAATAGTATGTGTATTACTTAAGTAAAGACAATATTCAAAAGATTTAATTTTTTATAGAGCTACAGTAAGAAACGGACTGACCTCAACTGCTTACGTCCCAAGATCTGTCACAGGGATGGAAAAAGCATGTGTGTGTTCTCTCATCACCAACGCCGTGACGCCTAAGTGGCGGCCTGCAGTGTGCGAGGCCTTTTACATGCACACGGGCACTTAGCAGATCACACGGGCCGAAAGAGGCAGCTGTTCGCTCTGTGGGCCCCCCTTCTCTTTCTGCAGCCATGTCCGTGGGGGAAGGCATTTGAAGCCCGCCTTCCTCAGCCACACCTCTGTCAACGGCTCCCCGCTGTGTCCTGGGTCAGGCAGCTGACAGGGGAGCTGTGCCGGGCACCCTGGATGCGGCCAGCACGAGCTGGCTGCTCTAACCCTCAGACCACCAGTCCTTGGTGAACCTGACCCTTCTCTCCAGAGCCACCGCTGAGACCTTCCTTCATGACTGCTTTCGGGGGACAAGCAGAGTGGTCAATGGCTTCCCCAAGAAAAGCCCCAGCGACAGAAGCTGCCTAGAGCTAAGGGCAGCCCAGACCCCACGGCAGGTCCGTGGGCTGTGCTTCACGCGCAGGCACCATCAGCCCACACCTCTTCTCACTACTGGAGGCACAGCACGCCTCTGATTAGTCAGCCTGAGCTCAGCCACGTGCACACAGGGAGTTCCAAGAAAGTGCTCAGTGAGGAGGAGGAAGGGGGAGGGACTTCTCTTCAAGCCCAAGAGGGTGGGAAGGATCCCAAAAGGCAGGATCAATTCCCTAGAAAACACTCATAGAGTGTGCAGAAAGTGTCGGGCACGCCCTTGGGAGCAGAGTTGCCGGGAAGGGGCGGACCTGAGAGTCAACAAGGTTCTCAGGAGAGTGGCCTGGGACAGGTTTTACAAGTGTCCCACTCGAGAGCAGGCGCTGGGTCCCAGCAAGCCCTCATCAGGTGGACCCCGAACGCACTTCACCTTCTGGAGCTGACATAAGGAGTTCCAGCCATGACTGCCAGCAGCTAAGGCCTCCAAACGGGTGCAGGGATGAAGAAGGGGTGTGCCAGTTCACCCGGCCCCAGACATCGCTGCAAGAGGAAGCAGTCTCCTAGCTGAATGCATGCAGGGCAGAGACGACGCTGTTTAAGGGCTAGTGGTGCCCAAACGCCTCCCAAGGGCTTCCGTGGCCTTGGCACACATGGCAGTTGGCCCAGGGTTTCACAGGGCTGTCAGCACGGGTACTCAGAAATGAGAGCCAGATTCTGGGAACTCCAGCCCATCGTCAGAACCACATACAAGGCAGAAGGCAGCGTGTGGGGCCTGTTTCAGGGGTTTACTGCTTGAGGGTCTGAAGCAAAACCCTGAGAATCTGCTTTTGCACAGGGATTTAAGTTATTAATATTAAGCCGTTCACATGCGAGCATCCAGTGACCAAGATGGTGGACCAGCTGCAGCCTCCAAGGAGTGCTGTCACCAGGCACGTAGTACTCCAGGGTACTCCCAGGGACTGAGGCAGGAGAATCCCGAGCTGATGCCAACCTGGTGATTCGGAAGCTCTCCGACAGATCCCCAGTGGGCCTCTCCTAAGTTACCACTACTCAAACTCTTATCAATGACTTGAAAACATTAATAAAACATGTGTCCCCTCAAGTGAAAGCAGTGATACTACCTGAGATTTTCCAATCGGGATTTCGATGAACGATTTCAGCCTCCTTGGTGTGGTTGAAAGGGTCTCACAATGTAATCCAGGCTGGCCTCAAACTTGAAATCCTCCTACACAGCCCGAGTGCTAGGATTCTAGGAAAGCACCATCATGCCAGGTTAGCCTGGTATTTTTGGCAGTGGAAGCTGTTTATGGTTTTAAATGTATTTTGTAAACATTGGTACGTGTACGGGTATTTCGTCTTCACGGATGCCTGAGCCCCGTGTGCATGCAGTGCCCACAGAGGCCAGGAGAGAGCACTGGGCCTCCTGGAACTGGAGTCACGGAGGGCTGTGAGCTCCCGCATGCATGCTGGGAACCGAACCTGGGGACATCTAGAAGCACAGCCAATTCTCTTGACCACTGAGCCATCTCCAACCTGTGTACTGTGTCCTAGAAGAGAAGCCAGCAGAGGGCCCCTGGGGTATCGTGGTTTAGAACACAGACTTCAGATTCTTATATGCTGCCCATGTTAAAATCCCAGCCCATCACTTACTACATGACCCTCAGAAAATTACTCTCTTCCCTGCAGCTCAGGTTCCTGTCTGTAAACTGAGGGTACTGATATACATACAACCAAGGTCAAGTTAATAGCCAGACATGGTGGTGCACACCTATAATCCCAGCACTTGGGAGGCCCAGGCAGGTGGAACTCTGTAAGTTCCAGGCCAGCCTGGTCTACAAAGTAAGTTCAGGTCAGCCAAGGGTTCAGGTCAGGGTTTCTACACAGAGAAACCCTGTCTCAAAAAAAAAAAAAAAAAAAAAATTAAAAACTGTAAAGTTATTCAAGTTGAAACATACTTTGAAAGTCATAACCAGGCCCACACCTACCTGCCTGCAAACTCATCCAGAATTCACCATAACTCAACCTGCAAGCTAAGCCATGTCTAACCATTCTGTGGGGTGCTTTGTGGCTGCTGTACAAACTCCCCTCAAAGTTAGCAGCCCAAAATGTGAAGGCGCTCTTGGTTCTTGTTCTACACCACCCGGTATTAACTGTGCCCTGGGCCGGCTGGGATGGTTGTTGAAAGGGCTCAGCTGAGGGCCCTTCTGGCTTCAGCCCTCCACGTGGACCCACCATGTGTCTGCAGGCCTCCTCACACGGTGACTGGACCCACTGAGAGTCCCCAATGACTAATAAAGCTCAGCCTTGGCAGTCACTCAGGGCTACTTCCACTATCGTCTATTGAGCCAAACAAGCTTCAGACCCAGCCCAGACAAAACTGGGCTAGAAGTATGGCCCACCTTCTGATGATCATACAGTTAATGTTATTTTTATAAAACTGTGTTTGTTTCTCAGTTTCTCTCTTAACCCAGCTATCACAAAAATAGACTCTTTCATATTTGTTTAATAATAAGCCTCACAACATAATAACTGAGCAGTTATTATTCTATTCTTAACTCTCTAAGATAATCTGATTTCCTCTCAGCATGCATCTCAGAGATACGCTCCAGCTTCTTCTCTTGATGTTACCTGGACCTCTCCATTGGCTGAATCCCTCTACTTCCTCCTCCAGCTCCTCCTCCCCTGGCTGGCAGGAAGTCCAGCCCTATCCTTTCCTCTGCTCAGTGATTGGCTGTAAACTGCTTTATTGGCATATCAGGGGACAATTGGGGAGCAGAGTTTATACCACATCAAGACAGGAGATTCTCAGAACGAGGATTGTAACCAGGTATTCCATACAGAAAACAGCATTTGAATTACAGGATAACCTTATGCCTACACCATACCAGGAAGTAGTAAAGCATATTACTGTCTATCTGTAATCTATCACAACTTAATGCTACTTTTGTAAGAGTGCATTGGGGTGTGTCTACATGAAGATGTTTGATAGACTGTGTACTATTAGCTGAATAAATAGTACATCCATAACAAGAAAAACAAGTACCTTTTCCCTTCTTTCTTCTTTTGCTTTTGTTTTGTTTGCTTGTTTATTTTGCAGGGGAAATCTCCTGAGTAGCTCTGGATGGCTTAAAACTTACTACATAGACCAGACTGGTCCTGAACTTGCAGCTACCCTCCTGTCTCTATTTCCCAAGTGCTTGTGCTCAGCCTAGTAATTTTCTTATTTTGAAAAATTACATGAAGATTAAAAAATTAATAATCAACACTGTGCTATTTCTACCAAAAGCAAGCAAGCAAGCAGGCAAGGAAAGAAAGAGAGAGAGAGAGAGAGAGAGAGAGAGAGAGAGAGAGAAAGAAAGAAAGAAGAAAAAGAGACCAAACTAGTTCAAATTACATACAAATCACACAAAGTTGATGGTCTGGAGAGATGACTCAGTGGTCAAGAGCACTTCCTGTTCTTGCAAAAGACCCAGATTTGCTTCCCAGCACCTACATGGCAAGTCACAATGACCTGTACCTCTGGCACGAGGGGCTCCTGTTCGTGTGGTTCACGTGACCTGGCGCAGGTGTGTGCATGCAGGCACTCATGGGCACACATGTCAGTACACTAAAGAAACTTACCCAAGGAGAAGAGAGGAGGTAGCACTAGATCCGGAAGAAAGAAGGGACAACAAGAGCACAGCACGTGCAACTGGAGTCGAAAGCTGAGAGTCACCGAGGGTGACAGGACATGGCCACGGCACAGGTGGGGCCCCAAAGGCCTGTGCACTGCTTCTGGGGGAGAAAGGTCTAGTGACAGCTGTGACAAAGAGGACTGACAATGCAAATGCTCCTTGTCCCAGCTCAAGAAGGGCTGGCCTGGGAGAGAGACAGAGGTGCCCGTCCTGCTGTTCTGGGGACGCTGATGGCAGTGGGGGAGAGCGTGTCTGAGATCTTCATACAGAAAATTCTAAGTTATAGATCAAAGCCGGAGCACCTTCCTGAAAGGCCTCAGCCTGCACGTTTCCTGGCGACCCTACCCTGAGGAGGCCGCCGGCCTCAGGTGACTACCAAGTTCCCGCCAAAGACCACAATATGACACTTTGGCGAGTGAGCAGAAACAGAGCACACGGTCATTTGCTGGAAGAGCCTCTGCCTTTTCCTAGTCGAAGGCCATGGCCAGCCCTGACTGGGTTCTCCATATTCCTCTGATGAGTCTGCATGTGGCTACCGGCCTTCCTGCGAGGACTTGTGAATTGCAGATGTTCTCGGGAGCAGAACTTGTGAACTGCAGCTGCACAGTGATCTCCAGGGCACCCACGGTCTTGCAGTTCGGGAGCACAGATCTACGCTCACTGCACGGATGTGTCCAGTTAGTTTGCCAGCTTGCAACAGTCTACAGCCGCCTGACAGGAGAGTGCTGGCTGAGGAACTGCCAAATCACTGCTTTGTGGATGTGCATGGGTTATCTTAGTTATCAAGGGAGGCAGGAGGCCCAGCCCACTGTGGGCGGTGCCGTCCTTAGGCCACTGCTTTAAGCTGTGTCAGAGGCCAGGTGAGCCTGAGCCTGTGATGGAGCCCGAGAGTGAGGCAGCAGATGGCACTCTTTCATGGTCTGCCCGGCTGTGCCTCGGTGATGGACTGCGACCTAGAAATGCAAGCAGGTAAACCCTTCCTTCCTCTGAGCTGCTTCTAGTCACAGTATTTCCTCACAACGGAAAGAAAATCAGAACAAGACAGAACCCTTCTGGAGCTGGTCCTTCCCATAGATGCCTGTGGGTGTGGCAAGGCCTCAAAGAGTAAGTGACAGCTTCTTGACGGCAAAGAATAGCTTGACAAGAAAGTGGGCGTTTCAGATTTTAAGCTGTGAGAAATGGAAACTGTTAGCGAGAGAAAGAGGAAGAGGTTGCTGCTGTGTTACTGTGCAGAGCTTCTCTGGGGGAAGAGTGATTCGTGTCTTAGGAGTTGAACTTTGCTGAAGATAAATCATGGGTGCCTTTACTGACTAAAATAGTGGTAACCCTCTCCACACACCATGAACCTTACTCACTTACTGGTGTGGGTACCAACACAGCAGTGACCTCTCTCCAAGGACCAGGGTCCAGGGCTGGGAGGGTGGTCGCTGCTGACCTCTGTGCTGCCTCTCCACCACGCCCGCTCTCGGTGGTGCTTCCTAGCAGCCGTCTGCTCAGCATGAACCCTGATCTCTTGCCCTCAACAGGGTCAGAGATCACATGTGAAATTGTTCAAAGAGAGGCCCAGGCTTTCCAAGAGCTGGGAGCTGGGATGTGGAAACGGGGCGGAGCCTGCCATGCTGGGACAGAGATAAGAGAGGGCACAAAGGAAGCAGAAGCCCAGAGAGAGGACAGACTGGGAGAGGCAGCTCCTGGCTGGGTCTGCAGAGCGGCCTGCTTTCCTGGCTTTCATCCGTTCTAGAACCTGGCACTTTCCTGCCCTTTGGCAGTAAGGAACTGCTAGAGTCCAGCTCCAGCTCACAGGGCGAACCAAGGTGGGTGGCCGCGTCCATGCTGACCAGCTGGTGGCTGGTGCTTCTCTCTGTAACTCGTACACACTCAGGCTGGCAGCCTTGTCACTCTCACTACATACTTTAACTCTTAAATTTGTAGGCTGGTAGTCTTGCTCTTTGGGGCTCCCTCTATCTACAGTTCAATTCTATATGTACATTTTAACTCCCAGGGGCCCTGATCACAGAGCCGCTAAAGGAAAGACAGCAGAGGGTCTTAGTCAAGCCAGGTGGCTCCTTTCACTCAGAGCACAAGCGGCCGCAGCCCTGATAGTTTCTTGCTATAAATACAAGGGGTTGTAAAAGGAAAAACCTTAGTTTCCTTCAACTGAACAGCTCCGCAGTGAACAGCGGAGTGAACCAGCAGCTGGCTGGACGCCAGAGTCCTAGTTAAGAAGGCTGGTAAAACACTCCGACTGCTTATCACTTAATAAAGAAATTAATTCATTAATAAGCGTACCTTAGAAACAAGCAAGAACATACACCTTTGGCAGACAAAGCAGGCAGATAGTCACACACCTCACACACACACGCACACATACACTCACGGACACCATTCATCCACATATATGTAAACATACAGACACTGGATGAAGCGGGTGGCCTCAACAAATGTTTAATTATGTCTTGGCTTTTTATACTGTCTAATACAAAGGTTCTGTATGTATGAAGAAATTACATCATTTAAAAACAGATCCATAAAAGGGGTTACAGTAAGACTATTGGTCATAAAATCTAACTAGATGCTTTGTTTATCCTAAGTCTCATCTAGATGCTCATTCTGAGTTCAAAGCAGAAGTTTTGTCTTCTTATTTCAAATGTACAGTATGTGTTCAAAGCAAGTTTTTTATGTCAAGGTTTTTCTAAGAAGCAGGTGTCTGTCTTGTCTTGTCTAGCTAACCATTTCTTCTTTGTTCCTATATTCATATGGTCTTTCTTATCGTGGTGTACGCCTGGGCCTTACTCTTGGCCTATCCCTAGACTGAACGTATCTCCTTGATTGTTAATTTCTTTCAACTGTGTTTTCCTTCTTGGTGTAAGCCAGACGCTCGGCATGGGGGTCCTCAGGGCTCCCAGCAGTCTTTGCAGGAGGGTTTTGTTTATTCATTCATTCATTTACTTATTATGTATACAATGTTGTGTCTGCATGTTCACCTGCATGCCAGAAGAGGGCACCAGATCTCATTATAGATGGTTGTGAGCCACCATGTGGTTGCTGGGAATTGAACTCAGGACCTCTGGAGGAGCAGTCAGTGCTCTTAACCTCTGAGCCATCTCTCCAGCCCTGCAGGAGGATTTTAAATGACTTGAATCAAGTCAGAGTCATCATCAGGGGTTACGAAACTGCTAGTCTGTTTAAACAGCACTGTATCATTCTAGTGCGTCTTCAGATAACCTGCAGGAAACGCCCAAGAGAGTGAGGGTCTCTGCGGCGCCCTTCGGAGACACCCATGCACAGGCAGTGCAGCCACAATAAGCAGTCTTGAGGCAGAATCCTTGGGGCCTTGTCTACACCATGTCAGGCAAGCAAACACGAGCTGCCTCCAGGAAGCTCGCTTGCTTGCTTCTGCCAATCCAGCATGCAGTTGCTTCCAGCAAGAGACGGCCCTGAATCTTGACACTCAGTGGATCCCTGACTTCCCGGAGCCTGAAGTGTAACCAACCCTGCTGACAGGGTGTGACTTCTGTTCAGGAAGGAGACAAATCCTAGACAAATCCTGTGAAGAGCAACCTTGGGGCCCTTCAGCCCCTTCCTGCCCTCTGCAGCTCTGTGGAGGGGTGGTGGGCGCGCTGTTTGCCTCATCTGCGCAGCTTCAGCCCCAATGCCCGGCTGAGGGTGTGTGGGGTTCTCATGTGCAGCTGGGCGCCCCTCCCTTGCCCCTTCCCCACTGGCCCAGGGGCCACTACTGGGACTCTAGTGTGACCCCAGCCCTGGGGCCCTCCCCTGTGCCCATTCCTGCAGCCAGAGGTGCCCTGGCCATCCCGGCCTGCTCCTCTGTCCCTGTCTCCTCCTGGCCTTGACCTCTGCCCACAGACGCCCCACCTGGCTGGCCCACGAGAACTGTGCATCCTCGTGTGGGAGGGGCTTTTGCTTGCCGAGGGGTCTGACACCTCCGAGGCTGTGTCCTGTTTGCTCTTGTGTCTCTGCGGCCTCCACTGCAGTGGGGAGCACAGTTGTGCTAATGGGCAGCTGGGGAGTGAACAAGTAAATGACGAACCCACTCAACCCCGTTTCCTCCACCGTCCTCACTCGGCAGTGAACGCGCCGGTTCTCTTCATGCCGATTCTCTTCAGTGATGTTTTCTGGGAGGGAGTGTATGCAGGCGTGCACGTGTGCGGGTAGACACGCGTGCGTGCGTGCGTGCATGCGTGTGGAAAACAGAGGGTCTCTGCATGGCCCTGCACCCCCTGCCGTGGTGACGTCCTGTCAGTGAGCCTATGACAGGACGTGTCCCCATGAGCCCGCCTGTCCCCAGCCCCAGGGCTGCAGGCGCCGCGCTCAGCTCCAGCCCAGCGCTGCACACTTGACCTCAGCCTCACACTTGTGCAGCGAGTGTGTCCGAGGTGTCTCTCCTGCCCCTGACGTTACGTTTTCATCCCCTACGAATCTGTGCGCCGTGGGTGCACAGCACACGGCGTGCTTGGGGAGGGTAGAGGACAGCGTGCCCTTGCTCTCACTCTGCGGGCCACACTCGCCTGGCTTGCACGCAAGTGTGCTGAGCCGTGCAGCGTCTCCCTGGCCCTGACGTCTCTTTATGGTAGTTGTAGGTTTTGCTTCCCCATCTGAAAGGCGGTGTGCTTGTGAGTGAGACTGTGTACATGAGTGTGTTTGTGTATATTACTGTGAGTGTATGTGTGTGAGTGTGTGTTTTATGTGTGTTTAGTGTGTGGGGGGTGAGTGTGTATGTTAGTGTGTGAGAGGGAACGAGAGGGAGATCTGTTCTGCTCTTACAGAACTTAATGGCAGCCCTCCTCGCCCTCCTGAGGCAGAAGTGTCTCAAATGGCGGCTACTTTTCCCCCGTCCACTCGCCTCTTCAGCACACTGTGACCTGTGCCCACCCCTGTCGGTGGCAGTTCGACACTGGGCTTTAGATTCAGCCCGCTGACCTTGAACAATCCACAGGGAGGGGAACGAGAGCGCACACAGGAGTCCACAGGGAGGGGCGCTAAGGTGCAAGTGCCTGTCCGTCCTCTTCCTGCCCCTTAACAGCACTGACTTCACTTTTATAAATTCTAGGTTATAAAATCCTCTCTAAACAACCTCTTGTTCTCGTGTCTGCTTTGCTGAAGACTTTGACCTCTCTGCTTCCCATCCACAGCAAGACATGGAATTAATGCCCTATTCTCAGAGCTGCAAAGTAACTTGGAACATAAGACTAAAAAACTGGGGTAAACAGGACCTGATGTGTAAAAGGAACTTTTATCCTCCTCAAGTAATTGCTGTCTCAGAGACTTACTACCTCCTTCTGCCAACCGGGACCTAGTCCTGGAAGCTTCTAGCCTCTGTCAATCTAACCTAGGCCTAAAATGTTTTCAGCCTGAGACTTCCTGCTTAAAAAAATCTCACCCTTTATTATTCTTACTGAGCTCATAGCTGGCTGGTTCAACTCAGCTGTTCTGGCTCAAACTCCTCTCTCAGGTGACTTATTCAAATCTGGTGTTTCTCCCTGCCTCTGAATTGCTCTGCTTAGCCTCAAATTAACTCCAGAAATCTGCTCTAATCTTCTGGCTCCTTCTAATTCTCTGGCTCATTCTCTGACTCATTCCATCTTCACCTGGGTCTCTGCAACCTGTCTCTCTATTACTCTCCTGGTAAAACTGCCTCCTCTCTCTCCTTGCCCATTAAGTAGCTTCCCTTCCTCTCTCTTCTCATGAGAGTTGAGCATATACTATATTGTCTAATCTTTCTTTTATTCATCACTCTTTCTGCCACTCAATTAGACATCACTTTCAAACATGGGTGCTTCCTTCTACAAACTAACTTTACCTTCATTGTTTGGGATTAAAGGTATGAACCACCAGGACCTAAGCGTTTCTTTACCTGATACTTGCTCTATACCAGGCTGGCCTTGATCTGTTTGCCTCTGTCTCCTGGATTAAAGGTGTGTCTGTATTCCAACGGGATCACACAGACCTAGAATGTCTTTGGATGTGATCTCTTGCCAGAGCAGCCATGTTCTACCTTAAAATTTCCTACAACTTCCCCCTTCTGTTTCTAAGCTAAAAATTATACACAGTTTAACTTTTACAAAAGAAACAATTATCAGTCCCACAAACTTAACAGTTCGAATGTCCTTATGAAGATCCGATCAGCCACTGATGCGATGGTCCTCGCAACTGTAGTCCTGGTCGACTGTTCTTCAGCAATAGTCCATTTCAGCATCAAGCTGTCCCAGGCCGCCAGTCTGGTGAACCGTCTGTTCCTCGTTGGCTGGCTTGTTAAGCTGTCTCCGAGCAGGGGCATCTGCTCTCTGCATCTCTTCCTTGAGTCCTGCCTTGTCCTGGCGACCAGGGAGCTGAGGCAGGACAATCACAAGCATAAGACCAGCCGGGCCAACCTGGTGGGACCCTGTCTGAATCTGAAGAGTGGGGGTGTGGCTCGGTGGCAGAGCACTTGGTCAAAAGGCCAGAACCATGTTTAACCCCGAGCACTGCAGACTAATCAGTTAACAAATACATTGGAGGAGAGTCTAGCTCTGATCAACCATCACACCTCCCCTTTCCTGCACTTAGATATGGCTGGATGGGTGAATTTCTGCACAAAGAATGTGCACCAGTATGTTGTTTCTTGGTGACAGCTTTCTGCCATGCCTCCTTCCCCTTCCCACACACTGGGACCCAGCCATGCCAGTGCTCAGCCTTGACTTCAGCCATCCAGGCCCGGGCGTGGAGGAACAACAGGACGGAAGTCTGGGCCCTCCTGCACTGAGGTGTGACGGAGCATGGGAGGGCTGAGCTTGGATGACTCCACAGGGAAGAAGCAGACTTCTTAAGACCTGGCAAGGCTCGTGGGGTTCAGGTTCGCATCCCACTCTTATGAACATGGAAAACGACATAGAAGTGCTGTTGGTGCCGAAAAGCCTACAGCGTGTGACATTGTCTCACCAGCCGGGAGACAAGAAAGCTGTTGTTTGCTGGAAAGCTGGTGTCATTTTCGTGTGGAGAAAAAACAAAAACAGCAAATTGCCAAGGAAGCCACTTGCAGGTACTTGAGGGACATCCCACTCACAGATTAAACTCTAGCTGTAGAGGAAGCAGTTACACAATAGCCACCTTGTTAATGTGTGCTAGCTGCTCCTTCCAACAAGTTTTTGGCCAAGGTATCACAGAAAGAGTGTAGTTTGAAACTGACCAGACTGGAGTGTCCACAGATAAGGCATTCAGAAGGGCTAGAAATTGCTTCTAACACTAAAAAAGAAATCAACCAGAGTTGCTCGAACATTTTCCAGAGGCTATTGGAACTTCCCAGCCAAACTAAGAGCCAAGCTTACGGTCAAGTCAGAAGAAAGTCTGAGACTGTGTGCTGGAGCCCGGAGTTCCAGATGGGAACAGCCCACTCTCAGGCTGGGTTGCTGGAGAGGTGCCTGGGGCGCTGACTGGCTCATGAGGCTGACTGAAGACTTTCAAGGGAATTGTATTGTCAAGGAAGTGATAAGGCTCATCGATTTGAACACATACATACATGTTTAAGCCTTAAAGCATACTGAAGTCTTCACAGCCCCCTGGGACTTGGCCAGCGCTGGCTTCACTTGATGCAAGAGGGGACAGTGGCACAGAACCGTCCAGCAGGCACACTGTCAGCCACGGAGGACACCAGACACACCTCTTCCGTGTTCCCTATTCACAGGTCCATGCCCACTTCAGTCAGCCATGCCATTGCTGGTCACTCATAGTCACTAAGAGAACTGTGCCAGTCCTCTGGCTATGCTGGGCGGGCTTCTCGGCACACAGGTGTGCACATTTCCCTGCTCTGTTCTGCAATCCTGAGTCACAAGATCCTTCATTCAGCATGTCAGCCTCACTGTGTGTCCCCATTCCTCTGCCCACGGTGCCTTTCCGAGCCTTTGCGTCGCTCTTATTCACACTCACCTCTAGTGATTTTTCCAGTCTGTGGCTGTCCACTGGTTCATAGCTGGAACTGAGTTTACAGCAGATCACAATTGTACCAAGCACCTTTTCACATTGTTCATTGGCCGCTTGCGTGTCCTCTTCTGTGCCAGTCAGAGCTTTTGGAGGGACCTGTGGCTGCCTCCCTTCTTCATATTGATTTCTTCTCTGTGCTTGTTTTTTTGCCATCTGGTCTTTGGGAAGAGTGCTACAAAGCAATCTGATTACACCAACAAATAGCTCCATCTAAACCCTTGGTCCTTCCTATCTGTAGTTCACATCTGCCCTATAAAAGCTGATTCGATTGGTTTCCCAGACACAGTACAGGGACTAGATAGTTGGGTAATGCTCTTAGGGTGTTTGAGGCCAGGGCACCTATGGGTGCCTGAAGCAGGAAATGCCACTCTGGCCCTACTGACTATGACGAGGGCATGAAACAACAAACGGAGGCAAGAAAATCAGACAAACACATGACCTCAAGCCCAGAGACAGAGCTCTTGGATAAAGAGTGTGGTACACACACAGAGCGGGGTGCTAATGGCCATTTGTGACAGCACACATAAATCTGAAGACATTTAAGTGAGGGTAGACAGACGGTATAGAAAGAAAACTGACACATACCCTAATTTAGATGTGGGATTTAAACAAGTTAAGTTCATAGCAATGGGAGAAAATGGTGGTTCTCACAGCTGGGCAGAACTGGGGTAAAACTGTTCAAACAACACCTTTCAGGCAGGAGGAAGAAATTCAAGGAGCCTATTCAATTCATGAGACTGTAGCTAATGAAGATACGCTGTATAAAAAGTCAGGAGGAGGATCAGGGAAGTGAGAGAAGCAGGGAGAGAGAAGGAGGAAGGAAGGAAGAAAGAAAGTTGGGAAGAAGGGAGAGTGGGAGGAAGGAAACTTAAATTCACTGTCGATAAAGCTCTCAGTCCTCATTCAGAGAGGGCTATAATCAGCAGCACCTTCCAGGCAATGACATCACTTCCTTTTAGTCATTCTGGGATGATGCTTTTCATCTCAAGTGTTTGGAGACTGATTCCTCAACAATAACCCACCCTACATGTTAGTCACGGTTTGTTGATTACACTGAGGTGATTACACAGTTACCACCAGGAAGTAATAAACATCTCCATGCTGAGATCATTCTAATTGCACCTCAAAGACAGTCTAAAGTCTGAAGAAAGGTGTGTTAAGATGCACCAATGTTCACCAAGAGTCACTAAGAACCTGACTGGCAGATGTGAGCATTGCTGTCCCTCCAGGAAGCTGTTTCCAGCTTGAAACAAGAACATCACCCTAGCTGGGCACAGCGGCACACACCTGTACTCCCAGCACTCAGGGAGGCAGAGGCAGGGGGATCTCTGCGTTCAAGGCCAGCCTGGTCTACAAAATGAGTCCAGGACAGCCAGGGCTACACAGAGAAACCCTGTCTTGAAAAAAACCAAAATGACAACAACAAAAGATCCTCCACTCCGACTAGAGGCCTGGGACTGGAGTGACCGGGGGCATATGGGACCTGTGTTAAGATTTGCTAGCAGAGAAGCCTGCAAGGGAAAGCCAGAGACCCAGGGAAGAACTGTACCAGAACCATGCACTCATCAACAGGCATTTCACTTCTTGAATGCCTGCTGTGTGGCAGTCACTGTGGGGGAGGGACGTGGAATTGAAGCCATTGGAGAGAGCACTGGCTCTGGGGTCTTTGGGGCCATGTCAGAGGGACGGTAGTCTTTGGGAAGGCCTCAGGACAGAGTCACATCAGTGGCTGTCACCCCTCTTGCACTCATCTTCAGGCTGGCTTCTGCCATTGTGCCCTGGCAGCTCCCCTGGATACCAGTATTTACAAAGAGAGTAGACACCTCTCATCCAAAATATCTGCTGCATACCCGACCCAGGCTGGGTCTGTGGGTTAGAGATGTTTTGCTCCCCAAGAGTTCATATTCGGGAGGTGGTGGTAGAGCGTGGTAGAGCCTAGTGGTTAGAGTTAGTGCAAGGTGGTCAAGGTCACTGGGGACATCCCCTTAGGAACAGATTGCTGCAGTTCCTAAGGGCCTGATTATTAGGGAAAAGAAAGGAGCGGTGAGCTGGCACACACCTATTCTTCCTGCGCGCTCGGGAGGAAGAGACAGGATGAGTAGCACTTAAAGGCCAGATTGGGTTACATGAGACCTTGTCTCAAAACAAAGCAAAAGCAAAAGGGTACTGAGGGCATGGTCCAGTGCATGCAGTGCTTGAGGAGCAAACACAGGGACATGAATTCAGATCCCCGGCACCCATGTGGGAAGCTCCGCATGCTGGGCCCCTTTACAGCACGTAAGGGCCCAAGTCCCTGGGCCATCACAGATGGTTTCATTGTTGTTGTTTGGTTTTGCTGGTTGTTTAGTTTTTGAGACAGGGTTTCTCTGTATAGCCCTGGCTGTGTAGCCCTCGCTCTGTAGATCAGGCTGGTCTTAGACTCAGAGATCGGACTGCCTCTGCCTCCCGAGTGCTGGGATTAAAGGTGTGCACCACAGCACCAGCCAAGAGATGGAGTTTTGAAAGACATGGATGTTGAAGTGCATTCTGGGATTAGGGAACAGTGTGAGCCTTCACTGAGACCCCAGGCACAGCACTGCCCCATGAAGACAGTGAAGGTAGAGGCAGGTTAAGGAGAGGAAAATGCTGAATTGGATGTTCCTGTGAAATATATGAAGAGAGAGTGGGCACAGGGCTGGGAAGGTGCTGCTGGGAGCGTAGACAAAGCAGCCATTTGTTAAATCCGACACACAGGCTGATTCCAAGCACTTTCCTCACGCTGCTCTTCTAGGTCCTGAGACTTCCAGAGAGTCTCCTTTGTGTAGACAGTCTCAGTAGCCTCAAACTAGCGGCCTCGCTGAAAGGGCTTTGAGCTCCTCCGCCTCCACTTCCCGGGTGCTAGGAACACGGATGTGTGCCGGTGTGCCCACTGTGGCATCAATATTTCTACCACAGTTTGGTTAAAAAAAAAAAAGCAGAAACACAAGAAGTTGTTTACCAAGGCCATCCAGCCAATCAGTGCTGAGTGGGATTCACATTGGGTCCCCAGAGCCTGGAAGCTGGGGAGAGACAGACTTGGACTTGGGGGAGCTGGTTTGGGAATGGAAAATGCCAGTTCCCAGTCCCCAGCCGCCAAATGCAGCAGTCCTCGTCTATGCGCCTTCTCCCACCGTACGTTTGCTCAATATTCTTTGGCTGTACATAGCCTTCCTGCTTTCCTCATGTCACCCAGAGTCCATCTGGCTACAGTTACCTGGAGACACTGACTCAGCAAGCCAAAGCCATGGTAGAAAGTGCCACCATGGAGCAGGAGTACCACATGGAACAGGAGTGTCACCATGGGGCAGGAGTGTCACATGGAACAGGAGTGTCACCATGGAACATGAGTGTCACATGGAACAGGAGTGTCACATGGAACATGAGTGTCACATGGAACAGGAGTGTCACCATGGAACAGGCGTGTCACATGGGGCAGGAGTGTTGCCATGGAACATGAATGTCGCCATGGAACATGAGTGCCACATGGGCATCTCCAAAGCTAAGACTCCAGCGTCTCCAGATCATCAGGAATTTCCTCATCTCATCTACTCTGCATCTTCAGCTGCCGGAGTTCAAGTCAACACACAAAGGACTGACAGCACAGGAGAAAGTTGGCCTTCGCTGTGACGCCTTTCTCTTATTCATGAAGAAACCCAGATCTGCCTTCAAATCTTTCTGCCTATACACACCCATTTCTACTCAGTCACCAGCAAAATTACCAGCAGAAAGGAATGGGATCGCCTGATTGGTTTAGGGGTGTTCGTGACCTCGGGAAGACAATAGCACCATCAGGGTGCGGAGGGGAAAGGAGCAGGCAAGGGCGGCTGTGGAAGGGGAGCAGTTCGGTGCTAGGGTCATCTGCCATGGGCCATTAGCAAGCAGGCTGCTTTGCTGTGCTCTCTGAAGCCCTGTCCTCCTCCCAGAGGCAAAAGACTCCCTTTTCCAGTTTGGTGGTTTGAGCAAGAATGGCCCCTACAGGCGCATGTATTTGACACTATTTGAAAGTCTTAGGAGGTGTGGCCTTGTTGGAATGGGTGTGGCCCTGTTAGAGGAAGTGTGTCACTGGGGGCGGGCCCTGCTGTCTCAGTGGCCCAGGGTGGAGCTCTAGGCTACTGCTTCAGCAATGTGCGACGTGCGACGCGTGAGCCTCGGTGTTCCCTGCCATGAGGATAATGAACCAAAATTTCAATTCTTCAAAGCTGTAAGCAAGCCCCAATTAATTACATGCTTTCTTTTATAAGAGTTGCCTTGGTCAAGCCGGGCTTGGTGGTGCATGCCTGTAATCCCAGCCCTTGAGGGAGGCAGAGGCAAGCAGATCTTTGTGAATTCAAGGACAGCCTGGACTTCAAATTGAGTCCAGGACAGCCAGGGCTACACACAGAGAAACCCTGTCTCAAAAAACCCAAACAAAAGCAAAACAAACAAAAAACCCACCAAAACTCAAAAAACACACACAAAAAGCAAAGAGTTGCCTTGGTCATGGTGTCTCTTTACAGCAACAGACAGTAACTAAAACAATGTGTAGAACACAGATGCACATAGAATCTGTGAAGGAAGCTGTAGTGTATCTTTAGTGTTAAAATTCCATAGCAAAGTGGTTGGGGTGCCATATCTAAATAAGATCCCTGGGGACAAGGGTGCTAATGAAAACTAAAGCTAAGAAACCCAGGCATGAAGCGGCTAAATCTTCACAGTGCAGAGGATGCAATGATTGTCCTTAGGTGACGGGAATTTCCTACAGATAATTCTTATAGAAAAATGGGTGAATGTAACTTAGGGAAAAAAAACAAAAACAAGACTAATATTGAGAATTTCAATGATGGGAGTCTTCATTTTCCACTGGAGAAAAGATTGTAAGAATGGCTGGAGCCAGCCATGCCGAAACCAAGAACAGCAGCCATGATCCACAAGACATATTCTTTTTAACGATTAATTAATTAACTAATGAATTAATTTTTGCCTAAACAATAAGCATTCTTTTAGTGCTGGCTGTAAAAATATTGGGAAACAAAGATTGAGAGACCAAAAGATTAAAAATCAGCGGCTATTATTAAAATTTAAGGTCTGAATTAGCTGGGTGAAGTCCCGAAATGCCCTGAGGGGAACAACCTCCCTTACTGCATTCTTTCCCCACTCACTAGAGATACAGTTGCTAGGAAACTGGCCCATCCCTCTAGGGCGGGACACCAGATCATTAATGGTTTGGGGATCTTCCTATAGCCAATCAATTCAAAATGCAGCCTTTTGACCAATAGATGCTTGCTAGGCAGGAATTGCCCCTGCTTTGGGCATGCTGGGAGGAACCAGAATTTTTAAATCCTTCAACTAACCTGAGCAGGGGGCTCTCGGCTCTCCCACTTCGGTGGTGGTGGGGTGTGAGCCCGAGCTGCAGCTTGTAATGATTTATAATAAAAAGATCCTCATGTGGTTTGCAGCGGACTCAGCTCCTGGTGGTGGTCTTCTGGGGTATCGCGACTCGGGCACAACAAGATGACAGTTCAAAAGCTAGTTTTAACTTAATTCACTATAGTCTAAAGCAGTACGAACAATGAACGGAAACAGCTTCGATTGTTAAAAAGCGAACAAAAAACGTTCTCCAGCGTGGTTTTGTGGTCCTGCTTAGTGACAGGGAGCAAGCGTTTTTCTATCCTCACACTCCTGAGTTTGGATACAGCTCATCCTTGCACTTGGGGCGCTGTGAATCTTCACTGTGAAGTTGTACTTCACCCTGCTTGCCAAAACTGTGCTCCCTCATGAAGGCGGGTGTTGTTGCCCCGAGCCCCTAAGGACTGACAGGAGCCTCAGCCAGTGGCAAGGCCCACACCCCACAGCCGCTGCTCTGCGTGGCTAAGTCTAAGCAACATTAGAATTTCACTGCTAATGCTGCTCTTTCTATCGCTTTGGCACAAGGTCGTTTTCGGAAGACTGAGCTCCCTTTTGGATTGTCTGCTCCTGTTGAGTCCTCCTGAGATCAACAGAGCAGGCTTCCTCTGCGGCGAACTAACAGATGGGTAGTGACAGTCAGCACGCAGACTGCAGGAGGTGATGTGACTGTTGGCTCACACTGGTGTGTGTGATCTGTGCACAGGGAAGAGTGTTTGTAACGTTTGTTAGTTGTGCAAAGTTAACATCCACAGAGCTGAACCGGGATAGGGTCACCGGGTGACCGTTAGTACTAACTAAACCATGGCAAGGAAATCCATGCGTTCTACAACCGTGCAAACTGAGGGCTGCTTGCATGGATGCAGGCACACACCATACCCTACCCAGCTCCCAGCTTCAGCCCTCCAGTATTCAAAGCCAGTCATCAGTGTCTGCTGCACCCACTCTACCCTTCCTCTACCTTAAGTCAGACCCTTGATATCCCAAGTAGAAACATTCTCAAGTCAGAATTAGGGATTGCACTCAGCTCTGTCCAATTTCAGAGTCTGGGTTCTTAAAAGCTGCACTCCAGAGCTGTTCGTGAGCAGCAAGTAAATGATTATTTGTCCTGTCACACTCAGACCTCCAGATTTCACGTCCAGGTCTCTTTTGTTAAAGCCACCGCACACAGGGGCTGCTCGCCCACTGCTGACTTTTTCATCCAGTACCATCCAGCCAGGGTCCTGCACGGGGGTCCCCGGTCCCACCGTCTCCCTTTACCGTAGGATGGTACAGGGTCTACTCCAGGCATGCCTGCAGCACGCAGAGGACAGTGGGACAGCCTCCTCTGCTGAACCCCAGACAGCGCTCTCTGTGTCACTGGCCTGGAGGGAGCTCTGTGGGTATATCACTGCCTTGAACCCTGCCAGGTCTCCGGCTTGGCCGAGCAGATCCCTGCCAGTGTTACAGGGGAAGCAAGCCGTGCAAAGGGTAAATGAAGACCTGATGCAGACTGACTTTGTCAACCTAGAAGAGACTTCAAGGAGTCTAATAACAGGCGGTTTAGTCCCAAGACGTTTAAACCTAGTATAACTTAAAAACAAACAAAACAACAACAACAAACCCTTTCCTGGTGTAGCGCAGTCCCAGCTGCACAATGAAGCATAATTACATTGAAACTCAACTCACGATAGTGTCATTTCTTCCAAGAAGATAGGTTCTAGAGATAGGCTCCCTGTAGTAGCCTCAGGGCCTGAGGGTCTGGCCTGGTCTTGGTCACACAGATAGCATAGGGTCGTTTGGATGGTCAGCCGCCTCTGGTCCTGGTTGTGGGAGCCTGGCCCACAGATGGCTCAGATCACCAGGCTGCTAATGGCTTCCCATTCTCACCTTTCTGGGTAGAAAGAACAGGTTTTTCATCTTTCCCAGTGGAAAGACAACCTGTCTTCTCCTGGTTCCTCTGGAGATCTGTGGGCACAAGGACTCTTGTGCAATGCTCCCGACACCTGGCCCTAGATGCACCTAGGCTAAATGATTCTGCGCCTGCTCAAACCGGTCCTCTCTGGACTCCAGCCTCCTGGGATGGAGCATCTGGCTTGAGAAGGAAAATTGCGTGCTGAGCCTGGACACTGTGAAAACAGCAGATGAGAACGGAGGTGCGATGGAGAGAGTGGCAGGCGCTGTGCGCTTTCCTCTGCGGCACCCCTCCCGACGGCTGCGTTCCGAGAGCTTGGAATGCTCCTGGCAGTGCTAGAGGAGGTCTTATTCTCCGTGCCCCCTTTCTTCCGTTCCACCACAGCTTTCTGACTGCCCTGTAACTGCCCTACTTCAGAGTTCCCTCTCCCTCAGGGAGTCACCAAGTGGGGTCCTTCCACCCCCTTGGGCTGGAGTTTCCCAGCAGTCTCGTGTGTGAGTCTGGGTGTGCCTGGGACACAGATGCTCAAGAGAGGAGGTCGAGGGCCTGGAGAACAGAGGGCCTGGAGAACAGCGGGCCTGGAAGCCATGGAAAGAAGGAAGGGAGGGTGACCCAGTTCACTGTTGATTTAGGCTCATGCGTGCCGCCTTGCCATGGACGTCGCCTGCATGGAAGACAGTCTCTTCTGTGTGCCAGGCTTACCTCCGCTTTCTGTGATAGTATTTACATGCTCCTTCCTTTGGGGAATCTCCTTTCCCCATCTAGGTGACCAGCACAACAGCCAACCAGGAAAGCCTTCTCACTTCACAGTGGAACGCAGGCAGCCCAGATCGGCAGTCAGATCCTTCTCCCTGGCCTTGGACACATGGACACTGCAAAAGAGAAGCCTTCTTTCCCTCAAGGTGGCTAAACGGAAATTAAGTTCTTTGCAACCATTGCCACCCCTTGCATCGGTAGTCAGTCAGCCAGTCTGTCTGTACCTGGCACCTCTATTTATCTTCTGGCTTGTCATGTTTTCTTGTGGCTAGAAATACTGCTGAGAACCAATTTGTGCGTGGAGTGTGTCGGACAGCTTAAGCTGGGTTCTCGATACTTAGAGTTCCCATGGACTCCTTCAGTCCCCACACTAGCACGGGCTGCACAGGGGAGTGAGGGTTCAAAGCACCCCCTCTGACCCTCACATTCTGCAGCAAGTCCCTCTTCCAAGCTTCGTCTCAAAGGTGGCTAATCCTGGTCCTGGCCAGAGATGACAGCGTGCAAGGAAAGCTAGAGCTTTGTGTTATAAAGGTGACACATGCTGTCACAGACACAAGTAAATCCAGCAGGCTCCACGGGGGAGAATTATTTTATAACAACTTGTACCTTGCTCACTCTAGCCCAATTTGGGGGATTCCTTGGATGCCAAAGGAAACCTCAAAGTGACCGCTCCCCCAAAGGCACTTCCAGCTGCGAGAGGCACTGGCCATCATATAACAAGCAGCTCTCACAGCCGTCAGTAGAAATAGCTGTCCACCGAGCCTCCTTCTGCAGAGCGTGATGTCGTCTGCTCATATTTGCAGGTGCCCTGGAACCTTTGGTGATGTTCCCTTTCAGACCCCAGATTAGGCACAAACCACACCCGAACACTTGCTTTCACAGAGAGGTCCTTTATTCCTTTATTAAGCAGGAAAGAAAAGTTAAAGCGACTGCTTTCTGACTCAGGCAGAAAATAGCAGCCAATGACTTTGCAGATGTCATTTTTAAGAAGAGGGAAAGGGGGAGCGCTGTGTTAGAATGGGCTAGGTTGAGGGATATATTTTGATATATTGTTAATTGGGCAGGTTAATTAGCCAACTGGGACTTTTGATTGCTAGACTTCGATACTGTGATATCTGGACTTTGGCAGTCAGCCTCAGGAAGAGGAAGTGGCCAAATAAAAGCACAGACCTTGGTGACTAACATTAGGAATGTGATCTAACGGTTTTCAGCCGCGCAGGGGAACGGGGGTAGGGGAGAAGGGCAAGGCCTCCCAGAGCCACGCTTGCTGAGCCTGGGCTTGCTAGAGTCTCTTCACCTTTGCTCCCAAGAGCTACAGCCTCAGCCCTGTTTATCCCCAATCACTACTCGTTCGCTGGGTCCCATTGCTCCCTGCTGCAGCCACAGTAACCCAGCAGCTGAATAGGAAATGGAAAAAAGTAAATACGTATTTTTATTACCCAGAGCTCTGCTGAGAGAAATGAATTCACACATGTTACTTGCAAGCCATCCACAATGGTGTGCAATGCTCTGCTGTTTAAGATTGGCTTTCAACCTTTTTCCTTCTCTCACTCTTAACGGAGTGGACCAACCCTTTCTTGTGTAAAAGTGGACAAGTTCCTGAAGGTTACCATCGAGGGACGCATAGAGTGTATTTGCAAAGATCAGGTGTATGTGTGCTTAGCCGTCAAGGCGCACACGACTATGATCCCACTGCAATGCTAACTGTCTACAGGTACAACCACAAGAAAACTCCAACGCTGGGTGTGAGGGCGCACACCGCTGATCCCAGCCCTCAGAGGCAGAGACAGGCTGACAGCCTGGTGGAAAGAGCTATTCTATCACAGCCAGGGCTACACAGAGAAACCTTGTCTAGAAAAAAAAGAAAGAAAAGAAAAGAAAGAAAAATGAGAAAGTTACGTGTCAAATAAACAGTTAAACACACCACTAGGCATAGACCTCACCTACCTTGCTGCAACGCAGCTACAGTGGCAGGGACTCGGAACTGACAGCAACAATGGCAGCGTCGGAGACCGTGACCCACACACTGATGACGAAACACCAGCCCAGATAAAGCCAGTCAGGGCTGCTACAGTGCTGGGCGTCAGCCTTCCCGGCAGAATCTCAAACCAGAATTCTCAAAATTTGGTTGCGTCTTATTTTTGCTTATGAATTTCACTTAGCAAGTGTCATGAAGTAGGTCTTAGAGGTACATAAAAGTGAAGATGTTGCAGTCTGGATTCAGGCTGGCTCCCAAAGGCTCACACATTCAGAGTTTGTTCCCCAGTGGAGCACTGTCCATGGGGAGGCTTTGGGGAAGCGCCGGGATGGTGACAGCCCTGACCTCATTCATGAGCTAATCCACTGATGGGTCACCGTGTGGTGGGCAGGTCTTAGGAGGCAGGACCTAGCTTAAGGAAGTCAGGTTTGGGGTCCTATCCTGACCTCTGTACTTACACAGACCCAGAACCAGCAGAGCCACCTGACCATGGACTGTAACTTGTGGAGGTGTGATCAGGACAAATCTTTCCTCCTTTAGGCTGGTTTGCTCTTCTGTCTTCTGTCATAGTGCTAGAAAGCTGGCTAACACATAGGATATATAGTTTGCAAATATCAAAAATTACAAGGAATATTTGCTTTTTCCTGTGTCAGCTTCTAGGTCACATGGGCCTGGAACAGCTAAGTCATTCTCAGGAAGCTTAGACAAGACACTAGACCTGAGAACAAGAGAAGTTTGTCACTGCCCTCTGCCCTGACAGTTATTCATGGCCTCAGACTCTCACTGAACATTCCAGCCTGGCAGATTATTGCATAGGTTAATGTGTCTTGGAAAGGTTTCATACTTGCTAATTTAAAAAAAAAAAATTCAGATTAGCAGCCTCACAAAAGACTTGAACTATTTAAGTTGTGGCTTAAAAATTAACAACAACAACAAAAGGCTAGGGAGTAGTTTGGCAGAAAACCTACAACGCTGGCCTCCAAAGGCCACTGTGCCTGGGCACAGCATTAGAAAATTAGTCACCGCATGATGCTTCAGCTCGAGAAGCACATTTGCATGTATTACTGAGTCTCCAGAGAGCAGATGTGATTTCCGAGGTGACCTGAGGTAATTCGCAACTCCCTGACCTCTTTTCCTTCCTCCTTTGACCTTCTCCTCCCATCTCCCTGGGCTTATATTCTTCCTAATGTTTTCCTTTCTCTCTTGTTCATTTTGCTGTTTCTGGTTTCTGCTGTAAGAGCTCTGTTAGCTTTTGTTCAGCCTAAAAACAAGCTGATAGATCTTTTCAGGGTTAATCAGAGTTTAAGAGGTGGCAGATCCTGTTCTAGTCCAATCTAGACTGTTGGAGTCTGTTCTAAAATATCAAGATATTTATCTTCCCAGATAAGTTAGGCAGACCTTCCATGGAAAGCCGTTTGTTTCTGGACACATTCTGGGGTTTGTGCTTCAGAAGCACAGAAGTGGTGCGTGGGCTGGTCTAGCCTCGACGAGCCAGCACAAGCTGTGAAATCTAAAGTTCAGGTAACTGGAGATTTCTTATGGGCTTCATTGTGCACCCCCCCCCCACCCCCCCCCCCCCCCCCACCCCCCCCCACCCCCGTCTCCAGATTCACATCAGAAGTTCTGACTACCTCAGAGCAGGACCTCATTCGGAACATGACTGCAGATGAGGCAAACAGTTACACAATACTAAAATGAAGTTAAAAATAAAGTCATACAAGTGAGCCCTAATCTAAAGGACGGTCATCTTTCTATAAAGGAGAGAGAAGGGACACAATCACACAGAGGGAACACTGAACACGTGCAGGTTCACTAAGGAGGAGGCTTGCTGAGGAAGCTGAGGAGGCCTGGAGCAGATTTACCTTACAGTCCTCCGAGGGATTCTATCTGCGCTTTCATCTCTGACTCCTGGCCTTCAAGCCTGTGAGAAAATGTAACTCTATGTTAAGCTCTCCAGCTTATGACGTCCCTAGAAAGCTAGTGAAGCGAGCCGCGGGGCACAGCAGACTCAAGTTTTCCACCTTGTCACGCTGTTAAGAATGGAAGAGCCTGAGAGGAATGACAAACCTCGGAAAGAGGGTTGTCGTGATGATGAAGAGACTGGCGACAGTGGCTAGCAAGACGGCGTGCCAATCCCCAGGGCTCCCGAACGCCGTCCTCTGAGCGCCACACGGGTGCAGGCACTTGTACACATCGCCATATAAAAGTTGAAAGTTTTAAAATGACCGGTCATTTTAAAATGGCGGTCATAACCAAGCTGTCACGCCTGCCTCACCCTGGGCTCCCACTGTGCCACCACAGAGTGCGCTTTGGGGCAAAGTCCCTGTATGTAAGGTGCCTTCTCCTTGGCAGGCATTCGGCAGGCGCTCTCTCCGGTTTGTTCTCCCTCGCACAGCCCCACCCTCTAACGTCTCTCTCCACTAGAAGGGCGCTCAGGCAGGCCAAGGACCCCGGCTCTGTACACTGCCGTCTGGCCAGCACTTGCCTGGCCTGTGGAGGGTCCGTGCTGGTTCGGTAGTGCTGAGTCCACCTTTGCATCCTCTCCCTTCATCAGGATCCTCTTGGACCTGTTCCACCCATCTTCTTCCAAAGGGAACTTCCAGGCCACGCCTCTGCCCCAGCCTAGACTTCCCTCCAATCCTTTACAAGGGCATTTCCGTCCCTGCAGGGCACACTGCCTTCCCACAGTGCTGCATGCTCTCTCCCTGGCTGTCAGTCTCACCCTCTTCCTCTCTCACTCCTTTCCTTCCTGCTCTCCTCCCTTCCTCCCTTTCCTTTGTGGTGGTGTTGGAGACTGAACCCGGGGCCTCATGCATGCCAGATAAGTGACCATCCTCTTAGCTCCCATTTTTCTTCACTATAACAAAATAGCCAGTGCTGTGTAATTCTATAAAGAAAATGGCCTGAGCGCACCTCAGAGTATTGGGGGCTGAGGAGGGTGGCATGGGCATCGAGGCCGCAGCAGGAATGCACCACAACAGCGAGTGGGTGGTGGGAAAAACAGATCGCCAGAGAAGGCAGGAAGCCAGACAGTGTGCCAGGGTCAAGTCTGGACTTTCAAAAGAATTCACGCTGGCAAGAAAGCTACTGTGTGTGTGTGTGTGTGTGTGTGTGTGTGTGTGTGTGTGTGTTTGCGCACGCAGGGAGAGTTGGGGGGTGAGTTAGGGGGGTGGAGGTGGTGGCATAAGAATAGTAATCCCTTCAGGAGGCAGAGCCCCAGTGACTTCAGGAGCTCCCGCCAGGCTCCACCTCCTGCAGGCCCCATACTCTTACACTGTCGCCCTACAATACCTCGCTGTAACACTCACCCTTGATGGGCAGACCACGGCAGCCAGTACCGAGGGAGCGAGGGAAGGGCGGATCACTGTGAGGGACCGAGCCTGTTCCGTAGGTCCAGCCCACAGGCTGAAAGAGCCAAACGTGAGCCTGTGAGGGAACCCTGCTGCCTGGACCTTAGCGCAGGGCTGGGCTAACTTAACTAGTGTGAAATCGGCACATCAGAGCAGAGACTGCAAAGCCTCCCAGCAGGCGGAAGGAGGGTCACGTGACACAGGTGTGTGCGCCTAGGGCTGTGAGGAGGCTCTCCCGAATGGAGGGCCTTGCAATGCAAAGTGTCAGACAACTCTGGGAACAGGCTGATGGAAGGAACCCCAACCTGAGGAGGGCCCTCTGGGAACGGAAGTGCTGCGGAGCACGCAAGTCAGGAGGTGGAGTTCGAGTTCCCTAGCCTAAATCACTAATTCCCTCCCTGAATCACGTTTTAAACACAAGAAATAGCGGGAGAGACAAAGCTGCGAACGCCTCTGTTCGGAGGGAAGAAGTGAGGCTCTTTGGCTGATGCTGCCCATCTGGAAAGAATGAAGACAGGCTCTGCTTGTTGGCCAGAGCAGCAAGCCTGCGGGGTTTCATAATCGCGGGGTGGGGGAAGGGCAGCAGACATCTTCCTGCCTGTTCGCTCACTCCTTCATTGAAATGTTTCTGAGCCAAACACTAAATCCTGAGAACACAAGTAAATGTTCACAGACAATCCAACTGAAAGCATAGCCTCCTGGATCTGTGTAGTCCACCGTCCAGTTAGTGGAAGCCATGTTCTCTGGTGGTCTTCTGGGCAGGAAGCGTTAGGGAGCATACCTCCCACAGCAAGGCTGACCGAGTCCGAAGGGACAGGCTGGAACTACAGTAACACAGGCTCTTGCTGCAACAGTCTTCCTGACAGGACTACTAGAGCAGAAATATAGAATTAGGTGACAGGCTGTAACAGTCACTTAGCGCATGCTGTCCTTGAGCTACCCGAGGAAGGCTTCCTTAGACAGACCTTCCCAGATGCCTGCAGTGGCATGAGAAACTTGCCTGGCTGCCTGTGCCATGTCTCCCCAACTCCGCATCACTGCCCTCCAGACTCGGGAAGATGAACCACAGCACCTACTTTAAAAGTACCAAGTATCTGTCCAGGAAGCCTGTGCAGGCTAATGCCCTAGGTTGCATGTATTTTGTGTTTTTTGTCTATCTGGTGGTGTTTGGCATGACAGAGGTGAGACCATACACTGTGTTTAGTCTGGCTCCTGAGTCCAGATTATGGTCCTGACTGGTCAGTCTTTGTTCAGCGTTCAGTAAACTTCCATCTGAGTCTGGTGTCTGCGTGGTCAGGGTGTGGCTATCCCTGAACCCATAGTACACAGAGAAACCCTGTCTGGGGATGCAGGCGGGTGAGGAAAAAAAAAAAAAAAGACAATAGGTTTCCATGTGGCTCTTCTTACCCCTTCCATTTTCGCTGACTGTGGGGGGTTGAGTGAGAATGGCCCCGTAAGCTTACGTCATTGAATGTTTAGTCACCAAGAAGCAGCACTACCTGAAAAGCATTAGGAGAAGGTGTGGCCTTGTTGGAGGAAGTGTGTCACTGTGGGGCGGGCTTTGAGGTCTCCTATTATCAAGCTCTGCCCAGTGTGACACCCAGTCTCCTCTGTTGCCTTTGGATCGAGATGTGGAGCTCTCAGCTCCTCCAGCACCATGTCTGCCTGCGCGCTGCCGTGCTTCCTGCCATGCTGACAGTGGGCTAACCCTCTGACACTGTAGCCAGCCCCAGTGACACGTTTTACTCTGTGAGAGTTGCCGGTGTCATGGTGTCTCTTCACAGGAGTGAAAATCCATCGTGTGTGTGTGCCACATTTCCCGTACCCGTCCCTCAGCTGATGGGCATCAAGGTTAGAACGGAGCAGCAATGGAGATGGATGTGCACGTGTCTGTAGAGCAGTGCTTCTCACCCTTCCTAACCTTCCTTTATTACCGTTCCTTGTGCCATGGTGACTCCAACCAAAAGTTGGTTTTATTGCTACTTCAGAACTGTAATTTTGCTGCTGTTATGAATCTTAATGTAAACATCTGTGTTTTCCAGTGGTCTTCCGTGATCCCTAAGGTATATGACCCGGAGTGGATTAGCTGGGTCACATGGTAATTCCATTTCTAGCTTTTTGAGGATTCTCCAGACTGTTTTCTAAAGTGTTTACACTAGTTTAGGTCACCACCAATAGAGTGTATGCTTCCTCTTCCCTCACACCCACAACAATACTTGTTACCATTTGTCTTCTTGGTGAATATCCTGAGGGGATGGACTCTTACTACAGCTTTAATCTACATTTCTTTGGCAGCTAACTTCTGAAGAGTTTACTAGCCATTTGTTTTTCTCCTTTTGAGGACCGTTTTATTTAATTATTTTATTTTTTGTTTTCTTTTGGTTTTTTTTTTTTTTTTTTGAGACAGAGTCTCTCTATGTAGCTCTGGATGTCTTGGAACTCACTGTGTAAACTAGGGTGGTCTTGAAGATTTACTTGTTTCTGAGCCCATTTTCTTGATGTTTAGTTTTTGAACCTTTTATTATATTCTGGACACTAATCCTCTGTTGGATATATGGCTGGTAAAGATTTCCCCCATTCTGTGTGCTGCCTCTGGACTTGATTAATAGCATGAGATCTCATTTGTCAATTGTTTGTCTTATTTCCTGGGTTTCTGGAGTCCTTATTTAGAATATCTGCTGTGCCTCTAAGTTGAAACACACCCCTTACTTTTTCCTCTAGCAGTTTCAGGGTCTCAAGTCTTTGTTGAAATCTGTAATCCATTTGGAGCTCAGGTTTGTTAGGATGAAGAACAAAGATCCGGTCTCATTTTTCTGCATGCTGCAATCCTGATTTCCCAGCGCCATTTGCTGAAGAGCTTGTTTTTTCTGCAATGCATATTTTGGTATCTTTGTAAAACTAAAAAATCAATTAGCTATAGTTTATATCTAGGTTTTCTACTCCATTCATCCATGTGTCTGTGTTTGTGTCAGTGCCATGCTCTTTAGGACAGTCTGGAATCAGGTCAGGTATGGTGGTGATATTTTCCACAGTGTTCTTTCTGTTCAGGATTGCTTTGGCTACTGTTGCAGGATATTTGATTCCATTGTGAACCCCAAGATTGTGAACTGTAAAAACCTGTTTCTTGTTTGGTGTGGCTCAGCCCTAGCACACACCTTTAATTCAAGAGCTTTCTGTTCACAAGATTTAATAAAGTTAACCATCGGTCAAGAGGTGGAGCAAGAAACCAGCTGACAGGGATTAAGAAGTAAGAAGGGACTTTGAGACAAGGGTATTTAAGACAGCGTGGAGAAGAAAGAGCTTTTTGGTTCTTTGGCTTTTAGCTTTTGGCTTTTCCCAGGGATTGTCTGGTGAGCTACCAGGCCTTTTCCTCCTGGGCCATCAGCTGAGCTACCAGGCTTTTGACTTTTTCCTCTGAGACATGAGCTGAGAAGGAAGGTGCTTTCTCTGTCTCTCTGAGCTAGCAGGTTTTCACCCCAGCATCTGGCTCCTGAGTCTTTTTGGTAAAATAGAACAATTGGAATTTTCTTTCTTTAAAACAACATTTTGGCACCCCACATTGGGCGCCATATGTAAAAGGAACATTTATTCACCTTTTTCAATTGTGGTCTTTGAGGCTTACTGTTTCTGCCTGATAACGCAGGCCTAGGTTAGATTGCTTCCAGGACTAGGCCTATATTAGAAGACAGAGGCAGTAAGCCTCCAAGACAACGAATGAAACAGGCAAATAAAAGTTCTTTTACAGGCTACCCTTATTCTGTTCTCTGTATGCATGTGCATGCGTGTGTGTGTATACATACACGTATACATATACTTTTTTATGTCTGGAAGAATTACATTAGAGTTTTGATGGGGATTGCATTGAATCTCTATGTTGTTTTTGGTAGGGTGGTCATTTTCACAAGATTATTCTGATGCAGGAGTATGGGAATTCTTTCTATCTTCTGGTGTGTCTAGTAGCGCCTTGATATTTTCATTGTAGAGGCCTTTAAATTTCTTGGTTAAATGTGTTTCCAGGGAGTGTGTGTGTGTGTGTGTGTGTTCACGCATGTGCATGTGTGTGTCTATGTACTGTGATTAAGATTGATTCTCTGATTTCTTTTGTCATCATTAGTGTATAGGACGATTCCTAATGTTTGTGTTTTAATTTTATATCCTGCAACTTTGCTGATACGGTGTACCAGCTCTAAGAGGTTTTGCTGTCATCCTTAGCGTCTCCTGTGCATAGAATCATGTCATTTGCAAATGCGTGTGCTTTGACTTCTTGTTTTGTCTTCCCTGCCTCTGTTGTCTGTGACTGAGACTCGAGCACTATGTTGAATGCACGCAGAGGGAGGGACCACCCACAGCTTGCTCCAGCTCTTGGTGGAGTACTTCAGGCTCTCTCCATGTGGAATGATGCTGGCTGTGGTTTGTTGTATCTTATGCTGAGGCCCCCCTCTACCCTTCGTCCTCCCGTGACCTTTATCACGAAAAACTTCTGTTCAAAGACCTTTTATGCAACTGCTAAGATGATTTCTGTCTCTGAGCCCGTTCATGTGATCAATTATATTTATTTATTATGTATGTATTTCCTGCATCTCTGGAGTGAAGCTAATTTGCTCACAATAGATGATCTTTTTCATGTGATTTTGAATTAGGTTTGCAAGTGTTTTGCTGACAATTTTTGTATATGTGCTCATTAGGGAAATTGGTCTTTAATTTCCTTTTTGATGTTGTATCTTTATTTGGTTTTGGTATCACAGTAATACTGGCTTCATTAAAAAGAATCTGGAGGCCTTCCCTCCTTTTCTACTTTATGGGACAATTCGTGTGGTGTTGGTGTTAGTTCCTCTTTGAAGTTCCGGCAGAATTCTGCTCTCAATCCTTCTGGTGCTGGGCTTTTTATTTATTAGTTGGGAGACTTTTAATTACTGCTCCAACATCTATAACATCTATAAGCTGGTTACAGATGTTTAAATTGCTTATTTCATTGGTTTACTTTGTTTACCTTTCGTTGTATGTGACAGGATTGGGCTCATAGGACTCGCTCACCACTTCTGTGGCTCAGCTTCTTAGTTGTCATCGCTCCATCCCAGTCCTTTATCATATGCCTTTCCAGCTTCTCTGCCTTCAAGGAGATGGCCAGACACATGGAGGCACTAATCCAGCCCAAGAAACCAGAGCTTCAGTAGAGGCCTGCTCTGTTGATCAAATGGCGAATATTCTCCTGGAGAAGAAGTGAATTTAGACAGAGCCTCCTGGAGGTCAATGTGTGGTAGCTGCCCAGTACATTCAAGACACAGGGCCTCCCCTCTCCAGCCAGGGTCAGGAATACATGGCCAAGAGGTGGAGAGCCAGCTCAGTGGTAACATGCTTGCTCAGCAGGCACAAGGCCCTGGGTTCAATCCCTAGTAACCACACACACACACAGTGAGTAACAGGCCAACATGATGTGCTTTCCCAGGGTAGTCCTGCCCTTGTTTCCTTGTGCTGATAGCAGCGGTGACTCCAGGAAAGCCCATTCTGTCAGCTGCTGCTCCCATCCTGCACTGGGACCACAGATCCAGGTAAGACACGTTCCTCCCTTACTAAGTGAGAACTGTTCCCTCACAAAGGGGATACCTACCCGTCTCCTCCACGGACCACCTCCGTCCGGAGTACACAGCAGGCTCCAGTTTCTCAGAGTCCAGGGCCTCTTCAGTAGCCGTGTCCTGCCTTAGCTCTCTCTACTTGATGTTTTCCCAAGTGCTGGGATCTGAGCCTGAATTGGCCAGAGGCAGACTTGTCTGGCTTTGATTTCCACGCTTGTCTATTCTCAACTGCCCATTCTTGCAGAAGGCAAAAGTGAGACGCTAATGATGGCTGCTTTTGAGGGAATTCAATATTGGCTTTTCCTATTTTTAATGTGACTCTCCATCAACATGCTATTAATAATTAATACAGCAATAACCCACAAATATCTATAATTGCTACCCTACAAGGTTGCAGTGAGCTCTAAAGATAATGTGTATCAAGTCCCTGACACATCAGTGATATTTATAAGAGTAATTATTATTGATGCTATGAATTTGCTCCAACTCTGGAGCCAGACAGAGTCGTAGCCCTGAATTTGCAAGACTGAGTGAGTCAGGAAAATGACAAGCCTTCAGTCTCCTCATCTACAAATGGTAAGAAGCAGGCCCACCCTCACGCTGCTGTCACAGTGAGCTGTGAGAATGCTGAGTTATCACCCATCATGGCGGTCATCGCACCGTGGGATGAAGAGGCCTGAGTGCAGAGCGGCGGTTACTCTGGTCCCTTACCGTTACGCTGGGCCTGGATGTCACACACTCTCCTTGCTAACTTCTGCACATCCTTTCCTCCTTTTTGAGATAGGTTCATTTTTTAAATTTAAAAAACTGACTTAGAAGAATCCCATGGGACTCCTTCCCTCTGCTCCTTGGCATGTTTATTTTGGTGGCTTTTTATTTCCCGTAAGTTCTCTGGGTCGTGGTCATTGCCCTTATTCTAATTCAGGTCTTCCTTGCTACAAGCCTTCTTCTCAGAGGCAGCAATTCCGCGCCTCAGAAGCACTCTGTTCAGTGGCAGCCATGCCCTTGTCGACAACCACGACGCTTGAGTCACACCATTTAGTGTCAGTGACCACCACCGCCCTTTACATGTCCTCAGCAGAGGACGTGGGGATCCTCTCACGCGTGATCTGTCTTGTCCCTATCTGTTGGCCAAGGTGTGCTCCTTTCTTCTGCTGTGTTCCTTCCTTTTCTTGTAGTCCCCTTCCTTTTGAAGCTGTAATAACATGGTTTTAATTTTGTTCTATTTCTCACACTCCAGTTTCTTAAATAAGACTACGCTAAATGGCTTGGCTAGCAGAAATATCTAAGTGTATTATTTTATATACAAATATATAACCATTATGTTTTTATAGCTTCCAATTTGATGCCTTTTCACCCACTCCCCATTTTGCTTTGGTTTTGTTGTTGCTTTAGAGACAGGAAGTGAGCTTGTATCCTGACCTTGAACTGTGACCCCTCTGCCTCAGCCCTTGGGTACTGGCATTACCAGTGTACACTACTATGCCCAGTTTACTTGAGTTACTTTTTGCTTCAAACAGGCCAGGAGCGTTAACTCTTCCTCTGTGAAACAAATACTTGTTCACTAGTTTATGCTGATACATGAAAGCATCAGAAGGTTGGTGTGTCTGACCTATAAAGCCACTTGGAACTCTCCAGGAAAGGTTTACGACAACCAGAACAGACTCAAAGTCAGAAAGAAATGAAAGAATCTCCAGCTTTCTGGTCCACTGGGTGTGGCTTTAAAAATGGCAACGTAGGGGCCTGGGCAGAGCTTAAGTAGTGAGGGCTTGTCTAGCACGTGTGAGGTTTGATTCCCAGCAACCCATACCACACCGTACCGTGTAAATGCACAGGTGAAAACATAGGAGAAAATATAGGTGATCTTGGGTTTGGTAAAAAAATGTTAGGTACAATGTCAAAGCCATAATTCATGAAAAAGTATTTGACAAGATGAGCTTAATTAAAATTAAGATATCTGCTTTCATATATTATAAAATGAGAATACATTTGCAGAATGTATCTGTAGAGGACATTTGTGACAAATGTGTTCAAAGCATTGAAGGAATCTTCCAATAAGAAAGCAGCAGCCTCACTGGCAAAAGAGCAGAAGATGAGCTGTGTGGATTGAAGGACGGGGCCCTTACTCTCTCGGAGGTCAGCAGTGATAGCCAGCCCTGCTGCAGCCACACTGTGGCTCCCGGGCAACACCACACCGGAGCACGGGAGTCCTGCACTCATTAGGCACGACAATGGAAACAACACTTACTTTAGTTAGTTAATGTCTCCCTCCAAGGTTTTCTTTGAAGCTATTGATAGTAATTCTAAAGGATTATACCTTAATGTGGTTGGTTACTTATACACAGTATCATCTTGTTAAAAAACAAACAAACAAACAAACAGTGTTATTAGATAACAATGATCAAATAAATAATTAAGTGATAAGGAGAAAAGAGCAGAAGACCCAGTGCCGACCTTCTCTAAGAGGATGAATACATAGAGCACAAACACTGCTCGGCACTGTAATTATTAGGCAACTGGAAGTCCGCACATGGCACTCTAGTTTCAGAATGGCCATTATCGCAGCCACTGGTGCCACCAAATGCATGGGAATGTACAATGAAAGGGACTCCTTGCCGGAGGGACTACAAAGAAAATATCCACACTCGCAGACAGTCTGCTCATTTCCTATGAAACAAAACAGAACTTTACCATAAAACCCAGTAAATAAGCTTCTTGGCCTTGGCTAAAGTAATCCAAAGTTTATACCTTCACAAAACCTTACACGTCCATATTAACAGCAGCCTCATTCATAATTGCTAAAACTCAGAATCAACCAAGAAGTCCTTCAATATGTGAATAATAAACTATGATATATTTAGACAATGGACTGTTTTTTCATGTTTTATTTGTCGTCCATTTATATGTACATACGTGCTCTGTCTGCATGGACATTCCATGTCAGAAGAGGGCACCAGATCCCACTATAGATGGTCACCAGCCACCATGTGGTTGCTGGGAACTGAACTCAGGACCTCTGGAAGAGCAGACAGCGCTCTTAACCTCTGAGCCGTCTCTCCAGCCTGAGAATGGACTATTGCTCAGCACTAAAAAGAAAGGAGCTTTTGAGCCATGAAAACACATGAGTGGGAGTGGTATTTAAAGGAATATTGGTATGTTTTAAAAAGAAAATCTGAACAGGCTAAACACTGTATGACCCTAACTTGACAACATTTTTAAAAAGACAAAACTATAAAGACAAGGAAAAACAAAAAACAAAACAAAACAGAAGTCTCCAGAGCTGATGGGGAAGGAAGCATAGCTAGGAAGAGTGCAGGGGGATTTTAGTAAAGCACTGTATGACACTATCATGATGGAGACATGTCATCATACATGTCCAAGTCAGAATGTGCAACACTGAGAATGGAGTCCAATGTAAGCTAAGGTCTGGGTGACAACCATGTTGGTTAGCCTGTGGTAACAGATGTACCCCTCAGTGTGGGATGTATATTGTGGGAGATTTTAATTACTTACAGGTATATGGGGAATTGAGAACATGGGAACATGCTGCTTCATCCTACACCTCCTGGGCCCTTACGGCTGCTCTTAAAGGAAGGCTCAGGAGTTACGAGTGCTTTTGCTCTTAGGAAGGACCAGAGTTTTGTTCATAGCACCCATGGCCGGTGCTTATAACCCTAGTAACTCTAGCTTCGGGGGATCTTGTAGCCTCTCTGGGTACCCAGCACACACGCACACACACACACACGCACACGCGCACAGTGGATCAGGATGTAAAGCTCTCAGCTATTGCTCCAGCACTATTGTCTTCCTGCCTGACACCGTCCTCCCCACCGTGATGATAATGCACCACACTCTGGCACAATGGCCCTGAACCTCTCTAGGAGCCATGTGTTGATATGGCTGGTTTTGGTTATCATAAACTGCTATGCTGCTTATCTCATAAAATCTGTCTTGAGGTAGGAATTAAGGAAAAAGGAAGTTAAGCTGTGTGGTTGTGAACCGATACGGTGGTGAACCCTCACAGACTCCTGTGTCTGAATGTTGGCCGTAGGGAATGGCACTCCCTATTCGGAGGTGTGGCTTTATTGGAGTAGGTAAGCCAGGTCTAATGGGACAGTCTCTTCCTGCTGCCTTCGGATCTGGATGCAGAGCCTCAGCTGCCTCTCCAGCACCCTGCCTGAGCACTGCCATGCTTCCTGCCGTGATGACAATGGACTAAACCCCTGAAACTGCAGCCCTGACCCCACCCCCAGGCAAATGCTCTCCTTTGTAAGAGTTGCAGTGTTTCCTCACAGCAGAACTCTAGCTTAGACAGGCAGCATGCACACTGTGATAAGGCGTGGGTCCCCTGCTAGTCCTCGCCTGGTGACAGAGCCTGGGCTCCTTGAGGAAGAGAAGGGTGTCTGCCACCTGTGTTTCCCTCCTGAGCTCCACTGGACATTTGCTTGCTTTTACATTGATTTTTTGTTTCATGGGTCTGAGTGTCTGTCTCTACTCTGTGTATGTGTCTGGTGCCTGCGGAAGCCTAAAGAGGGCACTGGGTCTCCTGGAGTGGAGTTACAGAGGGTTGTGAGATGGGACAGAGCTGGCTGATTTCCTCAGTTACCACGGTCAAGATGCTTCCCTTACAAGACTGCTTCCTGAGTGAAGCCCTCATGGTTAGAACTCTAGCCTGTGTTTCCGCGGAATGCTGAGTGCAAGCTTAACAGAAGTTAAAATGTGTTTCCAGTTGTATCCAGTTGACAGGTGATGTAGAGTTAGCAATGATTCTCCTGGAGCGATCACACTCCCTGCGCCAATTGCCTGCCCGAACTGTCTCTGTTGAGTGCTTCAGGTTTCCGGGAGAACAGTGAGCAGCATTCAGCAGACTCCACACCTGCATTGCAGCTGTCATCATCTTAAGAACTTTCAGGGGAGATGTAACACGATTCGCTAGCATGAACAGTCCAAGAGAAAATCTTAGAATTTACAGCTAAGTTCAGCAAAGTTGGAACATTCAAGATTAATATTTTAAAAATCAATTGTCAATAAAAGTAGGAAAACAATTATATTAACAATAGCATAAAAATAAAATACTTAGGAATAAACTGAATAAAAGACATACAGAAGCCCTACTCTGAAGACGTAAAATACTACTGAAATTACAGACCTATAAACAAAAGGACTTAATTGTTAAGACAGCAATATTCCCCAGGCCATTTACAGATACATCACAATCTTAGGTGTAATTACACCTGGCTTTTTTTTTTTTTTTTTTTTTCAAAAACTGATAATCTGATTATAAAATCCACATGGAAGTTCAAATCTTGAAAAAAAAATAAAATTGAAAGACTCATTAATTACAGTTCCAAGTAACAGTAATTAAAGTAGCACAGACTGGCACAGGAAAGACAGAACAATGGACAGAATGAGAGGTCAGTGTCCCTCATAGCTGCGGTCAGCTGACTCGGATCACCGTGCTAAGGCCATGCAATGGAAGAAGCTGGGTGCTAGCTGGGTGTGGGGACACGCTCCTTTAATCCCTGCCCTTAGTAGGCAGGGACAGGCAGATCTCAGTGAGTTCTGGCCAGCCTGCTTTATATAGTGAGGTCTAGGACAGCCAGAGCTACACAGTGAGACCACGCCTTGAAAAAACAAATTTTTTTTTTCAAAGAAAAGAAAAAATTGCTTAACAGATGATTCTGGAGCATTAGGGTGACTACACACAAACTAATACAGTTGTAGCAAATTCAAAAACTAACTCAAAAGTAGTGCTAAACTTTAAACTCCAAGACGAAAACATTACCATAAATGAATAAAAATGAGGACATGGCTGTCCTAGTCACGGTTGAGGAGGAGGTTTATATTAGAGATGGGGCAGAGAGCAGGCAGAGGCATCGGAAGAGTTCAGACTGAACACGGCCAGCAGAACACACCAAGCCGAGTGTGTTGGGGGGAGTAAGAAAGGAAGAGAAGAGAGAGGAGTCAAGGGCCAAGATGACTGGTTAGATAGGAGAGGGAAGTTGGGGGAGGGGAAGGGATGTTCAGATGCTGGGGTTGGGGTGGGGGAGAAGGGTGCATAGGTTTGACAGGAGCCAGGACTCTGTCACAGGTACCTGCAATACTGAGAGAGCCTGGTGGCCAGTGTCCATTTGTCCTGAGTTTCTTTGGGACCTATGTTAGACCTGAGAAAAAACCATTTTCACCACTGTCTGATTAAAGCAAGCTGTATTTAAAAGGGACAAGGGACTGGCCAGGCGACCACCCTCCTAAGTCAGGGTTCAGGGAGCAGCCCCTCGATGACTTTTGAGGTCCCGTTTATGGGGAAGGGTTAGGGTGATGGAAAACAGCTGTTGAGGAAGCTGGCACTTAGCACCTGGACAGAGGAGTGGGGGTGGGGCTCAAGGCTGCCTGAGTGCAAGAGTCTAGCCATGTGGAAGGGGCCATCACAGGTGCTGGGGGTGTAGCAGGGGGAAGGGGTGGGGCTACATCACTGGATTACAAGTTCAGCACAGGTTGCAAAACATGGTTTGCAGGACAGTTAGGCTTAAGTCTTGATTGCTTTGGAGAGCTGATAACAATGTATAACAATGTGGTTCCTGTTTCGGTTTCACACCTAACAATACATTTTTGCAGTAGGCAATGATTTCTTAGATGTGGTAATACAAGCATAAGCAACAACAGAAAAAAATCAGATAAGTAGGATATAAAAAAAGTTTTTGTGATATACCATCAAAAATGGGAAAATATTTGCAATATGTAGCTGATAAAGGGGTTGCGTTTAGAATATATCATAATATATATATATGTATATAACAACATTATAATTCAACAATGAAAAAAACCTAAAGACAGAAAAAAAAAGTCTGATGGATATTTCTCCAAAGAAAACATACAAATTATCAATGGGCACATGAAAAGCTACTCATTAGCCATGAGAGAATGCAATCAAAACAAGGCTCAACCATTTCACACCGCTAGGGAGAAGGTGTGTTAGTTACTTTTGCACTACTGTGACAATGTACCCAACGTGAACAACCTAAAGGGGATAAATGTTCCTTTCCATTCTTGGTTTCAGAGGCCCCTCCACCATGGCAGGGAAGCACGGCTGAGCAACTTCCATCCCAGCAAACAGAAAAGGAGATATGGAAAGGGTTCCGCAGGAGATCTAGCCCAAGGGCACACACCCAAGCGACCTACTTCCTGCAGCTAAGCCCTGTGGCCTACCTTCACCACCTCCCCAAATGCCACCATATTCTGAAACTATCAAGGGTTATAAGTTACTGATGAGTTCAGGGCCCTTGCCATAGAACTTTTGTCTCTGGAAATGCCAGCCTGAAAATGTGGCTGCACTGATCCCCTAGGCCTGTCTTAATCAAATCAAATTGACATATGAAAGTAATCACCCCAGATGGCTGTGATCAAAGAGAAAGGACATAAGAGTGTGGAGAACCTAAGCCGCCATCCTTGGGGTGTTGGAGTGTAGGCTGCTGTCTTGGAAAATACTCTCACGGGTCAGACAAAAAGTGTCCACGTGTCCCACAGTTTCACGCCTAGGTGTACATTTAAACATACTGGAGACATAGGCCCACAACAACTAGGCACTCATGTCCACAGCAATGATTCACAACAGCTACAAGGTAGAAGCAACCCAAACATCTATCAGTTAATGGACTGATCAGCACAACGTGCTATACCCAGACAATAGAGTATTTGCAACATACCCAGTGACATTCCAACGCCTTTTCCAGCACATAAACCCTGAGCAAGTAAAAGTGAAAGGGGCCAAATACATAAGGCTCTAAGTTCTATGACTCAATTTATTTGACAGGTCTAGAAGAGATAAATCCTTAGAGACAGAAAATAGTAATTCCTTACAGTTAGGGAATCCAAGGAAAGATAGTGAGTGCTCACTAATGGTCTCGTTAGATTGATAAAAACACTCTTAAAGCTGACTGTGGTGATGATTGTGTAACTCCACGAATGCACTAAAAAGCATGTTTATATACTTTATATGAGGGAATCATGTATGACTGACATCTCACAAAGACTGAAATATACACTGCATATACTTGTGAATAGACAGTTCTTTATACATTAAATATATCTATTTATTGATATATCTGAATGATCTACATGTTTGTGATATAGACTGAGTGATACATATATTTGAGTGATCTATAGCACAGATATGTATATATTTATGTATATATACAGATACACAATTATACATATATATCTTTCAGGACTGGGTCTTTTTCTTTTTTTTCTTAGCTGATTAATACCTATTCTTACTACTTAGAAATTTGATAGTGTATCTATTTTTTTCTCTCCTCTCCTGCTCCTTCTTCTTCATTGAGACAGGGTCTTATTTATATCACTTGCTAGCCTGGAACTCCCTATGTAGCCCAGGTTAGCATTGAACTTTCAGTAAGACTCCTGCCTGCCTCACCCACCCCCGCAGTGCTGGAATTAGAATCATGTGCTACCATACCCAGATATCTAATGGGATCTGCGCAGCAACACAGAGCTATAACTTGTCTAGTGATGAGAAGCGTATAAAGATGGATACAGAGTGGTTCTGCTTGGAGGCAGGAAGCCTGTGGTTTAAAGAACCGATGCTTATCAATAGATACATTAAAACTGTGAGTCAAGTAAAAACTACACACATACACTTAACCTGCAGAACACATACGTTAGCAAGCAGCAGTCCGTGGCTGACCAGGGTGCACTGGCTGCGCAGCACATGGCACCAACAGTGTCGTACTGCACAGCGCTTGTCTAGGAAAAGCCAACTCAGAGCTGGAAGCGGTTCCCACCGACCCACCATCCCTTTGCTGTGGAGGGAGAGGTCTTCCTCCAGCATCCCAGGGGAGCCTGACGTCTCTGTGCTCCAAACAGAAGAATTCACACAAGGTTTATTCTGAGCGTCAAGTAAGCAGAAGCCAAGCAAGCCACGCCGTGTGGAGGACAGGGCAGGCCAAGCGGCAGTAGCATGGTCTTCTGCCGGCACCTGCCTTCTAAGTCTCCAACTCGTCTTCCTGTTGTCCACCTTTGGGAGATCTAGAAAGCACAGACTTTCTTAGAAAATGTCCCTCTCAGCCAGATGGTGGCACACACCTTTAATCCCAGCACTCAGGAGGCAGAGGCCCGTTGATCTCTGAGTTGGAGGCCAGCCTGGTCTACTGGGTGAGTTCCAGGACAGACAAGTGTAAAAGAAACTTTTATTGGCCTATTTCAGTTGTTGTCTTTCGAGACTTACTGCCTCCTTCTGCCAACCTGGGCCTAGTCCTGGAAGCTTCTAGCCTCTGTACAATCTAGCCTTGGCCTAGAATGTTTTCAGCCTCTGAGATTTACTGCTTAAAAAGCTCACCCTTTGTTGTTCTTTCTGAACTCTGGCTGGCTGGTTCAACTCAGCTGTTCTGGCTCAAACTCCTCTCCCAGCTGACTTATTCAATATGGCTTTTCTTTCTTTTGGCTTCTGAATTGCTCTGCTTGGCCTCAAAATAACTCCAGCAATCTTTTCTAATCTTCTGGCTCCTCATTCTTTGGCTCATTCTGCCTTCACCTGTGTTCTTTCTCTGCAACTTGTCTCTCTATTACTGTCCTGATAAAACTGCCTCCTCTTTCTTCATTGCCCCTTAAGTAGCTTTCCTTTGCTCTCTTCATGAGAGTTAGGCATCTTTTTTTTTTTTTTAACATTTATTTGTTATTTATTTTTTTAACATTTATTATGTATACAGTGTTCTGCCTGCATGTGTGCCTACACATACCATAAGAGTGGCACCAGAGCTCACTATAGATGGTTGTGAGCCACCATGTGGGTGCTGGGAATTGAAGTCAGGACCTATGGATGAACAGCCAGTGTTCTTAACTTCTGAGCCATCTCTCCAGCCCAAGTTGGGTGTATCTTATTTTGTCAGCTCTTGCTCTGATTTGTCACTGTTTCTGCTACTCAATTAGACATCACTTTCAAACATGGGTGCTTCCTTCTACAAACTAATTTTATCTTCATTGTTTGGGACTAAAGGCCTAAGCTTTTTTTTTTGTTGTTGTTGTTGTTGTTTTTAATTCAATTAATTTTTTTATTATTATTAGTTACATTTTATTAACTCTGTATCCCAGCTGTATCCCGCTCCCTCATTCCCTCCCAAACCCTCCCTCCCTCATCTCCTCCTTGCCCCTTTCCAAGTTCACTGATTGGGGAGGGCCTCCTCCCCTTTCATCTGATCCTGTTCTAAGCTTTTCTTTACCTGAAACTTGCTCTATACCAGGCTGGCCTTGAACTCAGATCTCTTGCTTCTATCTCCTAGATTAAAGGCGTGTTTGTATTCCAGCCCAATCACACAGACCTAGAAAGTCTTTCTTTGGATGTGATCTCTTGCCAGAGCAGCCATGTTCTGAGTTAAAATTCCTCTATAGCCAGGGCTACACAGAAAGCTCTGTCTTGGAAACCCAGGGGGAAAAGAGAAGGAGAAGGAGAGGGAGGAGGGAGGAGGGAGGAAGAAGAAGAAGGAGAAGAAAAGGAAATGTCTTCACGTACAATTCAGTGTATGACAGTGAGATGCATTAGCTGCAGGAACATGTATAAATGTCTAACTGCCCATGAAGTTGAGACATTTACTAGGGAAAGGGCAACGACACCTTGCAGGTGTTCCTTGGGTGGGGGTGTCATGGAGCTGGCCAGAGCCTGCCCAGCCTGAGCCCAGTCCTCCCTCTCATCTGGTCAGCATGGCTACCTCCGTTCCCACGTAGCCACCTTTTGATTTATTCCTGCCATTTTAATCCTAATATGTTAGGATAACAACTTCTGCAACACTAAAATGTCTAAGCCAGATCATCATTAGTTGGGGGTGTCAAGAAGACACTAAACTTGACTTGAGACACATTAAGTGAAAAGTTGGTCAGAGGGCTGTAAGCAGATTCGCAAAAGACGAGGAGTGCTGGCTAAGCTTGGAGCCATGCTGAGACTTTCTCAGTCTGCCCCGAGAGCTTCATGTTGCTATAGCGATTCTGCTTGTACAATGTAAGGAGCAGGAAGAGAGCACCGCTTTGGGTGGGACACTGTGAGTGATTAAAAGAGAGGTAGGTGTGAGAAAGCCGGAGGAAAGGGAAGGCCCAAGAAGAGAGAGCAGGGGCTCCAAGCAGCAGACAGGAGGGAGTCAGGGTGGGAGAGGAGGAAGCTGCGGCCAGAGGCTGCCAACAGGGCTGGACCTCATGAGCAAAGCAGGTATCCGTCAGCCGGCAACTTGAGAGTGGCTGTCAGGGTGTGGGTGCCACACACCCCTACATCTGCTTCCTTGGCTTCTAGGCACTGAGGCAGCATTTAGGGGTTTGTTATTTTGTTTGTTTGCTTGTTTTTACTAAATGGGGTACTCCCAGGAAGGGAAGCCGGATTTGTCGCGCTGCCTTTAAAAAGCGGAGAAGCTGGGTAGAGCGGCACACACTGCAGTTGCTGGGAGGTGGAGGCAGGAGGATTGCTTGTGGGAAGCTTGGTTTGCATAGAGAGAACCCACTGAAGAAAATGAAACCTGACAAGACAGAGAGCGCAGGCTGGCACAGCCTCCCTCCCACGTATGCGTTTGACTCCCCGTTACCTGAACTTATCCTAGTCCAGTCTTTACTTCACTGACATTGCTCTTAGCATTTTATAATGAGATCAGTGAATTCAGGCTAAAAATACCAAATGCTACTGGGTATTATTGAGGCCGTCTACAATAAAAATATTAGTATGTTATTGTTATTATTATATTATTATTTTGGTTTTTTGAGACAGGGTTTCTCTGTGTAGCCCTGGCTGTCCTGGAACTCACTCTATAGACCAGGCTGGCCTTGAACCCAGAGGTCTACCTGCCACTGCCTCCTGAGTGCTGGGATTAAAGGCCTGTGCCACTATCTGGCTTTATATGAAGTATTGTTTTATAGAGAAAGCATATATACCTCAGAAACTTGTCAGAATATGTTCACTTGCTGTGTTGGGTTTCTTTTAAGAATATCATATTTTTTGCCATATTTTTGCCCAGACCTGCCCTTTTTCCCTTCTCCTCTTCCCTCTCTCCTTGGACTTTATTGCTAGTCTGCTTGTAATTTATTGGTCAAAAAACCAAAACAAAACACTGAAAGTTGTCGAAGGCTTATTAGAGACTTTAAATTAAAAATAACGAGAGAAGAACAATGCACAAAGGGATTACATGTGCCTTTTGATTTTTTTTTTTTCTCAAGACAGAGTTTCTCTGTGTAGCCCTGGCTGTCCAGGTACTCACTTAGTAGGGCAGGCTGGCCTCATCTTCAGCGATGTGCCTCCTCTGCCTCCTGAGTACTGTATCTGAAGGTGAGAGCCACTGTGCCTGTCCCACCTTTTGGTTTTATAATGTCATTATTCGACTTTGTTTGCTTTGTTCCTAACTCTAACCTAGTACTTCTAAAGCCACACATTAACTTTATGGTGCATAAAAGAATACAGAGCCATCGAAAAGTTAGAAGCATTGTTTGTTAGAATTACTAAGGAATTGGACTGTCTTACAAAGGATGCTAAAATGGTCACAAACAACACTGACAACCCTAACTAAGCAGTACTTTCCTTAACGGTCTTTAGTGCATGAGTTTTGAAGCATGGCAAAAGCAAGCAATTGGTTTGAAGCCTATTCCTCACAGCAATAAAACTTAGGTGAGTAACTCACAGAGGCCGCTGAAGCACTTTGTGGGAGGGCCAGCACTAGAAGGGAAAAGTGAGAGTTCCAAGTCAAAGAGTTTCTGGGTCTCATTTCCAGTGAATCTGTTTGGGTGAGGTATAGGTCAGGCTATAGAAATGGCTTTTCTTCTAGAGCACAGTGATCTGAGGTGCTTTAAATGTTCCTTGCCCAGGGTAGAGGTTGGACAGCCACAGCTGTTTCCTTTTAACCTTTGACTGTCAAGCCTGGGCACTAGGAAGGTTTGCCTACGTCTGCCACTGTGTCCTGGTGCTCACAATGGTGTGGAGAAGCCCTGTGTGGAGAACGCAGATTTCCCTCTCAGGCTTCAGCTACTCCATATGGGCCTGAGGAGGTTTCTCGCCCTCTCACCACATCCTGCCCTTCATTTCTACCAAATCTACCTTCTCAGTTCCACTGTCCGATCCCAGCATGAGCTAGTATTCTCTCTCTTGGCTGGATGCTCCTAAAAAAAACCCAACTAGTCTTACCTCTCATAAACTGCACCACAGCCTGCATGCTCTGAGTTTTCTACAGAGTTGTAGGGGGTGGTAGGAACAGAGGGACGTCCGAGTGTTGGGACATACCTGCAGGTGAGTTTCAGCACCCTGAGTGTTGACCCTGCTGGGTCATTTGCTTGAGGCTAGTGCTGGTTCCACAGCAAGATGGTGACATCCTAGGCTTCTGCTCACGGCCAAAAGCTGCCTGCCATGCTTAGAGGAGAACCTGCCTACTGCCCTGGCGGCCCCGGGCACACCTCTCGCCTCCCCCTGCAGGCTGCTCTTGTTCTCACCACTCTGGTCTATCCTATGGAAGAAACCTGTTCTCTCTCCCTTAACTTACCTAACCTGGCTTCACCTCTGTAACCTGGCCTAACTCTACCCCATTATGTTAGATCCCTGATATAGCTTCTCGGAACACGCTCTCCTTCCCCTCAGGGAATTTACTCAATCTGTCATTACATAACTATTCATCATTAGTTTAATAGCTAACCCAGGTGTCTTGGTTAGAATTTCTATTGCCTGATAGGACACCATGACCAAAAGCAACTTGGGGAGGAGAAGGTTTATTTCATCGTCCAGGGAAGTCAGGGTAGAAATTCACAGCAGGAGCCCTGAGTGAGGGGGCTGCTCACTGGCTTGTTCCTCATGGCTTGCTCAGCTGCTTCCTTATAGCACCCAGGATCACCAGTCCAGGGGTGACACTGCCCACAGTCAGCTGTCCCCCAACATTCATCAATCAAGAAAACGCACCACAGGCCAATATGGTGGGGACATTTTCTCAATGAAGTTTCCTCTTTCCAAAGGACTCCAGCTTGTGTCAAACTGACATAAAACTAGCCAGCACACCAGGTGGTGAACTCTACAGGACATTTTGTGTGTGAAACCACTTAGTGACACCTCCATCTCCTGTAACTCAGTGTAGGAACCACATGTTTCTGTTTATTATTGTAGAATTAGGTCCCAGAATGTGCCTGGCATCCAAAAGGCCAAATAAACATCTATGCTGGTTCTGCTTCAAATGCCATAAGACAGATGAGATTTTAAAACATAATTTATTTATTTCTTATTTTATGTGTGTTGCTGTTTAGCCTGCATGTATGTCTGTATGAGGGTATCAGAGTTACAGACAGTTGTGAGCTACCATGTGGGTGCTGGGAATTGAACCCAAGTTCTCTGGAAGACAGTCAGTGCTCTTAACCGCTGAACCATCTCTCCAGCCACTAGATGAAGCCTTTTCTGCTTCTAGTCTATTCACCTTCTGAACCATGATGGTCACCACTGCCATGCCAGTCTTCCAGATGTGAGTGCTTTCATTGAATACAGCTGGCACCTTCTACTCTGCTCATCTGTCCCTCTGCATAATCTACATAGACATTCTGTTTTACCTGAGAGGAGACAACAGTTTGTAAGATTAATAAACCCTGGGATCATAGCTTGTAGGAGCCAGACCCAGGGTACTTGCTAGCTTTTGCTACTGAGCCCAGATAAATCTGCTTATAATGAGAGAAGGGGTGTTTTGCTTTGCAGTTTTGAGGATTTCAGCCCATGGTCTTGCTACTGTGGTGAAATCATGACAGAGGCTGAGTTGGAAAAAAGCTATTCATTGTGAGACCAGGATAGTACACTCCAGGGATGAAAAGGATGATCCTGGGTCCAGTGCTCCCTTCAAGGGCTCACCCTGTGACTCTTCCGTATGATGCTACAGGTTAGGATCCTGGCCTTTATCTCATGGACCTTCGGAGAGTGGTTCTCAGCTTTCTTAATGCTGTGACCCTTTAGTACAAAATAATTTGGTTCCCATAACTAAAACAACTTGTTTTTCTCAGTTCTTGCCCTCCCTGCCCTGTTGATGCCCCCTGCCCCATAATGGCTGCTCTGGAGAGATGGTCATTGGTCATCTGCATTCTCACCTGTCACCTTTCTTCCTTCCCTAACTATACCTACAATGGCCAACCACACGCCAAAAAATGGAGTTTTAGTTGCTTTCTCACATCTCCCTTATTTCTGCCCCAACCTGGAAGCGGTTCCTGGACTGCAGAGCTCCTCTGCAGGTCTTCTGCTGACCTAAGCCTGTGAGGACGAGTAGCCTGTCCCTTTGTCATGCCTCTTCATTGACCTCACAGTCTCTACTTCATTAACAGGAAGGAAAGGTGTGAGGAAGGGCATTTTCCATCCGTTAAAGCTACCTCAGAGAAGTCACAGCCAATCTTCTGCTTGTGGCTCACAGGCAGGGCCACGGTCACATGATCCCACCCACTGCCGAAGAGGCTAGGAAATGCATTCTGTGTTTCTGTCAGCCATGAGATCAAGAAACATTTCTGTGTAGTATGTAGTTTTTTTATTTACTTACTTAATGATGATGAGGCAGGGATTCATAGCCCAAGGTTTTTTTTTTTTTCTCTTTTTATAACAACAAAAAAGGAAGAATGACTATTGGTGACGATAATAAGGAAACAATCCACATTTGCTAACTGCATATCAAGACTTTATTACTGAAATTGGACTTTAATACCTTATGCAGAAGCCTGACTTTCAGCGTCTCCCATCACCAGTCACGGTAAACCTTTGTCACAATGGGGCCTTTTCTCGCTCTGTCTCTCAGAGAAACCAAGCCCACTTTCCCTTCCTCTTGCTCCTGACCAGATCACCCCTTCTCCTGCACAGGAGCCCCTCTGACCGTTCCAGTTTGCTTCTGTCCCTTCCTTGAAATCCAACTGTAGGCCTGACGTGGTGGGACAAGTCTACTGCCGCTGCAGACGCCAGCTAGCCAGAGCACAGGGGCATTTCACTAGCCCTGTTAGCTTCCTTTCCCCGGCTAGAGTGGAGAAGCCAAGTCTCGATACACAGCAAACACCTACCAAGTACTTACTAACATGTGGAGCGGACCTAGCTGTTCTACCACTAGTCCAGGCCTCTGGTTAACCCAGGAGATTCTGTCAGCCTGTGCACTCCCTCGGACGAATGCTGACTAGAGACTTAGCTTCCCTAGTCAGCCTCGCACAGTTCTTGCTGTGCTCCAGTGTGCACGGATGACCTTAGGCACACTGGGATCACATGGGAATCTTACTAAACCGCAGCTCCTGGCCCTGGAGAGCTGCAGTACGGCCCGAAGTTCTGCATCTCTAAACAAACTCTCCTGGTGACTCTGTGATGGGAGGAAAAACAATAGCAGCACTCGGGAGATGCTACACCACCACCTCAGGAAGATTCACTAAAACCAAAGCTCCCCAGCTTGTCCTAACGGCCTCGGAGTCAGAACTCCTGGAGTAGGGTCCCAGAATCGGAGCTAAAACGTGTTCCCAGATAGTGAGAGAAACACAAAGGCTGAGCTGTGAAAGAACCACATGTGGGTCACATGGCACAGCGCGGCTAAGAACCAGATGTGGGTAGCTCCGGAGGAACCTTCTAAGACAGAAAAGCCGGAGCGTCCAATACTCGGTGCAGGAACCTAACCCATAATGATTCAACTCGAATGTTCTGAGCTCTAGAAGCCCTCACTTGGGCCTGCAGAAAGGCTCAGTGCTTACAAGTGATTCTCAGCACCCATACTGGGTGACTCTCAGCCACATGTAATTCCAGCTGCAGGGAATCCTCCGGCCTCTGAGGCCACAGGCACACACACAGCCTGGTGTGGTGGTGTATTCCAGCACACAGGAAACAGAGGCAAGTGAATCTCTATGAGTTTGAGGCCAGCCTGGTCTACAGAGTGAGGTGTTTCCTCAATGAATAAATAAGTAGATAAATAAATCTTTAAAATCCCACACTTGAACTCCATACTTTAGCATCTTTTACCCAGAGCTTTAATTCTCAGCACTTAAAGTAGGAGCTGACCCAGCTCCCGACCCTCCCAACCCCACTCCCACCGCAGTCCAGCTGGTGGCTTCTTAGGGTTGTTCTGCCAGTGGCTGGTTTAAATAATTCAGATTGATATTACTTGATACTTTCAAGAGAAACTTTGGATTTTTATTTTGTTTCAAGATAGGGTTTTTCTTTGTATAGCCTTGGCTGTCCTGGAACTAGCTCTGTAGACCAGGCTAGCTCTGAAACTAACTCTCAGAGCTCTTCCTGCCTCTGCCTCCCCAAGTGCTCAGTTTAAAGGCGTGAGCCACCATAGCCTGGCTGAGGAGAAAGTTTAAGAGAAATAATGGATTTGCAAGCATGCTTCATAAACTAGGTCTAGAAGACATTTCAAGTGAAAAGCAGGCTGAGAAAGCCATGGGAGCAAGCCAATAAGCACCCCCCCCCCCATGGCTTCTACATCAGCTTCTGCCTCCAGGTTCCTGCCCTGCATGAGTTCCTGCCCTCACTGCTTTTGATGATGAATGACAGTGGACCCGTGAGCAAAACAAACCCTTTCCTCCCAAGTTGCTTTTGGTCATGATGTTTCATCACAGCAACAGAACCCTAGCTAAGTCATATGGGGTCACCAACCATTGGTGACCCTGAGCCATTGCCCAGGTTTAAGACTTTCAATGCGAAAACTGTAAAACACCTGAGCACAGTAGGATGTGCTGGCCACTGAGGACCATACGGTCCAATTGTGATACACTCTGTGATGATCTAGCCCCTAACTTCTGCACACCCGAGTTCCCGTGAATAAATGATGCTACTATATAAGCCAGGCATGGCGGCAGAAGCTGTCATCCTAGTGGAAAGGCTGAGGCAGGAGAATGAAGAGCTCCAGAACAACTTGACATGATGGTGCATGCCTTTAATCCTAGCACTTGGGGGCAGGGAGCAGAGGTAGGTGGAATTCTGTGAGTTCAAGGCCAGGCTGGCCTACGTAGAGAGACCTGTCTCATCCCTACTCCCAACAAATAGGAATTACCTTGTTTTCCTTTAGTTGGGGTTCATGTCTATCATTACGTGTCACCAAACCCCGACACTCGAATACAGAATAGAGGTGGCCCAGGATTCTTTTTTAATTTATGATAAATTTGGAGACATAGAATACTTATGAACAAAGGGTTCCAGAAGCTAGAAGTTCCTCTGTGTGAGGACTTGCTACTGTGGAGGAAACCTGAGATGCGGCATTCTGAGGCTGAAGTAAGAGGAATAAGAAGGGCATAAATTAGTTCAAAGCCAGTCAAGGAACTATTTATAGAAAGAAGTCTGTTTTGGAAACTTCTGTGGCCAGAGTTCAGGGAAATTGCCAAGTTGGAATTTAGGTGACTCTGAGCGGACTCATGAGAGCCCAGAAACCTGACAAGAGCCCACCTCCCTAGGTGCTGGGGAGACCGGGCCAAGAGTTGGCTTTAAGCAGGAATACAGAGTATGAGGTAGAAGACAGAATGACTGCAAGGGTTAAGGTACTGAAGAGCCAGCAGATGAAGGGGCAAGATGGGGGAAGTGGAATGAACACACACACACACACACAGAAGCATAAATAATAAATGGAAAGTGTTTAAAATGAATTTCCTGAAGAGAGTGCACCACGAGGGAGCTGTGCCAGACAGGGGAATGCACACTTGTAATCCCCAGCGCTCTGTGCAAAAGCAGAGAGGCTACTGCAAGTCAGGAAGCTAGCCTGGCCTACACAGTGAGCATCATAACCAATCCTGGTTACAGACTGAATGTCACCTTTTAATATACCCAACTGTTAATGTTAGAAAGTGAAAAATTGTTCAAATAAAGTAATAAGCACTGAATTTAAAAATCTGTTTCTTCTTCCCATACACTAGTGGTTCTCAACTTTCCCAGTGCTGTGATCATAGTTTTCTCACGTTGTGGTGACTGCCCCAAACCATAAGATTATTTTCTTCCTACTTCAGAACTGTGATTTTGCTATTGTTATCAAACACAATGTGAGAACCACTGCCACACAGGTGACCAAGCTGGCTGGAAAAACACTGAACAAGGTAGGTGCTGTGGAGCCCTCACAGAGACTCTACAGTGTAGAGCACCCAGGCTTTCCTCAGTGCAGTCTGCAGAGGAATGTCAGCACAGACCCACAGGGGGAGGCCATGGATTCCAGGTGTGGAGATGCTGCTGCTGACTTGTTAGCTGGGCCACAAGGGGTGGATTTGACCCACAGACAAAGGGAAGGGAAAATTACCAGCTTCTAAACACACAATCACAGACCCCATCCACTCCTGCCATCTCCCACTATGGCTGGTGCAATGAGGGACAGAGCTGGAGGCCAGCAGGAGACAAGGATGAAGGAGACAAGGCTGAGAGAGAGAGAGAGAGACGGTGCAAGGGGTAAAGTGTCTGTTGTCCAAGCACAAGGACTTGGGTACAGATCTTATGCACCCACAACGCTGGTGTGTCAGGACGCAGGTGTGCCTGGGCCAGCCAGGCTAGTCAAAAGGGGGAACTCCAGGTTCAGCGAGAGACCCTGTCTCCAACAGCAAGGTGGAGAGCAATTAAGAAATATACCTTCGGCTGGAGAACTGGCTCAGAGGTTATGAGCACTGCTTGTTCTTTCAGAGGTCCTGAGTGCAATTCCCAGCACCCACATGGTGGCTCATAACCATCTATAATGAGATCTGGTGCCCTCTTCTGGTGTTCAGTTGTACGTGCAGGCAGAACATTGTATACACAATAAAATAAATCTTTAAAAAATATTTTAAAAAGGAATGCATCTGTGTCACTCTCTAGCCTCTACAAGTGCCCACACACATTCCTCCTCCACACACATGTGCTTCTTATCCCAGTACAGGTGGAGATGGGAAACCCCTGGGGTTCTTGACCAGTCCTAGACAAAGCAGAGGCCCTATTTCAGAGGAGTAGCCCCTCTGACCTACGTTCTCTCTCTCTCTCTCTCTCTCTCTCTCTCTCTCTCTCTCTCTCTCAGAGAGGGGTGCCAGCGAGCGTTTCTGCCAGGGGCTTGCAGAGAAGCACCCCAGCCTGTGGTCAGGAGCACAGCTTTGGAGGCAGAGAACACTCTTTCAATACTTGTTTCCTTAGTTATTTCTGTTGAGGTAACATCTCACTGTGTTGCTAGTCTGGCCTGGAGCTCACAGTCTTCAAACCTCTGTTCACGTGTGCTTGGGGCTATAGGTACGGGCCACCACTCCCTGCGCTCACTCTTCTAAGCCTCATGACAGCTCTGTAAGGCTTATTGTCACCCGCATTTATCAAATGTGGAGTTTGGGCAGTTCACTGTGAGCTCCAGGCCACACTGAGCAACACAGTGAGTTACCTCAACAGAAATAAACAACCAAGGAAACAAAGATGGAAAGAGTGAGGGCCAGTGAATGGCTCAGTAGATACAGGTATTTACTGGGAGAGCCAGAGTTTGATCCCTGGAGCCCTATTGAGGTTCCAGAAAGAACAACAACCACACAGAGCTGTCCTGTGACCTCCACATGCACTGTGTGGCAGGCCCTCACCTCATCACGTGCTCAACAGTAAACAAAACCATCTTACTGGAAGAAGGGGTGCACAGGCAGCAGTGAGAACGTGACAAGGAACATCCTTTGAGCATGCTCAGTAGGGAATTTTTCCCAGCCAGAAGCTGTGTTGCTGTGCCCTGAGGAGGCAGGACAGACAGGGTGTGGCTGGGGAGAGGCGACGCTGCAGAAGACTCTAGCTAGGTGCTGTCTAGGGGTGGGATCTGAGTCTTATACAGGGCACTAGGGATCGTTTTAGCCTGAGAAGAAAAGGGGAACCAGATGGCCAGGGAAGGAGCCCAGAGACAGGCTTGTTTAGGTCACAACACTGTTTGGGGACAACCTTGGGAAGATTAGTAACTGAAGTGTGGCAGTCGAGACTTGAGGGTCCCGCCCACTTTGGAGAACTTTAAGACGATGGCTCAGTAGGCTTTATGTAGACCGACTAAGGACATCTTTCTGTCCTGCCGGGGGTTGGCGCTGCCAGCAGTCGGAATGCCAGACTCTCTGGGGCTGCTGACTTCTAGGTTGCCGCTGTTTCCTAGCAATCTGGGGCCTGTGCCAAGTCACCGCACAGGCACAAAACTGTTGGTGTGCTCCCCTAGAGAGGAAATAGTTCATTGGAGCCTTGCTGTAGAAACCAGCACAGGCAGGTAAAATGTTTTCATAATTGCCACCAGGAAAAGAGTGGGCCCAGGGGGACTCTCCACCCAACGGCCCCTCGAGTTATAGCCTAATTGTTGTGCATGTGTGGATCACGTGGGTAGCATTTATCCTTTTGCGGTGTTAGGTTAGATTGTTTTCAAATGTGCGGAGACCCAAGAAATGAAGTTGTTGCATCTTCCCATCATGCTCCATGGTTCAAATGTAAGGGTTTGAGATAGAAACTATGACACCTGTTGCTGTAAGGCGGGGTCTGTCTCCTCTTTTCCCTCTTGGAGTTGTACACCAAGGAAGGCTGTGCAATTCTGGAATTGAGGGTTGTGTTTTCATAAAGACAGCTCTCAGGTGGTAGGACAGGGAACTGGATGCTAGTTGTCATGGAAGTTTCCACAGCCATTCTGATCTTCCCGTTAGGATCATTCAGGTCATGTATATGTCCATTCGAATGTGGTAGAGTGCAAATAAATCACAGAAAAATCCTCAGCTAGTTAAAAGGTGGCAAGGAATGAAAAGTTTCCAGCAAGTAGAAGGGACTGGAGGTAAGGTGAGGAAATGAGCGCAACACGTATAACTTAAATGGACTTTGAAATACAGTAGGTGTAAACGCCCAGAAACGGTCTCCTGAGCAAGGGGCCTGCCACCATTTCCCACACTCCAAATGAATGCAAGTCTGTGGTGGAAGAGCTAAGACGAGCCCCTCCATACACCCTTGGCACAGCTGGAAGGCGAGAGCTGTAAAGTGCCTCCTGAGCAGCATGAGGCCCTGGCTTTCCCCCACTAACAACAACAACCAAGTTAACAAACAAACCCTCCTGCGGTGAAGCTACCTAACAGAATGAGATGGTGGAGACTGGGCTTCCTGGTCCTTTGCATGAGGAGCAACAATGTCTTCGGTGTAAACCATAGGATGGTATGGCTGAACAACACCCCCCAAAATTCATACACCGAAACTCAGCTCCTGCTTTCTCAGAATGCAGACAGGCCTAGGGCCTTAAAAGAGACAACTATTTTGAATTGCAGCCATTAGTGTGGGCCCCGGTCCAATCAGACTGGTTATCTTGTAAAAAGTCTGGCTGGGTGTGGTGGCGCATGCCTCTAATCTCGGCATTTGGAAGGATGATATTTCTGTAGCGTAGTCTGGGCCAAATAATGAGTTGAAGGCCAGCCTGCTACTTACCCATGGAGGCCTGTCCCTCTGAGTGAAACAACAATAGCAGAAGAGGTTTGGACAGGGAGCTGGAGAGGAGGCAGATGCATGCACAGAGAGTGAGGAAGTGAGTACAGGGTCAGAGAGGACCATCTGCAAGCAAGTGAAGCCACAAGACACCAGACCTGTGCACACCTAGAGTCTTGGCTTTAGCCTCCAGAACTTGATGAAAACTGGTTAGGCACCAGTCTGTCTGGCATTTCGGGTAGCAATCGTTGTAGACTAATGCAGACAAACAGATGTGACCTAATCATGACCTACAATTAAATGGGTCTAGGAAAGCTTATCATCACCTCAGGTACCACTAAGATTCAGGTTTCTTAAAGTCTATAAACTGTCAACACCAGACTCTCCCAGTAACAGTTTTGTAGGTTGGTTGGTTGTTTTTTTTTTTTTTTTTTTTTTTTTTTGAGGCAGAGTCTCTCTACATAGCCCCTGCCTTTTAGGTTTGTTGCTGTGCTTTATCATATCCTGGGCCTTGAAAATGCACGGAAAGGATTTCATACAGGCTCTGTGTGGAATAGGAATAAAAATATTTCCTTATGGCATAAGGCAGCTTTTCTTTCATTTCTGGATCAAAGAGGGAGGGTGATGAAAGCATGAACATATTTGGGTTTTTTGGACAGATCTATGTAGCCCGGGCTGGCCCAGGAGTCCTGCCTCTCCTGCCTCAGCACCTCTCCTGCTGGGATTATAGATGTGTACCACAGTGGACAAAATAAGTGATACTCCTTCAAATATGGCTGTTCCCTAGAGACATGTGAGAACTGCCATCCTAGCTAGGCATTGTGGTTCAAACTGCTAAACCCAACACTGGGGAGACGGAGACAGGAAGACTCCTGTGTGTTGGAGGCCAGCCTGAGCTATGAGTTCCAGCTCAGACCGGACTACACACAACGTAAGGCCTGGTCTCCTAGAAGAAACAAGCGGCTGCTCTATTCGCAGGCTTTATTTTATAAACAGGGTCTCACCCGGTAACCCAGAGTGCCCTGGAACCCGTGTAGGAGCCGTTCTGAATCCCAGGCTAGCCTCCAGCTCACAGCAATCCTCCTGCAGCAGCCTCTCAGGTGCTGAGATTACAGTCATGAGCTACCACACCCAACAGGAGCGGCTGGGTCCCTGAGGTCTCTTGGTTTGGGAGGTTAGGGGTGCTGCCTGACCGTTTTCCTTTCCAGCCTTTGAGCCCAAATAAGCTAATGGCCCAGTCGTGACCAGGCCTGGCTAGGAGGTCCCATGGCTATTGTGCTCAGCATCAGGAGTGTGCCTGTTTGATTAACGCGGCTCTATTTCTCCGTGCAGACCACTGGCTTCCCGCTGACCCTGCCCGTCCCTCTGTCCCTGTGTGCGCGCGCGCATGTCGTCACTCGGGTTCCAGGTGCTTTCCAGAAACAATTCTGGCACGTAAGAGGCCTGATTGAAATCGCTAGACCGTAATAGCTCGGGGAGGTCCAGAAGGAGGCCCCGCGCGCCCGCCGGCCTCCCGAGGCCCCAGAGGAGACAGCGCGCCAGGCCGGGCGGCAAGGGCGCGTTCCCCGCGCGCTCGGCTGAGCGGGGGCCGGGGGCCGCCGGGGCCCGCGCTGGGCGGGCCGGGCTCCTCCAGACCCTCCCGAGCTGCGTTCCGGCTGACTCGGGGCCTAGGCCGGCCGGGCGCGCCGCGCCTTCGTCAGGGGGCGCTCGGGGCCGCCGCCGCCGCCGCGTCCCGCCCGCCCTC